>NC_092335.1:600161250-600515000 GCF_046630445.1 Rutidosis leptorrhynchoides
CACTTTTCATCAAGCAAAACATCAATTAAAATAATCGAAATCTCGTCAAGTGATCAGTAAAGGTTTATTTTCAAAGTTTCAAGTTCATCAAATGCATTTTAAGTTTCGGGAATCCAATTCACACATATGATATGCCGTTTTGAAGGTAATGAAACATACATTACAAGTAAACACTTACTAATAACATTTCATGGCATTCGAAACATCAAAAGCTCGTTTAAAGTCTATCAAACCCTAACCAAAATCCGCAAAAATCAATATTCATGTTTTTGAAGTTTTCTTAATCAACCTACGTATCAAAACGAAGCTAGTGATACTAGTAACACAATTAAAACATGAACTTTAACAATTTAACAACATTAACTCATCCAAAATCAAAGATTTAGCACACTCATTTCAAATGTTCAAACTAGTTACTCAAAACAACGAATCGAGCAAACAAAACATATATTCATGTTATACACGAGCCATAGACACTAACTAACACCATTTCAAGTCAAAAACACGAATTTAGAGAAATCTAGAGTTTTAGAAATGTTACCCAAATGAGATGAAATTGGTACCAAAATGTAGAGGATGAAGAGAGGATCACGAAAATGTATTAGGATGGGGTATGACATGTGGTATCAGAGCGGAGGTCTTAGCGAACCAGGTCTTGCATTAGTGTGTCTAACTGATAGTCATTAGGATGCATTAGTGAGTCTGGACTTCGACCGTGTCTGCATGTCAAAAGTTTTGCTTATCATTTTTGTCGGAAATCATCTGCTTATCATCCTTAGGAAATTACATACTCATTATTCTTAGTCTAGACACGTTTTACTGCATTGACTGCATGAATAGTGTATAGACAAAATTCATATCTTAGCGTATCTGACAATTCATATCTTAGCGTATCTGTTACTGTAGACCTTGCCTGATATCTCTCGTAAATTTCTCCTTAAATTAAGGGATCCTGGTACTATATATATCTATGTAAATTATACATTGAGAATACCATCCAACTATCAATTGCTGTCACTAAACTCTTCATACCAAAAATCTTTCCTGAGATCGCGTAAGATGGCCTCTACGAATTGACCAAGTTCCCCTGACTCCGAAGACAGTGTGACAGGAGCACACCAACCAATCAACTACCGTGATTACTGGAGAAAATGGGGGTGAGTTCGCGACATACTCACCCTATGGAGAAGGGAAGAAGGTACTCCATATCATGAATCGAATTTACCACCTAACCTTGGAGTACTTGACCCGCTCACCGGCGAACCCGTTCGCAACACCGTTTATACCCTATTTGCAAGAATTTTTCGTCTTGAAGCTACCATTAACGGAACTAGAGAAGATATCCGACCTCTACCTCACACGGATAGTCAACCATGGTTAGTAGAAGAAGTCAGAGAACTCCGAGCTCGAGTATTAACTTTAGAGAGCAAGGTATACAATTTGCAAGCACCAGCAGTATCACCAACACCAGTAACATCACCAGCCTCAGCACCAATAGCACCAGTACCACCAACAACCCAAGTTTCAACAATCCATGCCTCAACATCTCATTCTGTACCTCGAGTATAATCATCATTCTACGAATCGTTCTACATCATTTATCTTCGTTCGACATGGCGATTATGTAATCTCTAATGTTTTAGAGATTATATATTCTTGTTCTAACGGTAATCAAATGAGTTTAATATCATATTGACTCATTAAATCCATGATTACATCTGAAGAAAATATATATGTATATATATTTTCATAAAGATTGTAATTAAAAATTCTTTCGTACAAACTGTTAATGATGAAAATATTTTAACGGGTAGGTAATACCCGAGGAATATTTAAATTTCACATTAATAAGTTACACTATACATTCTTCGAAGCTGATTCAACAGTCATATACTATCCTACTTACATCCACCGATATACAAATCCGTTCACCGCAGAATAACCATATTCATCCAATTTCATATTGAGATTTTGATTTATCAGAATCCAACAAGTGGCATAATGAAGAAAACATTTGACAAAATAAAATTTGTTAGAAACAAACAAATTAACTATGAGAAATTTTGTTAAGAATTCACGCTAACTATTCCTAGCTAATTGTTCCTAGCTAACTGATTATATTTTATTTATCGCAATTTAATTATCGCAATTTACATTCTCGCAATTTTATTTATCGTCATTTAATTTATGTTATTTACTTAACACACTTTATTTATCGTTATTTAATTTCTGTTATTTATTTTACGCACTTTAAATATCGGGACACGTATACAAGGTTTTGACATATCATATCGACGTATCTATATATATTATTTGGAATAACCATAGGCACTCTATATGCAGTAAACCGACAGTTAGCTATACAGGGTGGAGGTTGATTCTACAATAATATATATAGTTTGAGTTGTGATCGAGTCTGAGACATGTACACGGGTCACGATACATATTAATTAATTCGAATATTATATATTAAATTATTGAACTGCTAATTGTGGACTATCGACTGTGGACTAAGAACATTGGACAATAAAACTGAATTAAAATATTGATTATAACATATGAAACTAAACAATTCTTCAAGTTTGCCACTTGAGTTCATCTTAAACCTCATTTGTATCTTGACGATTACAATCTACGTTCAAACCTTTCATGATTCTTGAAAACACCTCAATCGAGAGGATGGACCAACCACACTTCATCCACAGAAGAAAGGATTGATGCATGCAGTTATACACCTAAAAAACTCTCAGAAACTGAGTAAACATTTAACATATATCTGTGCTAGCTCCTTTGGCATTGTTATTACCGAAAATAACTTTACAATTCCTTTTCAAATTAACCAATTTTGTCACAGCTCCAGCAAGTCAACTTCAACTTTTCGTTCGAAACAACCTTATTATAACCTTGATATATATGCGTGCTCTTTTATTGTTACCGGGGAACCTTTTATATTCCGTCGAATTACCAGAAAATGTACCAGCAACCTCGTTGCTCCTTTACTCGAATCTCTACGACAAATCAATATATTTATCTATTGAAGTCTTATCATGAACTCATCGGTATCTTGTAACGATAATTACCATACCAAGTACCGGAAGGCATCAATCGATAATCTCTAAATTCTCAGCGATTCTACGACAACAATTTATATATATATATATATATATATATATATATATATATATATATATATATATATATATAGTGGACCAATTGAGGGATAAGCACTAAATGGTGTACAAACTGGATAAGTGAATATGGGCCTTCCATTTCATATTTTTAATAAAAAATACAATTTATGCTGGAAAAACGCGGAGGGGTAAAATCGGAATTTCACATTTTTAATTTCCGTATATTTTATCTTTTCTCCTCGTTCATTCCTCTTCTGTTCATTCTCTCTCTTCGTCATCATCTTCATCATTAATCTTCAACATATATTCATCGATTAAACTTAAATCGTAGATTCAATTCAATCGTTTATTTTTAATTTTTTAATTTCTACTTTTAACTTCAATCGTTCATCCTGTTACTTTCGATCTCTGTATTCATCATCAATATTCATCATCTTCATCATCAATTTACAACATATACTCATGGATTTATCTTCAATCGCAGATTCAGCTTCAATTGCTCAATCTGATGGTTACGTTCATTCGTATTCTCTTTTGTTGTTTTACTTAAATTAGTTTTATGTTTAAAATTAGGTTTAACTGATATACGTCGTTCGTTTCTTTTTTTCCAGTTCATGTTGTTACGAATTCGTCTAATGAATCAGCTTCTGATTCTGTTGCTGATACATTTTCTTGTAAGTTTTTCATTCATCATTCATATGATATTTTTTATCATTCATCTAGTCTCTTTTTATGTTTAGTGTTTTTTATATGAATTAGATATTCATTTTGATCAATGATAAATGTAATTTTTCTGTTCAATATATATGTTTTGATTCATCAGTGAAATCTGCTTTTTTACAGTTTTTGTTGTATAATAAATGTTTTTTGTTTGTGTTGTATGATAAACTATACGCAGTTTCATGTACTTTTTGTACCATTCATTATGTATTTTTTAACATTCATCTGTATTTTTAATCATTCATTATAAATGTAGGCAGTTTATAATATATAACATTTCATTTATTGTTTTTCTTTGATCATCATGTAACATTTTAATCTAATTATTGTATGGATTTTTTTATTATTCATCGTAAACTTTATGTTGGCTTATTTTTTAAATCATTCATCATGTATCATTCATCATTCATCATTCATCATTCATCATTCATCATTCATCATTAATCATTCATGCTTCATCATTTATGATTCATCATTCATCATTTATCATTCATCATTTATCATTCATGCTTCATCATTCATCATTCATCATGTAATTTATAACTAATTTTATTGTATTATTCTTTTATAGGCACCAACTATGTCTGTAGAAATCATTTTTTGTCTTCTTATGAGGATGAAGGTCCTGATGGAAAGAAATTGTGGTTTCCTAATGTTCCAGATCATTTTAATCCTGTTATTGGTTCCGTATTAAGATCATGGGAAGATTGTTTATATTTTTATGACTTATATGCTGAGGCTGCTGGGTTCAATATTAAGAAAGCTTCTGAAAATAAAGATGAAGATGGTTCAGTTATTTACCAAGTTTATAGGTGTAATAGGTCAGGTCGTCCTGTCCCAAAACCTCTTGTTCCCCCTGCTATTGTTAATCCACCTGCTAATGTCAATGCATCTCAATCTGTCCCTGATCCTGATTCTTCCATTCCTGATAAACCTGCAAAGCGAAAGCGTCAGCGTAGGAACGTGTCTAACCGTAAATCTTCTAGTATTAAGGTTGAATGTGAAGCTTGCATTAGATTCAAACTTATTGAGGGTAAGATTGTTATTTTTAAGTTTTTTGAGGGGCATAGTCACAAACTTATAACTGAGAGGAATAGAAATTTGTTGAATAAAAGGAGGAAGTTGGATCCTGAACGCATGGAATTTCTTTTCAAACTTAGTACTCGATCAAATATGGGTGGATTTAAAGCTCACACACTTTTTAGTGCTCTTAGTGGTGGTATTGATAATGTTGGTCCTTTGCCTGTAGATTTCAATAATTTTCATTGTGATTTGATCCAATCTCTAGGTGATACTGATGCACATATTGCTATTGAACAACTGCTTATGAAGAAAAATACTTTACCTAACTTCAGTGTCGAGTATTATTGTGATCATAATGATTTTTTACGTGGGGTTTTTTGGGCTGACAATATTTCTAAGTTGAACTACAAAGAGTTTGGTGATATCGTTGGCTTTGATGCTACATATGGTACAAATATGTAAGTTTTCTGTAATTCGTATCACTTTTATTTTTGTTATTTATCATTCTATTTTTATCATTCAACACTTTATTTTTATCATTCATTTTCATCATTCATCAGTCATCATTCATCATTCATGCTTCATCATTCATCATTCATCAATCATCATTCATCATTTATCATTCATAATTTAATCAGTCATCATTCATCATGATTTTTCTCATTCATATTGACAGATTACTTATTTTACTTTTTTTATCCTAAACCTGCACTTTATTTTGATCATAAATTAACTAAATAATTATTATTTAAGACATTATTCATTCATAATATCATTCATTAAACATTAAAAACATTAAAGAAATGATTGAAATACTTTATTTTTATCATTCATCTTATAATTTTTATTTTATTTTTACGTGATTTTTTATTACTGATTTTTTATATTATAGGTATAACATGGTTTTTGTACCTCTCACTGGAGTTGATAATCATAAGAAGCTTGTTATTTTTGGAGCTGCTTTATTAGCTAGTGAAAGCATAGAATCATTTAGTTGGTTTCTTGATTGTTTTCTCAAAGTTTTTGGGACTGAACCGGGCTTAGTGTCCACTGATCAAGACCCAGCAATATTGGAGGCTATTAAAATAAAGTTTAAGACTGCGCAGCATCGGTTATGTATGTGGCATATCAGTCAAAAACTTGAAAAAAGGTAAATTTTCTAGTTTAATTCATGTTTTGATATCATTCATTTGTTTTATATTATTTTATTTTTTTATAGGTTGGTCGTGAGTTGTTTTCAAATAAAGATTTTCGTAAGCAAATGAATAACATATTCTGGAATCAAGAGTTGAATGCTAAAAAGTTTGAAAAGTGTTGGCAACATGTTTTAGATGAATTTGGCTTGCATGATGTCGATTGGTTTAAAGATATGTATGCTATGAAGGAGAAGTGGATACCGTGTTTTTTCCGAGATACACCAATGGCTGGATTGATGAGAACGTCATCACTTTGTGAGAGTGAAAATTCATTCTTTATAAAATGCAAGAACAAGCATTCTAAATTGGTGGAGTTTTTTTTCACGCTTCGATGTTGTAGTTGAAAAGCAGCGCCATAACAACATGGTTCTCGAGTTTGAAATGGATAATAGATCTATTAATTGTGTTACCAATAAGCTAATTGAGTTGCATGCTAGGGATTTTTATACACCAACCATGTTTCTGTTGGTTCAAGAAGAAATATTTCAGTCTTCTTTCTCTTGTGTGCAAATCAGCTCAACCATTGAAGAGAATGAAGACAAACAATTATGTGTAATTGAAGAGAAATTTCCTCCTCCTCGTCTAAACTGGAAATATAGGTTCAGCTTTCACTTCATATCTTTTTAAATTTTTCCTAATCTGATTACTTACATTTTTTTTTTAATATATTTTTTAGGTTTAATTTATTTATTTTTTTCTTTCAGTATATTTGTCATTCATCATATTTTTTTTTTGTTATTATATGTTTTTGTCATTCATCTTTTTTTCATTCATTTTTTTGTTGTCATTCATCATTTTTTTCCATTCATTATGTTATGTTATTTATCTTTGTTGTTAACTTTGTAATTTCCTCTTTTTTTTAGGTTACTTTTGATGTTAAAACTGCCGAAGCCAGCTGTTCGTGTTTGCTTTTTACACGTGAAGGTCGTTTATGTAGGCACATATTTTATGTGTATCATGTTCATGATGTTGTTTCTATCCCTATGGTTCATTTGTTGAGGAGGTGGTCAAAGGAGGTATCTGAAACATTTAATTCCATTTTCGTCTATTCTGATGATAAGTCTGAATCCAAAAAGATTATCAATCACGTTTTCAACAAGCTTAGGAAGGTTTCCTCTTTATATCGAGATGATCTAGATAAACTTGTTAGTTTTAGAGATAAGTTTGATGTCTTAATTGGCGATTTTCTTGGTTCTACTTCTGATGAGCCTTCTACATCTACTAGAGGTGAACATATTAATAGACTATGGGGATTCTCTAAACCAGTCAATTCGAATATTCGTGCTCCGGAGAATATTAGAAACAAAGGTCAACGTAGATCAAATCGGATATTGTCTTCCAAAGAAGTTGCTATTAAGAAACATGTTAAGCCAAGAGCTTGCAAGCGTTGTGGTATTCTTGGTCACAATGTTCGGACTTGTACTACTGACCTCACTCAACTACATAATTCAAAGAATAAAGGAAAAAATGTCATTGACTGTGGTATTCATGATCACAATGTTTGGACTCGTACTACTGACCTCACTCAACTACATAATTCAAAGAATAAAGGGAAAAATGTCATTGACTTTGAATTAGAAGACGAAAGTGAGGAAGATGATGAAGGCGTTGCATATGAAGATGAAGATTCTGATTCTGATTAATTGTTAATGTTTTTATGTTTTTTATAATTTTCTATATGTTTTTATACTGCTACTCTTTTTTAGTATAATTTTCTGTGAAATTAGATTACTAGGTATTTTTTCAAGTTTTGGATCATTCATTAAAGCATTTATGATCATGAATTTTATCATTCATAAATTTTATCATTCATTATATTGTTTATCTTGTTTTTAGTCTTTTTTAGTTCTTTTTTTTCTTTATCAGATTTATTTTATTATTTATCACATTATTTTATCATTCATCACGTCATTTTAATCATTCTTGTCATTTTAATCATTCATCATCTCATTTTATCATTCATCGCAAAATTTTCATCATTCATCACCTACTTTTATCATTCATCATCTTCTTTTTATCATTCATATTGTTTTCCATTAGTGATCTCTATTTTATCATTCATCATCTCCTTTTTATTATTCATATTTTTTTCCATCATTTATCACCTAATTTGTTTTCAACTTTTTGTCGTTCATCATTTACTTTTTTCATTCATTTTAATTTTTTATTATTCATCACCTCCTTTTTTCATTCATCTTGTTTTTTAATCATTCATCACCTCCTTTTTATCATTCATCTTCTCAAGTTTTAATATCAAAAATAAAAGATGAATCGTTATGATTATTAAAATCATTTTTTGTAACATTACAATTATTGTATGTTTTTATTAATCATTTATATCTTTTTTAAATCATTTTGTTTTAAAAAAATAGTTTAAATTCATAATGTAACAATGTAATAATCCATTTTTTGTTATCATGAATCATAATCTATCGTTATTTTAAATTCATAATCATTTATATCTATTTTCAATATATCATTCATCGTTTATCAATTTTTCTAATATATCACAAACATTCATCATAAAAGTTTCAATCATTCACCAAACATATCATTCATTGTTCCATTTTCCATCATTCATGAAACAAACATTTAGTTTATACAAAATAAGCATCAAACAAACATTGGTTTAAGACGTTGATGTTCATAATTTGTCAAAACACAGTTCCAAAATATTTCATTTCATCACCTGAATTCTTCTTCTGTTTCAAGACATCACTGATCTTTTTTAAAACCTTGAATTAATTGTCTCTCTATGATTCTTCTCTTCTTTCTTTAGCTTCTCTTCTTTCTCCTTTTCTGAATGAGTTGCTTCATAGGTATTGTACTTTTCCATCCACTCATTCATAGATTTATTTGTAGGATGTGTTAAAATCTTCACTCCATATTTCACACGCAAGTCATTCAACTGTTTTGTTTGACCTGGTCCTTCTTTAAACAAACCGCTCTTCCATTTAGGATCTCCCATGTATGTTTCCATGTGACGCATCACGAAAACACCACAGTCTATATCGTTTGATTTTGTGCTCCATGCCAGTGGTAGCACGTTCACTTTGCATCCCATTTTTTCAATTGGATTTCCTTGCTCTTTTAGATACTGTTTAAAAATCAATCCCTAAAAACAATATATTCTCTTAGTTAAGTATTAAACATTTTAGTAAAAAAACTACCTATAGTTAAACACGATGCTTGTCAATAATTTAATCAATATCAATTTTATTAATCGCTAATTCAACATCATTCATTTTAATCTATTTTACATACAACTTTACAATTAATTATTCATATATGTATATAATTTATCTATACTTTTTTATCATTCATCATAATTATGCGCAGTTTTTTTAACACCTAATATTCTATCATTCATGATATACTATAAGAAGTAATATGTATATTTCTATCATTCATCTGTATTTTTAGTTTTCATCATAACTATCTCCAGTTTTTTAACATATAATTTTCATATTGTTTTTTTCATTCATCATAAACTATATGCTATTATATATACTTATTGAAGTAACATTTCTGAGTTTACTTACCACATTTGTTGGTATCTTTCCATACTTGTTTTCGTATATAACTTCCTTTCCTGAATTGTCAATCACATCAAGGATTCCAGTTTTCATGTTTGCACAGATCACATAAAAGTGATCTGATTTGCAGATTGGAAACATCACCTGTATTGAATTTTTTTTTTATATCAGTTTATATGAAATATAATTCTTTATTTTATTATGAAATATGTAAGTATATAATTTTTATTTGTCATTTTTTTCATACCAGATCATATGAACTGAAATTCCTTTTTCCTTCTTCATCTTTCACAAAATTAAGTATATTGGCATTGAATTCTTCTTGGTCTGATTTAGTTGGCTTACTCTTCATCAACTTCTCTATTCTCTACATGGTGAATAATATCAAGTTAGTTTTTAAATTATAAAAAATATTTTCAAACATATGATATAAAATAACTCATGAATGACATCTATTCATCTAATTTATACATTAATATTGAAATGATTGAATATTTTTTTAAAACTTACAATAAAACTTGTTGGCATGAAGTATCTTTTCGGAGAGTTAACTAAAGCATGTTTTTCTTCATCATTCAGGATTGATGACCAAACATCAATTACTGGCGCATGAACAGCTATCCGATAGAAGAGACTAGCCATGGGCATTGGGAAACATGCTGTTGGATAATCACAAGTGTATACAAAATCGCTGGAAAAAAATAGATATCCGAAATTATGTTAATTTTATCATTATATATGTCACTATTCTGGTATCTATTAGTTGTGTTTTTTTAATACATGAATGATAATATATAAAAGTATACTTACTAATCATCCTGCAGAAAAGATTTGAAGTATCTTACAATTTTCTTTTCTTCCTTCTCAACTTTTTCTTTGATGTTCACCTGCTGTTCATACCAGGGTGATCTGTACACTGCTGCTAAACGAGTTTCTCGTTTCGCTTTTCCTTTCATGCCCTCTTCATCATTTTCATTTTCATCTAAATCATGCTTTTGATTCTTTTCATTTATATCTTTCAGGATCTCAGCTATCATAACAACCCCCTCTTCAACTTGTTTATTTTTTTCATTACCATCCTCATTATCCAATGCTTCATTAGTTACCTTAATTAAATATTTATTATAGTTAGCTCTTATCATATAATAAATAATTATTCTTGCTATTTTTCATTAGTATTTTCTACCTCATTATTATTCTCTTTATTTCTTTCTTCAACATCTGTAACTTTCAACTGTTCACTAGCATCTACTAGCTTATTCAATCCATCAACATTCACCTGAATTAAACGTTGATTATAGTATAGGTTTTATCATATTGTTTTTATTAATAATTATTCTTTATATTTTTTTATTAATATTATCTACCTCAGCAGTATTCTCTTGTATTCTTTCTTCAACTTCTCTTACATTCACTTTGGCACTAGCATCAACATTCACCTGAATTTAAACGTTGATTATAGTATAGTTTTTTATCATATTCTTTTTATAAATAATTATTCTTTATATTTTTTCATTACTATTATGTACCTCAGTTCTTTTCTCTTGTCTTCTTTCTTCAACTTCATTCACCTTCACTTGTGGAGTAGCATCAACTTCTTCATCTATTTCTTCATCATTCACCTGAAATAAATATTAATTATAGTTATAGTTTTTATCATATTATTAATAAATTTTTTTTGTTATTTTTTACTAATATTTTTTATCTACCTCAGTTTGAATCACATTATTCCTTTGTTCACTAGCAACATTCTCTTCATTCAAACATTGAGCATTCACCTGAAATAAAGAATTATTCATCGTTAACATTAATCATATAATAAACAATGTTTGTATTGTTTCAGTTTGTTCATTTTAGTTGTTTTACCTCCCTTTCTTCAACTTCTTTCTCACTCTCAGCTTGTATGTTTTTCTTTGCACTGGTTTCCTCCATCTCTTCTTCTCCATCATCATTATTATTTTCTTCTTCATTTTCCATTTCAAAATCCCTGATTGGTGAGAATATCTCATCATTATTCCTTTTTTCTGGTGTGTTTACATCTGACCACACATCCTCTTGATCATCTAAGACTTCAATCATCTTTGTTATCCCCAACCGAATCTTCTGATTATTTGGGAATTTTTCTAATCTCTTTTTGTTTCTGATTGCAACCTTTTTGATCAGGTTTAAGTCTTTTTCAACCCCTTCTTCACATTCCTACATTTTATTATATTAAAGTATCAGTTTAATACAATATGATTTTTCTATACATTAAATTTTGTATGAAAATCAACTTTTATCATGTATACAAACTGAAAATTTATATTTCTATTTGTATTCTTTTTACTAATTTAAATTTTAATATGAAAGATTTTTTTTTACCTTCTCATGTTCTTCAGCTTCATCTCTTCCATTATTTGATTTCTCAATTTCTTCTTCATTCGCTATGTTTTCCTCTTGTTGTCCTTGTTGTTCTTCTTCTTCTTCTTCTTCTTCTTCTTCTTCTTTTTCGTCTTCTTCTTCTTCTTCATCATTCTCTCTTTCATCTTCTCTTTCATTCGCTATGTCCACAAATTCCACTTTTCCAAATTCTCCTTGTTTTAATTCTTCTGTTTCCCTCTGTTTCAACATTTTTGTTGTCCAAATCGATAATGTTGTACCTTTTTTCGGTATCTCCATGTTTGCAATCCTTGTCGCTTCCACATAATGCAACTGTAATTTTACATTATCAGTTTCCATGATTTTTAGTTACTATGTTTTGATGAATCATATAAAATAAAATGAATGACCATAGGGAGGTGATGTATTGAATAAAAACAAGATGAATGAAATTTTTTTTGTGTGAGTGATGAATGATACAAAATGAGATGATGAATGATAAAATATGGGTTATGAATTATAAATTTTTCTGATTAATCATTAAATTTTTTAACATTCATCATTTATTTTTTACAATATATTTTTTTATTCAATATATACATAATGAAGAATGTTATTTGCATAGTGTACTTACAATTAAAACTATGACGGATCCTGAAAACCATATCGTTTCGTTTGATTGGCTCCACAATATCTTGCTCTTTATCAACTGCTCTAAAATAAAACCGCACCAATCATATTTACTTACATCTTTTACAGTTGGAAAGTTACCAATTAATAATTGGTTCGCGGTTCCCATTTGATTGATTTCCACCATGGTTGTAGAAAATAAGACGATGAAGTTTAGGAAGAACTCTATTCCAACTTCATTTGAGCTAACCATCTTATCATGAATTTCTTTAAATCTCACATCTGTTATCCCTGCGTACTGTCTTCTCCAAACGCTTTTTGTTGTATTATTTTTTGGAGGCTTTTTGAATACCATAATCTGCTTTTCACCCATTGGAAATTCAAACAACCTATGGATACTTTCTCTTGTAATAGGAATTGTTCCCTTTTCAAACTCCATTTGGCTTGTTTCAGGGTTGAAAGCATTGGCACAGAAATAAGCAAGTTTCTTCGGAATTTCCTTTATATCCATTTTTAGCAGTTTCTTGAATCCTAATAACTCAACTCTATTCTTCTGTTCCTTCGTCATTTTTGAAATGTCCCGTTCTTATTGATTAAAAACGTTCCATATTAATTGATTTTGTTGCGAGGTTTTGACCTCTATATGAGACGTTTTTCAAAGACTGCATTCATTTTAAAACAAATCATAACCTTTATTTCATCAATAAAGGTTTAAAAAGCTTTACGTAGATTATCAAATAATGATAATCTAAAATATCCTGTTTACACATGACCATTACATAATGGTTTACAATACAAATATGTTACAACAAAATAAGTTTCTTGAATGCAGTTTTTACACAATATTATACAAGCATGGACTCCAAATCTCGTCCTTATTTAAGTATGCGACAGCGGAAGCTCTTAATAATCACCTGAGAATAAACATGCTTAAAACGTCAACAAAAATGTTGGTGAGTTATAGGTTTAACCTATATATATCAAATCATAATAATAGACCACAAGATTTCATATTTCAATACACATCCCATACATAGAGATAAAAATCATTCATATGGTGAACACCTGGTAACCGACATTAACAAGATGCATATATAAGAATATCTCCATCATTCTGGGACACCCTTCGGATATGATATAAATTTCGAAGTACTAAAGCATCCGGTACTTTGGATGGGGTTTGTTAGGCCCAATAGATCTATCTTTAGGATTCGCGTCAATTAGGGTGTCTGTTCCCTAATTCTTAGATTACCAGACTTAATAAAAAGGGGCATATTCGATTTCGATAATTCAACCATAGAATGTAGTTTCACGTACTTGTGTCTATTTTGTAAATCATTTATAAAACCTGCATGTATTCTCATCCCAAAAATATTAGATTTTAAAAGTGGGACTATAACTCACTTTCACAGATTTTTACTTCGTCGGGAAGTAAGACTTGGCCACTGGTTGATTCACGAACCTATAACAATATATACATATATATCAAAGTATGTTCAAAATATATTTACAACACTTTTAATATATTTTGATGTTTTAAGTTTATTAAGTCAGCTGTCCTCGTTAGTAACCTACAACTAGTTGTCCACAGTTAGATGTACAGAAATAAATCGATAAATATTATCTTGAATCAATCCACGACCCAGTGTATACGTATCTCAGTATTTATCACAACTCAAACTATATATTTTTTGGAATCAACCTCAACCCTGTATAGCTAACTCCAACATTCACATATAGAGTGTCTATGGTTGTTCCGAAATATATATAGATGTGTCGACATGATAGGTCGAAACATTGTATACGTGTCTATGGTATCTCAAGATTACATAATATACAATACAAGTTGATTAAGTTATGGTTGGAATAGATTTGTTACCTATTTTCACGTAGTTAAAATGAGAAAAATTATCCAATCTTGTTTTACCCATAACTTCTTCATTTTAAATCCATTTTGAAAGAATCAAATTGCTATGGTTTCATATTGAACTCTATTTTATGAATCTAAACAGAAAAAGTATAGGTTTATAGTCAGAAAAATAAGTTACAAGTCGTTTTTGTAAAGGTAGTCATTTCAGTCGAAAGAACGACGTCTAGATGACCATTTTAGAAAACATACTTTCACTTTGAGTTTAACCATAATTTTTGGATATAGTTTCATGTTCATAATAAAAATCATTTTCTCAGAATAACAACTTTTAAATCAAAGTTTATCATAGTTTTTAATTAACTAACCCAAAACAGCCCACGGTGTTACTACGACGGCGTAAATCCGGTTTTACGGTGTTTTTCGTGTTTCCAGGTTTTAAATCATTAAGTTAGCATATCATATAGATATAGAACATGTGTTTAGTTGATTTTAAAAGTCAAGTTAGAAGGATTAACTTTTGTTTGCGAACAAGTTTAGAAATAACTAAACTATGTTCTAGTGATTACAAGTTTAAACCTTCGAATAAGATAGCTTTATATGTATGAATCGAATGATGTTATGAACATCATTACTACCTTAAGTTCCTTGGATAAACCTACTGGAAAAGAGAAAAATGGATCTAGCTTCAATGGATCCTTGGATGGCTTGAAGTTCTTGAAGCAGAATCATGACACGAAAACAAGTTCAAGTAAGATCATCACTTGAAATAAGATTGTTATAGTTATAGAAATTGAACCAAAGTTTGAATATGATTATTACCTTGTATTAGAATGATAACCTACTGTAAGAAATAAAGATTTCTTGAGGTTGGATGATCACCTTACAAGATTGGAAGTGAGCTAGCAAACTTGAAAGTATTCTTGATTTTATGTAACTAGAACTTGTAGAATATATGAAGAACACTTAGAACTTGAAGATAGAACTTGAAAGAGATCAATTAGATGAAGAAAATTGAAGAATGAAAGTGTTTGTAGGTGTTTTTGGTCGTTGGTGTATGGATTAGATATAAAGGATATGTAATTTTGTTTTCATGTAAATAAGTCATGAATGATTACTCATATTTTTGTAATTTTATGAGATATTTCATGCTAGTTGCCAAATGATGGTTCCCACATGTGTTAGGTGACTCACATGGGCTGCTAAGAGCTGATCATTGGAGTGTATATACCAATAGTACATACATCTAAAAGCTGTGTATTGTACGAGTACGAATACGGGTGCATACGAGTAGAATTGTTGATGAAACTGAACGAGGATGTAATTGTAAGCATTTTTGTTAAGTAGAAGTATTTTGATAAGTGTATTGAAGTCTTTCAAAAGTGTATAAATACATATTAAAACACTACATGTATATACATTTTAACTGAGTCGTTAAGTCATCGTTAGTCGTTACATGTAAGTGTTATTTTGAAACCTTTAGGTTAACGATCTTGTAAATGTTGTTAACCCAATGTTTATAATATAAAATGAGATTTTAAATTATTATATTATCATGATATTATCATGTATGAATATCTCTTAATATGATATATATATACATTAAATGTCTTTACAACGATAATCGTTACATATATGTCTCGTTTAAAAATCATTAAGTTAGTAGTCTTGTTTTTACATATGTAGTTCATTGTTAATATACTTAATGATATGTTTACTTATCATAGTATCATGTTAACTATATATATATATCCATATATATGTCATCATATAGTTTTTACAAGTTTTAACGTTCGTGAATCACCGGTCAACTTGGGTGGTCAATTGTCTATATGAAACATATTTCAATTAATAAAGTCTTAACAAGTTTGATTGCTTAACATGTTGGAAACATTTAATCATGTAAATATCAATCTCAATTAATATATATAAACATGGAAAAGTTCGGGTCACTACAGTACCTACCCGTTAAATAAATTTCGTCCCGAAATTTTAAGCTGTTGAAGGTGTTGACGAATCTTCTGGAAATAGATGCGGGTATTTTTTCTTCATCTGATCTTCACGCTCCCAGGTGAACTCGGGTCCTCTACGAGCATTCCATCGAACCTTAACAATTGGTATCTTGTTTTGCTTAAGTCTTTTAACCTCACGATCCATTATTTCGACGGGTTCTTCGATGAATTGAAGTTTTTCGTTGATTTGGATTTCATCTAACGGAATAGTGAGATATTCTTTAGCAAAACATTTCTTCAAATTCGAGACGTGGAAAGTGTTATGTACAGCCGCGAGTTGTTGAGGTAACTCAAGTCGGTAAGCTACTGGTCCGACACGATCAGTAATCTTGAATGGTCCAATATACCTTGGATTTAATTTTCCTCGTTTACTAAATCGAACAACGCCTTTCCAAGGTGCAACTTTAAGCATGAACATCTCTCCAATTTCAAATTCTATATCTTTTCTTTTAATGTCAGCGTAGCTCTTTTGTCGACTTTGGGCGGTTTTCAACCGTTGTTGAATTTGGATGATCTTCTCGGTAGTTTCTTGTATAATCTCCGGACCCGTAATCTGTCTATCCCCCACTTCACTCCAAAAAATCGGAGACCTGCACTTTCTACCATAAAGTGCTTCAAACGGCGCCATCTCAATGCTTGAATGGTAGCTGTTGTTGTAGGAAAATTCTGCTAACGGTAGATGTCGATCCCAACTATTTCCGAAATCAATAACACATGCTTGTAGTATGTCTTCAAGCGTTTGTATCGTCCTTTCGCTCTGCCCATCAGTTTGTGGATGATAGGCAGTACTCATGTCTAGACGAGTTCCTAATGCTTGCTGTAATGTCTGCCAGAATCTTGAAATAAATCTGTCATCCCTATCAGATATAATAGAGATTGGTATTCCATGTCTGGAGACGACTTCCTTCAAATACAGTCGTGCTAACTTCTCCATCTTGTCATCTTCTCTTATTGGCAGGAAGTGTGCTGATTTGGTGAGACGATCAACTATTACCCAAATAGTATCAAAACCACTTGCAGTCCTTGGCAATTTAGTGATGAAATCCATGGTAATGTTTTCCCATTTCCATTCCGGGATTTCGGGTTGTTGAAGTAGACCTGATGGTTTCTGATGCTCAGCTTTGACCTTAGAACACGTCAAACATTCTCCTACGTATTTAGCAACATCGGCTTTCATACCCGGCCACCAAAAATGTTTCTTGAGATCCTTGTACATCTTCCCTGTTCCAGGATGTATTGAGTATCTGGTTTTATGAGCTTCTCTAAGTACAATTTCTCTCATATCTCCAAATTTTGGTACCCAAATCCTTTCAGCCCTATACCGGGTTCCGTCTTCCCGAATATTAAGATGCTTCTCCGATCCTTTGGGTATTTCATCCTTTAAATTTCCCTCTTTTAAAACTCCTTGTTGCGCCTCCTTTATTTGAGTAGTAAGATTATTATGAATCATTATATTCATAGATTTTACTCGAATGGGTTCTCTGTCCTTCCTGCTCAAGGCATCGGCTACCACATTTGCCTTCCCCGGGTGGTAACAAATCTCAAAGTCGTAATCATTCAATAATTCAATCCACCTACGCTGCCTCATATTCAGTTGTTTCTGATTAAATATGTGTTGAAGACTTTTGTGGTCGGTATATATAATACTTTTGACCCCATATAAGTAGTGCCTCCAAGTCTTTAATGCAAAAATAACCGCTCCTAATTACAAATCATGCGTCGTATAATTTTGTTCGTGAATCTTCAATTGTCTAGACGCATAAGCAATCACCTTCGTTCGTTACATTAATACACAACCGAGACCTTGCTTTGATGCGTCACAATAAATCACAAAATCATCATTCCCTTCAGGCAATGACAATATAGGTGCCGTAGTTAGCTTTTTCTTCAATAACTGAAACGCTTTCTCTTGTTCATCATTCCATTCAAATTTCTTCCCTTTATGCGTTAATGCAGTCAAGGGTTTTGCTATTCTGGAAAAGTCTTGGATGAACCTTCTGTAGTAACCAGCTAGTCCTAAAAACTGGCGTATGTGTTTCGAAGTTTTCGGGGTTTCCCACTTTTCAACAGTTTCTATCTTTGCTCGATCCACCTTAATACCTTCTTTGTTCACTATGTGACCGAGGAATTGAACTTCTTCCAACCAAAATGCACACTTTGAAAACTTAGCGTACAATTCTTCCTTCCTCAATACTTCTAACACCTTTCTCAAATGTTCACCGTGTTCTTGGTCATTCTTTGAGTAAATAAGTATGTCATCAATAAAAACAATGACAAACTTGTCAAGGTATGGTCCACACACTCGGTTCATAAGGTCCATGAACACAGCTGGTGCATTAGTTAAACCAAATGGCATGACCATAAACTCGTAATGACCGTAACGTGTTCTGAAAGCAGTCTTTGGAATATCTTCTTCTTTCACCCGCATTTGATGATACCCGGAACGTAAGTTAATCTTTGAATAAACAGACGAGCCTTGTAGTTGATCAAATAAGTCGTCGATTCTCGGTAGTGGGTAGCAGTTCTTGATGGTAAGTTTGTTCAACTCTCGGTAGTCGATACACAACCTGAATGTACCATCTTTCTTCTTGACAAACAAAACAGGAGCTCCCCACGGTGATGTGCTTGGTCGAATGAAACCACGCTCTAAAAGTTCTTGTAATTGGCTTTGCAGTTCTTTCATCTCGCTGGGTGCGAGTCTGTAAGGAGCACGAGCTATTGGTGCTGCTCCTGGTACAAGATCTATTTGAAATTCAACGGATCGATGTGGGGGTAATCCCGGTAATTCTTTCAGAAATACATCGGGAAATTCTTTTACAATGGGAACATCATTGATGCTCTTTTCTTCAGTTTGTACTTTCTCGACGTGTGCTAGAACAGCATAGCAACCTTTTCTTATTAGTTTTTGTGCCTTCAAATTACTAATAAGATGTAGCTTCGTGTTGCCCTTTTCTCCGTACACCATTAAGGGTTTTCCTTTTTCTCGTATAATGCGAATTGCATTTTTGTAACAAACGATCTCCGCTTTCACTTCTTTCAACCAGTCCATACCGATTATCACATCAAAACTCCCTAACTCTACTGGTATCAAATCAATCTTAAATGTTTCGCTAACCAGTTTAATTTCTCGATTTTGACATATATTATCTGCTGAAATTAATTTACCATTTGCTAATTCGAGTAAAAATTTACTATCCAAAGGCGTCAATGGACAACTTAATTTAGCACAAAAATCTCTACTCATATAGCTTCTATCCGCACCCGAATCAAATAAAACGTAAGCAGATTTATTGTCAATAAGAAACGTACCCGTAACAAGCTCCGGGTCTTCCTGTGCCTCTGCCGCATTAATATTGAAAACTCTTCCGCGGCCTTGTCCATTCGTGTTCTCCTGGTTCGGGCAATTTCTAATAATGTGGCCCTGTTTTCCACATTTATAACAAACTACATTGGCATAACTTGCTCCGACACTACTTGCTCCACCATTACTCGTTCTGACACCATTTGTTCCTTTTGTTCTATTAACCCCTGGTCCGTAGACCTCACACTTCGCCGCGCTATGACCATTTCTTTTACACTTGTTGCAAAATTTGGTGCAGAACCCCGAGTGATACTTTTCACACCTTTGGCATAGCTGCTTCTGATTGTTGTTGTTGTTGCGGTTATTATTGTTGTTGGGATGATTGTTGTAGTTGCTGCTGTTGTTGTTGTTGTTGTTGTTGTTGTTGTTGGGCCGTTTGTTGTAGTTGCAATTGATGTTGCGATTGTTGGGATAATTGTTACGATTATTGTTGTAATTACTGTTGTTGTTGTATTGGTGATTCTTATCACCGTTTTCCTCCCACTTTCTTTTGACTTGCTTCACATTGGCCTCTTCAGCAGTCTGTTCTTTAATTCTTTCTTCAATCTGGTTCACTAGTTTGTGAGCCATTCTACATGCCTGTTGTATGGAGGCGGGCTCGTGTGAACTTATATCTTCTTGGATTCTTTCCGGTAATCCTTTCACAAACGCGTCGATCTTCTCTTCCTCATCTTCGAATGCTCCCGGACACAATAGGCACAATTCTGTGAATCGTCTTTCATGCGTGGTAATATCAAATCCTTGGGTTCGTAACCCTCTAAGTTCTGTCTTGAGCTTATTGACCTCGGTTCTGGGACGGTACTTCTCGTTCATCAAGTGCTTGAATGCTGACCACGGTAGTGCGTACGCATCATCTTGTCCCACTTGCTCTAGATAGGTATTCCACCATGTTAACGCAGAACCTATGAAGGTATGCGTAGCGTACTTCACTTTGTCCTCTTCAGTACACTTACTTATGGAAAACACCAATTCGACCTTCTCGGTCCACCGTTTCAATCCGATCGGTCCTTCGGTTCCATCAAATTCCAAAGGTTTGCAGGCAGTGAATTCTTTGTAGGTGCATCCTACACGATTTCCTGTGCTGCTAGATCCAAGGTTATTGTTGGTATGTAGCGCAGCCTGTACTGCGGCTATGTTTGAAGCTAGAAAAGTACGGAATTCCTCTTCATTCATATTCACGGTGTGTCGAGTAGTCAGTGCCATTTCCTTCAAAATAGTCAAATGGAACAAGTTAATCATACAGAATATTAAGAGTAGTTAATAGTATTTCGTTGCATAATATGAACTCATTTATAAAAGCTTTTTCTTCATATTAGCGTTTTATAAGTTTAAATTTGGGTAGTACCTACCCTTTAAGTTCATACTTAGTAGCTAATATACAATTCAACTACTACAATTCTATATGAAAAACTGATTATAATAATATTTCACGTTCAAACTTTTATACAATATTTTACAAACTTACAATACCGCTTATTTTACATAAAGCATGAAATATAGCACACAATAACTTTGATACAAGATAGTTGTGAAGATAATTCTAGCTAGTACACAAGTCGTTCAGCAAAGGCAATAAAGACACGTAATTCATACGTCCAGAAACAAGTCATGCATTCTGGTTTTACTAAGACTACTTCCCATCCTTGGTCTTGTGGAACATAACCGTTATGGCCATTGATAAGACAGCGTGTTGTAACGTCGTCAAAGGAACGAGGGTTACGTAATGACCAACAGTCTCGTAATAACCTAAAAACCTCATTTCTTACCCCAATTACCGACTCCGTCACTTGTGGGAACGTTTTGTTTAATAGTTGTCGCCCGATGTTCTTGTTCTCACTTTGGTGAGAAGCGAACATTACTAATCCGTAAGCATAACATGCTTCTTTATGTTGCATGTTAGCCGCTTTTTCTAAATCACGAAGTCCAATATTCGGATATATTGAGTCAAAATTATTTCTTAACCCATTGCGTAAAATAGCATTTGGGTTCCCCGCAATATATGCGTCAAAGTAAACACATCGTAACTTATGGATTTCCCAATGTGATATCCCCCATCTTTCGAACGAAAGCCTTTTATAAACCAAGGCATTCTTGGAACGTTCTTCGAATGTCTTACAAACTGATCTTGCCTTAAATAGTTTTGCCGAAGAATTCTGA
Source organism: Rutidosis leptorrhynchoides (assembly GCF_046630445.1). Lineage (NCBI taxonomy): Eukaryota > Viridiplantae > Streptophyta > Magnoliopsida > Asterales > Asteraceae > Rutidosis > Rutidosis leptorrhynchoides. The sequence continues at coordinate 600,183,242 of NC_092335.1, forward strand.
CTGACTCTAGACAAGATTTCATCAATCATGTCTCCGGGTAGGTCTCTTAAAATATTGGGTTGTCTATCCATTTTGTGTTTTTATACTGTAAAATAGACAAGAGTTAGATTCATAAAAAAAATACTTATTAATACAAGCAATTTTTACATATATCATAAAGCATAAGCACACTATATTACATATATTACACCACACGAATACAACTATCTTATTCCGACTCGCTTGTTTCTTCTTCTTCGGTTTTGGTTCGTTTTGCCAAGTTTCTAGGGATATATAATGTTCCCCTAATACGAGCCGTCGTTTTCCATATTGGTTTAGAAAAACCTGGTGGTTTAGAGGTTCCCGGGTCATTGTTACAACTTAAGGACTTCGGGGGTTGACGATACATATAAAGTTCATCGGGGTTGGAATTAGATTTCTCTATTTTTATGCCCTTTCCCTTATTATTTTCTTTTGCCTTTTTAAATTCAGTTGGGGTAATTTCTATAACATCATCGGAATTCTCGTCGGAATCCGATTCATCGGAGAATTGGTAATCCTCCCAATATTTTGCTTCCTTGGCGGAAACACCATTGACCATAATTAACCTTGGTAGGTTGGTTGAGGATTTTCTTTTACTTAACCGTTTTATTATTTCCCCCACCGGTTCTATTTCTTCATCCAGTTCCGATTCTTCTTCCGGTTCCGATTCTTCTTCAGGTTCCGACTCTTCTTCCAGTTCCTCTTCGGGAACTTGTGAATCAGTCCACGAATCATTCCAATTTACATTTGACTCTTCATTATTATTAGGTGAGTCAATGGGACTTGTTCTAGAGGTAGACATCTATCATAAAATATCAAACGCGTTAAGAGATTAATATATCACATAATATTCACATGTTAAAAATATATAGTTTCCAACAAAATTTGTTAAGCAATCATTTTTCAAGTAAACACGGTCGAAGTCCAGACTCACTAATGCATCCTAACAAACTCGATAAGACACACTAATGCAAAATTCTGGTTCTCTAAGAACCTAGCTCTGATACCAACTGAAATGTCCCGTTCTTATTGATTAAAAACGTTCCATATTAATTGATTTCGTTGCGAAGTTTTGACCTCTATATGAGACGTTTTTCAAAGACTGCATTCATTTTAAAACAAACCATAACCTTTATTTCATCAATAAAGGTTTAAAAAGCTTTACGTAGATTATCAAATAATGATAATCTAAAATATCATGTTTACACACGACCATTACATAATGGTTTACAATACAAATATGTTACAACAAAATAAGTTTCTTGAATGCAGTTTTTACACAATATTATACAAGCATGGACTCAAAATCTCGTCCTTATTTAAGTATGCGACAGCGGAAGCTCTTAATAATCACCTGAGAATAAACATGCTTAAAACGTCAACAAAAATGTTGGTGAGTTATAGGTTTAACCTATATATATCAAATCATAATAATAGACCACAAGATTTCATATTTCAATACACATCCCATACATAGAGATAAAAATCATTCATATGGTGAACACCTGGTAACTGACATTAACAAGATGCATATATAAGAATATCCCCATCATTCCGGGACACCCTTCGAATATGATATAAATTTCGAAGTACTAAAGCATCCGGTACTTTGGATAGGGTTTGTTAGGCCCAATAGATCTATCTTTAGGATTCGCGTCAATTAGGGTGTCTGTTCCCTAATTCTTAGATTACCAGACTTAATAAAAAGGGGCATATTCGATTTTGATAATTCAACCATAGAATGTAGTTTCACGTACTTGTGTCTATTTTGTAAATCATTTATAAAACCTGCATGTATTCTCATCCCAAAAATATTAGATTTTAAAAGTGGGACTATAACTCACTTTCACAGATTTTTACTTCGTCGGGAAGTAAGACTTGGCCACTGGTTGATTCACGAACCTATAACAATATATACATATATATCAAAGTATGTTCAAAATATATTTACAGCACTTTTAATATATTTTGATGTTTTAAGTTTATTAAGTCAGCTGTCCTAGTTAGTAACCTACAACTAGTTGTCCACAGTTAGATGTACAGAAATAAATCGATAAATATTATCTTGAATCAATCCACGACCCAGTGTATACGTATCTCAGTATTTATCACAACTCAAACTATATATATTTTAGAATCAACCTCAACCCTGTATAGCTAACTCCAACATTCACATATAGAGTGTCTATGGTTGTTCCGAAATATATATAGATGTGTCGACATGATAGGTCGAAACATTGTATACGTGTCTATGGTATCTCAAGATTACATAATATATAATACAAGTTGATTAAGTTATGGTTGGAATAGATTTGTTACCAACTTTCACGTAGCTAAAATGAGAAAAATTATCCAATCTTGTTTTACCCATAACTTCTTCATTTTAAATCCGTTTTGAAAGAATAAAATTGCTATGGTTTCATATTGAACTCTATTTTACGAATCTAAACAGAAAAATTATAGGTTTATAGTCGGAAAAATAAGTTACAAGTCGTTTTTGTAAAGGTAGTCATTTCAGTCGAAAGAACGACGTCTAGATGACCATTTTAGAAAACATACTTTCACTTTGAGTTTAACCATAATTTTTGGATATAGTTTCATGTTCATAATAAAAATCATTTTCTCAGAATAAAAACTTTTAAATCAAAGTTTATCATAGTTTTTAATTAACTAACCCAAAACAGCCCGCGGTGTTACTACGACGGCGTAAATCCAGTTTTACGGTGTTTTCCGTGTTTCCAGGTTTTAAATCATTAAGTTAGTATATCATATAGATATAGAACATGTGTTTAGTTGATTTTAAAAGTCAAGTTAGAAGGATTAACTTTTGTTTGCGAACAAGTTTAGAATTAACTAAACTATGTTCTAGTGATTACAAGTTTAAACCTTCGAATAAGATAGCTTTATATGTATGAATGGAATGATGTTATGAACATCATTACTACCTTAAGTTCCTTGGATAAACCTACTGGAAAAGAGAAAAATGGATCTAGCTTCAACGGATCCTTGGATGGCTCGAAGTTCTTGAAGCAGAATCATGACACGAAAACAAGTTCAAGTAAGATCATCACTTGAAATAAGATTGTTATAGTTATAGAAATTGAACCAAAGTTTGAATATAATTATTACCTTGTATTAGAATGATAACCTACTGTAAGAAACAAAGATTTCTTGAGGTTGGATGATCACCTTACAAGATTGGAAGTGAGTTAGCAAACTTGAAAGTATTCTTGATTTTATGTAACTAGAACTTGTAGAATATATGAAGAACGCTTAGAACTTGAAGATAGAACTTGAGAGAGATCAATTAGATGAAGAAAATTGAAGAATGAAAGTGTTTGTAGGTGTTTTTGGTCATTGGTGTATGGATTAGATATAAAGGATATGTAATTTTGTTTTCATGTAAATAAGTCATGAATGATTACTCATATTTTTGTAATTTTATGAGATATTTCATGCTAGTTGCCAAATGATGGTTCCCACATGTGTTAGGTGACTCACATGGGCTGCTAAGAGCTGATCATTGGAGTGTATATACCAATAGTACATACATCTAAAAGCTGTGTATTGTACGAGTACGAATACGGGTGCATACGAGTAGAATTGTTGATGAAACTGAACGAGGATGTAATTGTAAGCATTTTTATTAAGTAGAAGTATTTTGATAAGTGTATTGAAGTCTTTCAAAAGTGTATAAATACATATTAAAACACTACATGTATATACATTTTAACTGAGTCGTTAAGTCATCGTTAGTCGTTACATGTAAGTGTTGTTTTGAAACCTTTAGGTTAACGATCTTGTTAAATGTTGTTAACCCAATGTTTATAATATCAAATGAGATTTTAAATTATTATATTATCATGATATTATCATGTATGAATATCTCTTAATATGATATATATACATTAAATGTCTTTACAACGATAATCGTTACATATATGTCTCGTTTAAAAATCATTAAGTTAGTAGTCTTGTTTTTACATATGTAGTTCATTGTTAATATACTTAATGATATGTTTACTTATCATAGTATCATGTTAACTATATATATATATATCCATATATATGTCATCATATAGTTTTTACAAGTTTTAACGTTCGTGAATCACCGGTCAACTTGGGTGGTCAATTGTCTATATGAAACATATTTCAATTAATCAAGTCTTAACAAGTTTGATTGCTTAACTTGTTGAAAACATTTAATCATGTAAATATCAATCTCAATTAATATATATAAACATGGAAAAGTTCGAGTCACTATAATTTTCTCCATAACCAAGCACAATGTTCTTGGAGACATCCTGGTTTTCAGTTTCTTAAACTGTTCGGATTCCTCATTCACTATTCTTTTGGTTTTTTTGGTTTTCCCCGTTTTTCTTTTGTCCATTTTCCTTCTCTTAGCAGATTTATCTGTATTTCATATTTTCAACAATAATTTTTTAATTTAAATTATTCTATGATTAGAAATAATTAATTTCCAAAATATATGATGAATTATCCAAACATAACAATATATATGTACCTGCATTCTTGTTTGGAAGTCGTGCATCAGATCTTGATCGCTTAATGTTTTTTTCCAGTTTTCCTTTGTTGAACGTAGTACATTGCATCATCGTCTGTGCTGCTTTCTTCATCTGTTAATGATTAAGTTTATTTAATTTTGAAACCGATTAATATTTATTTTGTAATTGAAGTATTAAGCATTCATTAAACATTTATCAAGCACTTATCATTCATCAAAACATTTTTAACTAATCAAACAATTTCCATTACTTTATTAATATTTATTTATAATCAAATACTTATAATGCATTTAATTTCTAGGTCGATATTAAGTTGTTTTTTCTTCTTACCTTGTCTGTATTCTTCTTCCTCATCTTCAGATTCTGTACCTTCATCAATATCAGCTTGTTTTTCACATTGCTCTTCTATATCATTCTCCTCCTCCATGTTACTATTTTCAGTACTTTCATATTCCTCTTCAGTAACTTCTTTTCCCATTATTGTAGCTGATGGTAACAAAAAACTCCAACATCAACACATTATTTATCAACAAATAATTGATCATTCAATATTCATTATAATTACTACTAAATATTTTTTTATTTTAAGCATTCTATATCAAACATCAAACCTAAATAATATCATTTTACTAAATATATAGTGTAAGCACATGCATCCTGTTAATCTATTATTTTTATGTGATAAAAAATGATAAATAACATTAATAAATATTATAATCATCATTCATTCATTATAAAAAAATATACATATATATATTTAATAATAATTAATATACCTGCAGTATTTCCTAGTTTAAGCTTCACTTTGAGATTATCTGTAAATATACAACAAATAAACAGTTACGAATACATTTTTTTTAGTATAATATTTATATATTAAACAAAATTTATTTGTGGTTACTACCTTTTGTGGTTTCCGGTTCGTTATTTCTCTCCATTTTTGCTTCGTCTTCTTTGAGCTTTCTCTTTAATCAGAGATTCAATCTATTTTAAGCAGTTCGAGCTTCTAGTTGTTTTTAATTAGGGTTTTCTTTTTGATCGGGATTTTTTAAGAGAGAGAGAGCTATACAAGTGACAAATGAAGTATGAAATTGAATGAATGATTAATTTGGGGTTTTTGTGATGGTCACGTGAGGTTGGATCACGTGACTTCTATTTTGTTTCTTTTTGAATTTTTTATTAATACTCTATATATGGCACGTGAGGTTAAAATATTTTATTTTCTCTCTATATATAGTTTCATCGTTTATCCCCAAAAGCATAATACTGTATTAATAATTAAAAAAAAAAACCAAACCCTAAATATGGCACAGCCGTCATCTCCACCACGTTCGTCATCTCCACCACGTTCACCATCTCTAGATATTCTGATTCCACCATTTCATGTATACAATGAAATGGATAAACAATTCGTTGTCAAAACCGTGAAGGTCATCAACAACAAGAAAAGAAACTTGAGCGAGCTTTATGAGAAGCACAAAAATTATCAAAAAATCTATCAAAGCATTATTGACGTGAAAGAAAGTTATAAGAAGATTGTTGATAATGAATTTTATCATAAAATTTCAGCAGATGCAAAACCAAATAAAGTCTTCGAAAACTGTGAAAATAGGATTGAGGTTAATAACATGAGAATGGAAGCAAATCTGAAGAAAATGAAATATGAAGAGAGTAAAATAAACTTTCTTAAGGATGAGATGGAAGAAGTTATTAAGCATTATAATGAATTATTAGATAATTATGTTATCGTCTTTTCTATCTTGGTTTTAAAAGCTGTATTGTAATGTTTTTTAATGCTTAATGAATGATATAATGAATGAATAATGTTTTAAATAATAATTATTTACTTATTCATGATCAAAATATAAGTTCAGGTTTATGACAATAAAAAAACTAATAATTGTGTCAATATGAATGAGAAAAACGTATAATGAATGATAAATGTTGAATAATGAATGATGAACGATGGAATCATGAATGATGAATGATGTATAGTGAATGATGAATGATGAATGATGAATGATGTATAGTGAAAGATGAATGATGAATGATGATTATTGAATGATGAACAATCATCAGCAACACTTATTATTTTATAACATAACTGCATTTGTATGAATTAAACTCAAACAGTTAAATTTCTTAAAAAAAAAATCTTAATACATGCATGTAAATAAAAATATTATTCATCATGTTTTCACTACTCATTTGTCAAAAAAGTTCACTTATTTTCTGTGTATCTTCTTCTTGCACTATCCATCAGTTGTTCTTTTTCAGTCTCTGTGTATGCACTATGAAAGCAATGCATTTCTTTGAGAACATCATCCTTAATAATGTTGATGTCACTAATGATTACCTTTGCAGTATATTTTTTACGCAGCTTCTCAATCTGTATGTCCCTTTCTTGGCCTTCATCTTCTAGATAACAATCCCATGAATCACCACTCACATATGTCTCCATATATCTCATCGTTAAAACACCGTAAGCCGGATCCATTTCATTTGATCTCCATTTGAATACCTTTCTCTTTGGTTCTGATTTTGTCAACAAATCTGATTTGATATGTTTGAATTCTCCCAGATAACTCGAGAACAAGTATTTCTGCATTTTATAAATGATTTTAATAATTTTAGATATCTCTACTTATTTCAGACATAAGATGATGCCAAACCCACAACAACAAAAAATTATATATTTTTTTTTTGTCATCATTCATCATTCATCATTTATCATTCATCTTTCATAAATTTATGATTAATCATTAATTTTTCTCATTCATCATTAACAGACTTTATATTCATTTTGTTATTTAATTTTCTTACCAAACCATCAGGAGCAAGTCCATACTTCTCATCAGTTGGCATATCCAAGTAGCTATGGTCTATTATATCAATATCTGAGCTTGTTAGATTGAAGCACAATAAGAAATTTAGTCCACTAACAAATACTGGGAAGAAAACCTGCATTTTACAATCATAACTTTTACCTTAGTTATAAATATTAATAATTTGTTAAAAATTTTTATATCAATTTATCTTACCATTTCTACTTCAGAAAATTTGTAATCTATATCATCACATGTTGTCTGGTGAACAATTTTTTCTCTGAATTTGACATATGTTTCTTTCTTATAAGCACGCAAATCCAACATATCTTCTGTCTTCACAGTTTAAACAATTTATATGCTGTTAGTACATAATCATTGAGTTTTTTATTTTAAAAAGTTTTTTAATGACATACCAAAATTGAAGCTGGAAACATATATCTTGTCGCTTTGTGTTTTGTATACAATTTTGCTTCCATGTTCAATATTGCTGACCAACAGTCAATGACTGAGTTTGATAAGTCCGTTTGATGAAGTAGGCTTGCAATCTCATTCCTGTTTAGTAGTTTCCCGCTCATGCAGCTGAATACAACTACCTTGTTTTGAGTTAAATAATCATTATTAAATAGTAAATAAACATGAAATTATCAAATAACAAACATAGTGAATTACAAACATTATCAATGACACAGATATGATCAATGACAAACATAGTGAATGACAAACATGATGATTGACAAACATGATGATTGACAATAACGATGAAATGACAATCAAGGTCAATGGCAAACATTGATGAATGGCAAACATGATGAATGACAAATTTTTATTTCTTTTAAAGAACAAACATGATGAATTTTAAATATAATTATTTATGAAAAATATAATTTATAAATATGATTTATGAAAAATAACTTCATTAATCATAATCTGTTTTTTAAATACTTACTCTGGTGCATCAGCAAAACAGTACATGAATGTTGAGATTTCTTTTTCCATTTGTGTGAGCTCACTCTTGTGATCAACTACAATTGCATTCCATGGTGTTAATATGATGTCATCATCTTCGGATTCAGTCAAAAGTTTGAATGATGGAGTTTCTATTCCATCCAACGATTTCTTTTTTAATCTTGATTCAGATTCAACTCTTGGCTTTTCATTCATCTCAGCATTCAGATTTCTAGGTTTCAAAGCAGATTTATTTTCACCATTATTGCTTATTTATAGTGAAGTAGTTGCAGTTGTTTGCTGTTTTTGTTTAGAACCTTCTTTTGTTGCAGGTTCTTCTCTTTTTTTGACTCAGATTCTTGCTTGAACAAACTTGTAAATTTTCTTTCAAACTCATCAATATCCTTATTGTTTGGATACATCTTTGTTGCTTTTGTTAACACACTGTTAATTGCATTTGTTTCTTCAACTATGCGTCGATACCTCAATTCTAAACACTTAAGATAGTCCTGTAAATTTTATATTTTATCAATCATAACATTCATTAAATAGTTTTCATTCATCTCAAAACAGTCAGAAACTGATAAAATATTAATCAAACATTTAACATTCATTAAAATTCATATACACAAAACATACCTCTGCATTGTTTGGTGTTTTTAGGTTTATTTGTTTTTGGTTCCCTTTTTCTTGAAAATCATCAATAACAATTTTTTCTTTTGCCTTCACAATACTTCCTTCACCAAAGTCTCCTTTCTTCATTTCTACATCAACCCTTCTTTTTGTTTCTTCTGTTGTCCATCGCTCAATCACATAGATATTTTTATTTTTCAAGAAACCTTCACATTCTACTCTTTCTAGATACAACAGCTGCAATCAAAGAATAAAGTACAATTTGTTTTTTATTGTATTTAATATAAATAATAAGTTTAATTTTAACAGTAAAATATATATTAATTTGTACTTACAATTAGCACACTTAACGGTCCAGAATAATACTGTCCATTTTGTCCTCTGTCCCATCCCTTCTTGCTCTGCAATAGACATTCATATATGTATCCACACCAATCAACCTTTGATATATCTACCTCATTTGTAATACATGGCAAGAACTTCAAATTACATGTTCCACATTTGTTAGCTTCTGCCATACAAGTAGCAAAAAGAACAAGGAAGTTCAAAACGAACTTTCTATCTGCATTTTTTCTTTCCTTCATGTATTCAACAACATCTGTTGAATGTATGTCTTGGTGATTTCTAAACTGTTTCCTCCATGAAATAGTCACAGGATCAATTGGATTGCTTCTTTCCACATATTTAATCTTCAATCCTTTCATTGGAACACCTAAGACTTCATGCACTGTTTCTTTTGTGATTTTAATTGAACCATTCTTAAGATTTAATGTTGATGAACATTCATCAAAGTTGTTTACTAGATAGTAACCAAGTTTCATCTGATTTTCAAAGAACTTCATTTCTAGAATTGACCCAAATCCAATCTCCCTTATCTTTTCTTTTTGAATGTCATTCATATTCTGTATCGCGGTGTACAAACATTTTGGTGATGATCTTGACCTTATAATTTCATCTTCTTCGTGTTTAATACCTGCTTATTATATTATTATAACAACTTCATCAGTTATTAGATTTTTTAAATATAAAAATCAAAGTAAAATAATTTTTTTAAATTTTTTTAAGATGAATGTTACCTTTTTCTTTAGAAGCTTTCAATGATGGCCTTTCAAAATCATCATCGGAATTGTCTTTGGGTTTTGATCTACTTGTGCCTTCACCAAACGTATTGATTTTCCTATCCAAACTTTTTTCAACTTTTTTCAACTCTTCCATATTTTGGAGTACCTTAATTACTGCATTTTCAACAAGCTTTATATCCTTTTTATTCAATGCATGTGTCTTTCTTACATACTTTCTTTTTCCGGCTTTTTCAAACTTTTCATGTTTATCCTTCTTTTTCAATTTCTATTTTTCTTCAATATCTGCAAACAGTTATGCAATCATTCATCATAAGTTATTTTACATACAAGTTTATAATTATGTATTCATCTAAGTATATCATTCATCTGTATTTTTTATAATTCATCATAACTATAGTCATTTTTTCAACATCTAATTATTGCAAACAGTTTAATGTATTTTTTTATCATTCATCATGTACTTTTCATCATTCATCATAAGCTATAACCATTAACATGTATTTTTTTTTACCATTCATCATGTATTTTTTTTTTATCATTTATCATTAAATATTATGATTGGCAGTTTTTTTAACATAACACATTCTTATTTTCTATCATTCATCACAATATAACATGTAAACTATTATTTGTACGTTTTTTTTTTCATTCATCATATGCTATATGAATTTTTGTGTTATTTTTTCTATCATTCATCATTAAACATTCATTATATTCAAATATCAGCACAATGCATAAATATAACATTCATATTTTCATCATTCATTTCAGTTTATATCATATTCATCATATACTAATCAATCATGTAACAACTAAAATAACAGTCATTCTTATTAATGCATCATTCATTAGTTTAATTATTCTAAACATTTTCAATTTCATTCATCGATATCAGATTTAAAGCATATTATCCTATTATTGAATCGCATAATTTCAATTTTCATTCATCAGTTTAATTGTAACTACTTTTCAGAATTTATAAATCACGTAATCAATAAAACGTTAATTTTATCGTACCTGCATCATGAATTTTGTTTGATTTTCTTTTATTATTTTCATCTTTTTTTTTCGTTTGTTGGATGAATCTTCCGGCATTACGTGAGCTTGTAATCTCAGCTTGTAATCTTCTTTTACGATCGATCTTCAGTAGATTGTTGTTAGTAACAACAATCGTCGGGTTTTTTCGTATTTCTTAGCTTCGATTTCATGGATCTGATATTTCTTCGTTCGTCGTTTTTAGGGTTTTTGTTGTTTTCAGCGTGTTTTCTTTTCTGTAATTCCTATTTTGTAAATGACGATTTTACCCCTCCGTGTTATTTTTAGTTTTATGTTAATTTGTGGTCCACATTTACTTATCCAGTTTGTACTCGTTTTAAGCTTAGCCACGGATCGTGCCCCTATATATATATATATATATATATATATATATATATATATATATATATATATATATAATTTCTATCTCCTGGATTTACGAATTTCAATTCTGAATTTCTGAAAAGCGCTTTAGCTTATGAATCAGTTTTCTAAGTTTTGAAAAAGCTGAATGAAGCAGCAGAAACTGTAGATAACCGTAAACGACCTTAATAGTTGGAAGTTTGATGATTGAGAATAGTACGTTGGAAAAGCTCAGAAAAATTTGAACTGGAAAACGAATTGAGCTAACCACGAAGGATATCAAGGACAAATACAAGGACCAAACCCTATATTCAAAAAATCCAGGTTATTCTGGATCCGATGAAATCGTTAGAGAATATCTTGCTCCATACTCATGTTAAATCTTGTGGAAAAATCTTTCTTCATCAACCTTCGATCTTAGAAATTCCAAAATATCATCATAAATATCTTCGATATTTCTGAGGATATTTTCATAAATATTCTTGTCCGAAATTATTCATCTCTTCGTACTATCCGTATTACATCATAAAGGAAACCATTTTAGTTCTAAATTTCTTTAAAATTCGAGTTTAAATTATGAATGACTTCTGGAGTAGTGTTGGAAATTGATGCATGAGTTAGTATAATATAATGACACTTGATCAACGTGATTATATTACAGTAAGTCATGTTGAGTTTCTAAATGAAACGTGATGATTCACAGACCATATCGTCATCATATGTCATGTTACACGACTCTTATATTCTACTAAATTTCTAAAAATATCAAGAACATATTTCTTGATAGCTCTATCTTTCTCTTAAATTCTGGTAATTCAACAAATCAAGATCGTGCCAATACAATTTCTCTCTTAGAATGTTAGTCATGTCTATTTGAAATTTCATATCTACAGATTCTGGACCATTATTCGCTTGACTTGAAGTCGGGAAGAGAAAACAAAAGCATAAAGCTTCGAAATATAAGGGAGAATATAAAGCCCAACAACAACACATAAATTACAAACCATGTATGTCAATGTTTATCGCAACATAAAGACACGGGAAAATTAAAAAAAAACACTATAACCCCAAGGGCGAAGTAGAAGAAAGCATATTCCTCCGGTGGAAGTTGGAAAAGGAGAAGCATTGTGGCGATAGTCAGGATAAGGACAAGGATCAGAACTGGATTAAGCATTTTCACAAACTTTTGAATTTGGGAATTGAGTATAAGAGTGGTAAGAGTAATGGAACGGAAAAGACAAATTTATTATGAAAATATCAGACGAAGCAATCGAGATAGATAGTCGCATTTAATTATAGAGATCCTAATTTTCTTAGTTACCGAAGAATCAAATCTTTTAGATTTCGAAGATTTTCATTAAATCCCTTGAATTCCGGAATTCAACCAAGACAACGTCAAAAGTTAAGACGCACCTTATTTTCTAAATTCAACAGTGGCTACGTCAAAAGTTAAGACAAATTTGACTTTCCTCATTTCACTATTTTGTGACAACTTCACTTGTACGCTTCACATGATCGAATCGTTTTATCTATATTAATCAATAATGATAAAACTCTATTTATCAACTCATATTCTTCATGAAAACATTTTTTTTGGCTAGCCATGACGACCTCATTAAAATTTCGGGACGAAATTTCTTTAACGGGTAGGTACTGTGATGACCCGGAAATTTCCGGCCAAATTTAAACTTGATCTTAATATAATTACGACACGATAAGCAAAGTATGTAATGTTGAGTCTAGAAAATTTTGAACTGTTTCATATATTCAATTGACCCTCGACTGCTCTCGACGATTCACGAACAACTATTTGTAAATAGATACATATATATTTAAATATATATATATATATATATATATATATATATATATATATATATATATATATATATATATATATATATATATATAATAATTTGAAATATTATTTGATATAATATATGATTAAATTTTAAGAAATAAATATGTAAAATAAAATAATATGCGATGTAATGAAAACTACTATTATAATTATATAGATATGTATATATATGTATATATAAATATTTCTTGTAAATCTATATATAAAATTATATTAAATCTAATTGTTAATATATTTATTTTAGTAGTTAAAACTTGCTATTTAAAACTGTTTGCATATAGAAAGAGAATATATTAAAAATAATTGATTTCGAGCCTAATTAGTAAACGTCAGTGACACTCGGTTGATGTTTCGTTAGTTTTAATATAGATATAATACATGTACATGAAAGATTAAGATAAAAGTTGGACTATAAATTGATTACGAAGATTTTAGATTTGTTAAAAATATTTTTACATTTGTAAGTTTAAATATTAGTACTCCGTATATAAATTGGAACAGAAAATAAATAATTATCGAACCTTTTTTATCAGGTTTCAAACAGGTAATGAGTGAAATAATTAAATATGTTTAATCTAAAAGTTTGGAATTTTTAGGAACACTTTTATACGTTAACTGTTTAGCAATCGACACGAAATAATATCCGAATTCGTTAAGAATAATGACAAGTCTCCGATAGCTTTATGTTTCTTTTAATTCTTCAACATGTGTCTAATTTTATTATTATTATTAATATTATATTATTACTTTAAGTGTTAAATTATATCCGTGAGTGAGAATATTTAGCCAGATCATACACTGTATATAATTTGAGATTGATTGGTTTACTATTAGCTTTATGTCTTCCTTTTTCCTTTCCACTAATAATTTACGAGTAATATCTAAATATATATACACATACACATAAGTTACATGAACACCATAATTGACTCACACATTCCTCCATCTTCTTCTTCTTGTTTCATTCATGGATAACCTCATCACCACTACAACACCTTCAACCACACCCTTCCTTTCATGTTTTGTAGCTCAAACAGTACATAAAACCGCCACCATCATCGAACGGTATTCGAACACCCACTTGTTGATTCTTCCTGTTTCTGGTTCGTTCCATTATAACCCAAACCACAAACCGTCCCCTACTACTATATTTAATATTCCCACTTCTAGTTATTTTCCTGATCTCACAACCATGGAGCCAACATCGTGAAACCACAAAACCGCCACTACCTTATTTTTTTTTTATTTCGTGAAGCATAACACCCTACTACCTCAAATCCACTTCTTCTTCTTCTTCTTCTATCTTGATCGAAAATCACCTTGCAACCCACCTCCTAACACCTCAAACACCACCTAAAACCACCACGACCTCGCCTCTCAAACACACACACTCTCTCTCTCTCTCTCTCTCTTCTAGTTTCGTTCGAGGATATTTTCTGTTTCATTAACTGTTGCTACTGCAGCAGCTTGTGTTTTCTGTTTACTGTTACGACCATCGCAAGGTTTCCATTAACAACCACCCTTCTAATACCGTTAAAAGTTGATCGTAGCTTATGCTTTTGCCCTGATTATCAAAACCCACAAGACGAGGAAACGGTGAACGATTTATAGTGATGATTTTATGTTAATGATTATGATAAAGAAGATAAGATCATGAAGATGATGATCAAACTAAACCACTGCTGCTTCGTTTTCATTTTTTTTTTGATGATTATGATGCTTTAAGAATGACGATGACGATAGTATGAAGAAATAAGATGATGATTTTATGTTTATGTTGAATGTTGATGATGACGTTGACTGTGATAATGATTATATTGGTGATCGAGAAGAGGAGGATTAATGATGATGATTGATATCGATAAATAATGATGAAGATTCACGATGGCTGTCTTATAGCGAAGACATGATAATAATAATGATGTACGATAACATGATAAACCTGTGATAGAAGATAAAATGGTGATCGATGTAGGATGATGGATCGATGATGATGTACGTGTAGAAGATGATATACACGTTAGTTATGAAGTAAAGTGACGTGAAGAAGAACTTTGTTTATTCCCACTTGCAGTTCCAATTCACTTTATAACAAACACCGAAATCCTCTTTTAATTGATACTATCGGGCCATAAATCCCTTCACTAGTGGGCTGTTATGTTGTTGGGCTAACAAGTTTCTGATTTAGGCCAATATAATACGGGTTACATATAGTGAATACCGAAAATGATTCATAAAAGCGAAAATGGTTTAATGGTTGGGTGGTGTGATGGTTAATGAAAAGGTCGCGGGTTCGAGTCCCGTACACGGCAATTTTTCTTTTTAAGGCGTCTTTTTGAGGTAACCATCTTATTTTTAGTATTAATATTTCCTTATTATTATTAATATTATTACTGTTATTATTATTACTATTAATATTGTTATTGTTATTATTATTATTGTTATTGTTATTATTGGTAATATAGGTATTAACACTTATATACTAAATGTGGTGTCCTTGTGTGTAGTTTTACTTATATTTGATTGTAGTTTTGATTTTACGTTCACATTACACCCGGTCCCTCAACTTCTGCTATATTTACACAACAACCTCTCAAGTTTACACTTTTTCATGGGTTAAATGTGTAAATATATAATTTTATTAAAATAAAAGAAACTAATTCCACCCGAATTTATAACAAGCCCTATCTTCTCGCTCGGTGCGAGTTAAATTTTTTCGAGACCACCGTTCAATTCAGAAAAATCTTACGAACCCAACGGGACTAACTGTATGCGAAATGGACAATTTTTAAAAAAACACTAAATACAACGACAGCCCGTATCTTCCCGCTCGCCACGAGTTAAATTTTTCGACGGCAGCATCAGACTCGAAATAATTTTATGAACAAAATGAAACTAACCACGTTTGAAACGGACACTTTTTAAAAAACGATAAACACAACGACAGCCCGTATCTTTCTGCTCGCCACGAGTTAAATTTTTCCGACAGCACCGTTACACTCAAAAAAATTTATGAACAAAACAAAACTAACTACGTTCGAAATGGATAATTTTTAAAATACGTTTAACACAACGACATCTAAAATGGCGCTTAACACATGGGCTGTGTTCCCCTCTGTAAATACACAACGCTACGTTAAATATGAATACGCAGCCCGAAAGCCCCCGCCGCAACGCGCGGGCCGGTCCGGACTAGTTATTATATATTATAATTATTATAATATTAAGTATTATAACCATTATTATTATATTTAGTCATATAAGTATCATTAATATATTTTTTATTATAAATTTTATCATTTAGGTAATATTATTAATAATATGATTATTATTATTATTATTATTATTATTATTATTATAGTTATTACTACAATCATCATTATTAGTATTAATATTATTATCCTTGAGTATTAAATTTTTATTTTTATTAGTATTATTATTAGTAAATCGTTATTATAATCAAAAACTATCCTTTCAAATAGATAAATGTTTTGTACATAAATATACTTATCACCTATACTATAATTATAATAAAATTTCATATAACTAAATATACCAAACCTATTAAGATTATTATATAAATACTTACCAATGACAGACTATCAATTTTAATTGTAACACTAAACAATTATGTATATAAATATGGGCATATTAATATAATTATATAAATATTAATCAATTTTAATATATATACAAATTAACTATACATAAAATACAAATTAAAAATATAATAAAAATATTTATTTGATTACTATTATGTATAGTAATGAATATACAAATGATATAGGTTCATGAATCCGATGCCAACTCTGCATTGTTCAATATAGTCATATGTATTTTTACTACAAAATACATTAGGTGAGTTTCATTTGATTCCCTTTTACTCTTTACATTTTTGAGACTGAGAATACATGCGCTGTTTTTTACAACTGCTTTATTAAATGCCTTTGAAATATATTTTGAACTGCGAATACATGAAATGCTTTTATAAATGTTTGACGAGATAGACACAAGCAAAACATTCCTCGAATGAATTATTATGCAGACAGAAGTTCTGCGGATTATTATTGAATTATGTGGACATGATAATTGCCACCATTGAATTATGTGGACATGATAATTGCCACCATTGAATTATATGGACATGATAATTGCCACCAATTGATATGAATGTTATGTATCGAGAGAATGATTTTATACACAGGTTATGTGTATGTTATTTTTGTGCACGAGATATGTGTACGGTT
The DNA here is from genome assembly GCF_046630445.1 of Rutidosis leptorrhynchoides. NCBI lineage: Eukaryota > Viridiplantae > Streptophyta > Magnoliopsida > Asterales > Asteraceae > Rutidosis > Rutidosis leptorrhynchoides. The sequence goes on from NC_092335.1 coordinate 600,200,783, forward strand.
ACTAAGATTTATGAAAGATGATTTCGTACACGAGAAAGGTGTACTGTATTTAAAAGATATCACATGTACATTACAGGTGGGTATAGGATTCGGGCCCATTTGTACCATGCAGCATTTAAATCTTGTGGTCTATCAAAATGATGAATTTTATTGTTTTATGATAAACCTATGAACTCACCAGCCTTTTGGTTGACACTTGAAAGCATGTTTATTCTCAGGTATGAAAGAAATCATCCGATGTGCATTTGCTCATTTTAAAAGACATCATTTGGAGTCGATCATCGCAATGGGACCAGATGTTGGTGACTTCGTCAAGATGGATTAGGACGGGGTATGACATCATACGTTTCACATCTTTAAAAGTGATAACGATTGATCCGAAAACTTTTCTTTTATTGAGCGATTCTAATTCAGCTCGTATTGCTCCTATCCATTGAGTCCAATCATGTCTATTTTGACAGGCAATGACAGATTTTGGTTCTGAATCATCATCATCATTCATGATGTCATATGCAACATTATATGAAAATATCTCATCAAGATTTTTCATTTCATTTCGGTTCCATAATATTTTTGAATGTGCATAATTGATTGAAAATTCCATATTGACATCATCAATCTCCTCTGCAGAAGGAGTATTGATTTGTGGTTCTTCTTGAACACTTTCTTTTACCTCATTACCAGCTGATTTTCCTTTTCGAGGATTTTTTTATCTTTGGAACTAATTTGTTTTTCACGTTTCAGACGTGACAAAAGACTTATGAGTAACATTATTGCCAGCTTTTAGAATTTCAATTCTTGCTAGAGCATTTACTGCTGATATATATGATTTAGTCACTCTTTTTGCATCTGTAAATGCATCGGGCAATTTATTCGCAAGTTCTTGCATATGCATTATTTTTTTATTTTTTTATTTTTGTTTCGCATTCTTTTGTGCGAGTATCAAGATACCTTAATTGATGTTTACATCATGAAACATCATTTTATTTATTTTTCATTTTTTCCCCCTAATCTAGGGAACAATTTTTCATTAAAATGACAATCAGCAAAAACGTGCTGTAAAAACATCACCCGTCATGGATTCAATATATCTTATGATTGAAGATGTTTCATATCCAATATATATTTCAATCCTTCTTTGAGGAACCATTTGTTGTGGTGGTGCAATTAAAAATACAATGCACAACCAAATATTCTAAGATGGAAAATATTTGGCTCTCGACCAAAATTAAGTTGGTAATGGAGAATATTTTTGACTTGCACTTGATTTAATGCGAATTAGTGTCGCATCATGTAAATTTACATGTCCCCATATAAATATTGAGATTTTTGTACTCATTACCAATTGTCTAGTTATTAGCTACAAGCGTTTATCTATTGATTCTGCTAAACCAATTTTGTGTATGCACATGAGCAACTGGATGTTCAACAACAATCCCTGTAGACATATAATAATCATTAAATGCTTGAGATGTTAACTCACCAGCATTATCAAGTCTCATCCTTTTAATGGTGTAATCAGAATAATGTGTTCTCAATTTAATAATTTGTGCAAGAAACTTTGCAAATGCCATATTACGGCTTGATAACACACAAACATGAGACCATCCGCTAGATGCGTCTATTAGAACCATGAAATATCAAAATGGTCTACATGATCGATGAATTGGTGTGACGATCTCTCCAAATCCATATGGACGAACACGTCATTCATCGATTTCATTGCGAGGTATTTGACCTCTATATGATACGTTTTGTAAACATTGCATTCTTTTGAAAAGGCACATCATAAATGAATATTTAAATCCAAAGTTTTTGACATCTGATGATTTCTACATATAGACAATCACCTTAATATAATAATTTACAATAATACTTCCATTGACAATGCAGTCAAAATAAGATACATGGTGATGATTTGGTGAATGCAACGTTTCCTTGAAAAATATGCCATGTATGACTCCATGCACATAGTTTGTCTAACATATAAGCAAACAGCGGAAGACTTCTAGGGAACCTGAGAATAAACATGCTAACAAGTGTCAACACAAAAGTTGGTGAGTTCATAGTTTTAATGTTGCGCATAATCTGTATATAAAGGTGGATCACAAGATTTCAGTTGTTCAATCCAGAAACGTTTATCAAAATATTCTATGAAATTGAGCACTCTGGTAACTAAACTTAACGTATATATAATTTATACCCTTTGTATAATCATCTTAATAATACACGCAAACCAACGTGTACGCTTCTCAAATAGCATACGTCCGTTAAAAGGCTAGTGCTCTAGCTCGGACGGGGATATCAAGCCCTATGGATCCATATACTACTACTCGCGCCCACCAGTTCTTATAACTGGCAGTTACTTGTTACCAAAGCTAAGGGATTTTCGGTTCAAACTCAGTGTAGAATTAAGTATGTACTTCTATCCATTGCGTTTAAAATAAATTGCATGTATTCTCAGCCCAAAATATTTAAAGCATTTAAAAAGGGATCTATGAACTCACCTTAGCAGCATATAAAGTCGTTCACCAAAATGTGACCGAAACTCGGATTACCAAATAACCGTAGATCTCAACGTATCAATATTGAAATTCAATATTGTAGGAAAGTACGTAGACGTAACGGAGATGATAAACACTAGGTTTGATTCATAAATATACCCCTGAACATTACCCATAACCTCCTTGGAAATAACCCATAATTTCCTTAGCTCTATCCCGCTCGTAAAACTCATTTTTAAAATGACACACTCATGACTTCGTCGTAGTATTTTATGTATAATAATAATAATAATAATAATAATGATAATAATAATAATAATAATAATAATAATAATAATAATAATAATAATAATAATAATAATAATAATAATAATAATAATAATAATAATAATAATAATAATATAAATGTAAGATGTATCGTGTATGTGTATGTGTGTTCTTCAAACTGCCAAAATGATCGAGCTTTTATAATGTGGCCTGAAAATCCCTGCCATGCAATCGCATGGATGTTGTGAGGGGACTCCATGCGATCGCATGGACCCCTTTTCCAGCTCACATATGATTTTGTAATTTAGCTTGTCGACGTAATTAAATATTAATATATATATAATATATATTTAATTTATATAATTAATTATATATTATATTAAATTTACGTGCATAGTTGACTTGTAATTTTTGTTTCGATAAGTCGTACGTCGTCACTCGACTTATGTCCCGGTTCCGGTTTTTCGAATGTCCCTCCGTACGCTCAGAAAACTTGTACATTACATTTTGGGACACATACCTTAGTCAAAATATAGCCTTAAATTATCCCTAAATTATATCACTCAAAATATAACTTATACATTTGAGTGTTTTGGTCATTTACTTCTATAAATCATCGTCTCTCTATTTGTTAAAATATATTTTAAAATAGTGTTTACTGTAGCAAAGTCAATTTCACTGTAGCAAGGTCAATTTCACTGTAGCAAATAGTGATTTTAGAAAACACTGTAGCATTTTGGGTACTGTAGCAATTTGAAAATACTGTAGCAAATTAGTGTTTTACTGGTTCATCTTAAACGCATTAGTTAACTTATATGAATATCAATCGAATCAATAAACGAATGTTACCATCATTTACTAAATAACTTGAAATTATATATATGTATATATCTTTTTAATATACATAAATCAGTTGTTAAATACACATTGGAAGTTATTTATAAATAAATTTTAATAATAAATATTTCAACTTATCATATATATTCAAATAGATATGTAAACCAATAAGTTTAATGTACGGTATCAAACAATTAATACATTGTTACCATTTCAAGTTATAGTATATATGTATCTATTTACATATAATTGTTCGCGAATCGTCGAAAACAATCGAAGGGTATTTAAATATATAAAAGTAGTTCAAAAATTTTGAGATTCAGTTTTACAGACTTTGCTTATCGTGTCGGAAATGTTAATCATACAAAGATTAAGTTTAAATTTGGTCAGAAATTTTCGGGTAATCACAATTGGTCTATACATATAACCTTGAATTCTTTCAAGAAACATTGGTAATTCTTTCTCAATATTCTTTTTCATTAATCACCATATGTGCTTTTCATTAATCACCATATGTGCTTTTCATTAATCACCATATGTGCTTTTCATTAATCACAATATGTGCTTTTTCATTAATCACCATATGCACTTTTAATCCTATGCGCTGCGCTTTTCATCATATGCACTTTTCATATATGCGCTGCGTTTTTAATCATATGCGCTTTTAATCATATGCACTGTGCTTTTAATCATATGCGCTGCGCTTTTCATCATATGCGCTTTTCATCATATGCTCTTTTAATCATATGCGCTGCGCTTTTCATCATATGTGCTTTTCGGTGCTACATAGGTATTTCTTATTTTCGGTTATCATTGACTGATAATCATATCCATTATAATATATATCAAAGAAGCTTAACAAATTTCTTTTTGATTTGAGAGAAAACAAGACTTTATTTATTAGAAAATTCGTACCATTTGGTAACATGAATTTTGCCTTTCTCTTTCATTTTATCAAGTTTGCAATACCTGATATAGTATTTATAATTCCTTCATTTGATTTGAATCAATGAAATATTTCTTAGATTTGATCATAGTGTGTATGTTATCACTATCTGCAATACATAGGTCTTTACCATTTAATTGATGTTGTATTTCAGCAGGATTCATACTAAAACTTCAAATAAGATAAGCAAATAATGAGTTATATTTCAGCAAGATAATCAAATTATATTACCTGCAAACAAGTTACAATCTGAAGTATATAAAAGATAACACTTAATAAACATATGCGTTATGGTCTAAAACCATTTATTTATGAGTAATACATAACAAGCTAGACATCTTAGAAAATTCAAACCATTCAAGTCTCAAGGTAGCTCAGGGTTTATTTAATCGAGATTTTTCAACAGATTCACTCTCGTTTTCTTTTCTTTTGGGACTTATTTGTAGAGATAAACAAGATGTTCGTGTATTCAAGAAATACTAGACTGATGATCCATGTTACCAGATCATTAATAAGAATCTCCGAGATTCTTATAAGAGCGTCTACTAACATCTTCAATTTTATTCTTTCATGGATCACCGTTATTTCTTGATAATTAATATCGTATCTATCTTTGAGTATTTTCCATAATACACTTGGATCTTCGATCATATAATATGTAGATTCTAAGGACTCGTCAATATGTTTGCTAAGAAAAATACTTGCTATTGCTTTCTCTTGTTCGGAACAATTGTTATTTTCATTCAGGGTTTCTAAAATACCGATTGATTCGAGATGTTTTTCTACATTCATAACCCATGTTAAGTAGTTGTTCCCACTTGATTTTAAAGGAGCAAATTTAAGCCTTTTTAAATTCGACATTTTCTATTATAAAAAAAAGTGAACAACATAAATCATAATCACAATCAACTTCTATTCATAGACAAATAATAAAATGAAATTATAATCATTTTAAATTCATAAGTAGCAAATAACAGAATAATGGCATGATTACAAATGATAAAATCATAAGAGCAGAATAGAATATAGGGTCACCCGCTGGTATATTAGCAACAATGATGATAGTTAGTATGACCAATATAATAGGAAAAATCATCCTTGTGTGAATCATCTTTACAAAAAACTTTTTGAGAGTGGTAATCTAAGAAAATGAAGATTGATTTGTGAAAATGTGAAAACGGATATGTTTATTTTATATTTGAAAAATATAGTCGTTATAACGTCGTCAGTTGACGTTAACAACCGTTATGTATATATGACCGTTGTAACGTTGTTAGTTGACGTTAACGACTGTTATTTACTCGTTGTATTAATAATAATTTTAATAAAAGATTTTATTAGTACAAATACGATTACTATAAATACATTTAGTATAAATACATTTAGTATAAATACGAAGATTAAGAGAATAAACATATTATGCATAAATAATAAATTTTAAGAATAAACATTAGTATGCATGAAATAAATAATGATTAATTGCATAAGTAATCATAAATGTTAGATAACATAAATATAAATGTTAGTGAAGTTAATAAGAGTTAGATTACAGAAATATAATTCAGGCGGTATAACCGACCATATATAACTTAAATAACATAAATATAAATGTTAGTGAAGTTAATAAAAGTTAGATTACAGAAATATAATTCAGGCGGTATAACCGACCATATATAACTTAAATAACATAAATATAAATGTTAGTGAAGTTAATAAAAGTTAGATTACAGAAATATAATTTTACTTACGATGATAATAATATTTAACTTACTAATAAATAATAGAAGATATCGTTAAAGAATTTCTTACCTTGATTAGTGACTTGTGCTTGCTTAGATAAACCTTGATTATACGGAGCACTTCGTGCTGATAACATGTTATAATTTAGTAGTTTATAACTACCTTTAGTGGTTTATTTCAATTATAATCTACTACGGAGTAATAATAGAGAAGAAAGAAGGAAGTATGAAATATTATTGAATGATTGTGTACTCAATATCCTTACAACTGATTGATATTTATAATACTAAAATTTTACTATACATCCGTATCTTCAATGATATATGTTAGGTGAAATAGTAATGAAATTTGAATTCATGTGGAAATTGGCATCCACCTTCTTTGACTTTAGTATCATAACAATAAATTAATTATATGAATGAATAGGATTTTAATGTGTTTTCATAAAGAAAAATACAACAGTCGACCATCGGGAGATCACCGACCACCAACATAAGTAAACAAAAACAAATAAAACAGTCTTAGCAAACCATAAAACCTTCGGGAAAAACACCAAAAATCAGGAACAAAGGATCCCCGACAGCTGCGAACCTCCTTGGGCCGCTACACAACGAGAGCTCATTTGCAAACACCAGTCCCACCCCTAACGCGAAAACCGGTCTCACCCCTTACGCAAGAATCGGATCTCCAACAGGGAGATCGTCTTCGGGTCCAATTCCGAAGGCGCAATCGAAAAATAACAATATTCGACAAGAAAAATCACAGCATCGGTAAATCAACCGGCACCCAAATCACACCTACTGTCACCACTCTCTCACCCCCTATCACAATACACAGAGAAAAGCACCATTAACGGAATAGAGATCCTCCCGACAAGTCAATGGAAAACAAAACCAACCCAACTACAGCCGCTCACAACCGGTAACCACCATCAACAGGGTGGTGACCCATCAACGAGACCGACTGACTACCAACACAACCACCAATGTCGCCCACAACCGGTGACCACCACCGGGACACAAGATAGCAACAACCACCAACACAGCCACCCACCGCCGGCCTAACCAATGAGCACCACCAACAAGGTGGTTGAACACCGAGGAGTAAAAAAACACCTAAAACTGGCAACAAGAAAAACACCAAACAGGGGAGACCAGCACCAAATAAACAACCATAAACTGCGACATCCAATTGCTAGCACTAACAGGAAGGTGCACCAGCAGCACCACAGAACTCCACCAACCAAGCACTCATCAAAAGACAAACATTTACAACTCCACTCACATGAAAAATATTACACATATATCATCGGAAAAAAAACATACAGGGCACAATAAGCACAAAGCTGGAATCCACAGTAGTGTCAGTGGACCCAACGATCCAATAGATGAATAGAAATAACACCAAACAAAGAATGAACAGCATCACATGCCACCTTCAATATACTAAAGATGCCCATTTGCACATGGGTTCCTGCTTCAAAATGACACACCATTTCCAACAGAACGACATTCTCCACCTTCTGAATAAAAACTCAAAGCACAATATATCAACTTTGTGCATCAACCACTTGTTCCTTACAACTTTCCCATACGTCAACCACTTGTACTTTACAAACTATGTACCACTTGTAAGTTGTACCATACAATGAATACAGTTAAGCTATTTTACCGTATGATACGAATATAAGCCATATATTAACCACGTGTACTAAACTATGTGCATTTATCACGTGTACTAAACTATGTGCATTTTATTTGAATTAGTTATACATAACAATAACAATTTTCATATGCATTAATTCGATTTAAGCGTCCATATATGATCAACCTCTACGAATAAACTACATATGTGCGTAATGTAAGATGGCAATTATTCGTCTACAAATATTTGAAATTAAAAATAAATCAATAAACATAAGAGTATAGATCAATATATAACCGTCAAACATAATACAATCGTGATCATGATCATCATGATTAATTACAATATTCGTGATTCATAAAAAATAATAATAAGAATAAGAATAAACCTAAATTAACAACTAAAATAAATAAAACGAATAATAAATCGGAAGAATCACAAACGAAAAAAATAAATCACCACAAAATCAACTTCAAATCCCTCTACAGAGCCAACGCCGCAGCGAACACAACCACGAATCCAGATCCAACGACGGCGTTTAAGCTAGCGGAACTAGGAGCGGCAGTAGGTGAACCCGTAGGAGTAGAAGCAATCGACGGTGCCGGAGCTCCGGTAGGTGTGACGAAAGATGGAGGAGCCGGTGGAGATGCCATTGGAGATTCAGTCGGTGATGATTTTGGAGCGGCCATCGGAGAAACAGTTGGTGCGACCATCGGAGAAACGGTCGGTGCGCCAATTGGCGACTGAGCAAAAGCAGATCCGGCAATCAACGCGAATAGCATCACCATAACGAAGCTTGAAGCCGCCATTGTTATCTCACTCTAAATCTGTTTACGAAGCTTGATTTGGAAGTTAAGAGCGAGAAAGTAGCTTTTAGGAAGAGAGAGCGTAATAGTGTGGGAGAGGAATAGGGAGCGAGGGTTTATATATACGGATACGGATGTATAGAGATAGGTGGGTATATACAGGGGTTTTTTAGTCGGTTCCAGGCTATTTTTTAGCTTTTGATGATAATTTTTATTTTAATTTGATTTAATATTAAGACAACTCATAGAGACGAAATAGTGGCCGTTGATGATTGGTTTTAAGATTCCGCGTTAAATAATTAGAAAGTAATCACCGTCCACGTCTCTAATTAGGTAGAATCACAGCGAGACATCCAGTTGACTACAACGTGTTGATGCATTTGATTGTGCATCGAGTATCGAATCGAATATAAAATAATAATCGAATTTTTATGAACACATATCTTCTATCCTTAATAATTAAATTCAAGCATAATTTTGTTTACATTGAGACAGTTAAGAGTAGTGAATTACAAATTTTTTTATGCATGTATAAATTTCAACAGAATCTTTACGTGTAAAAACAAGACGTGTAAGTAAATCGACTTATCAAGTTCTCATTGAATTAGGATCCACGCAGGGATATGGGCTTGCCATTTATTGATTATTAGCGGCATATCTAAAACGTTCATGTCTAAATAAGGAGAGATGACAAGTCGTGTCTATATGGATTATAGTCATACAAATTAGGCGATTGTCTTATCAAACACTAGAGTGTCATATCATTACTAGAAGCACTATATGCCATGAACATCATAACATTCTTCCCCCCAACCGTGTATACATTATTACAAAATCATGACAATATCATCTTCCTTATAACTATCAATGAGTTTAAAGTTAATATACGTTTATGCATCACTCAATCATCATTTATGAAGTGAGTCGTGAGAACCATATAGTTACCCTTCGACATGATAATGCCCAAGTATTTGTAGTCAAATGAACGTTATTTTTCGATTTGCCATAAATAAACCAACAATATATTTCGTCCATCTACATAATATTTCCAACATCTCCAAATACTTTGTGATGCACTCTCAATTACTGTAAAACATTAGTATATTAGCCAAAAGCTTAATGTTTTACTAGTATAAATGGAAGGTTACTAAACATCAACGATAGATTAAAATACGAGTAATCGGTGAAGAGAAGTATTTTTTACTCGGATGTACGTGACATATCCAGGTTATTTCGTGATCGTTTCCGACCATTTTCTGTGGCTTGATAGTTGGGTCTGAACCTAATACCTCATGCGGAAATTAGGACCTCAACCACTAAGCTACCTTAGACAACATCAAAATCGAAATGATATTTCATGTTAGTGGCATAAACATATTTTTGTTAAATTTCAACTACCCCGAATTAAAATACCAGGATTACTATACTAAGTATATTGTAGAAAAATATGATCAAATCACCATATAACTGCAAGTAAATTAAGAGAAAATTTGATAGCGAAACATTCATTACTCTTCTTACACCATGTGCAAAAACAAATAAAATATTTTGGGAGCAATTTACATGATTTTGAAACATATATGTAATGTATGTTAACTACAATATAATCAGCAGTAATGTATTGACTATGAAGAAAACTTCACTTTACTATATTATAATCCATTCTTCTTTTTCCTTGAAAAAGTACAACTAAAACTTTCATTTGTGATATTTTTTGTGGATGTACTGCCTATAAATGTTGGAAAACAAACTGTCTGCTCGTAAGCTCGTTGCCCGTGGGTCATGTGTTGAGTAGTAACTGTAACCCAGAAACAAGTAACCTGCACAAAAAACAACAAAAAGGGAACCACCAGCTTATGTAAATTTTAGCAGCAGCCATGAGGATTAATTGCGGGTTACAGGAGGGGAGAAATATGTAGAAGACAAAAACTATTATCATAAGGCAAAATGAAGCATAGATATTTTCAGTGATCGAATTTTAAACATGGTAGTAAACAGTGAAAATAGACAGAACTTACTAATTTAATTTACATTTCCACAATGGCCAAAAAAAAATCACTTGATTTAAAAAGCGTAGTGTTTTTTGGCATTTTCACATAAACAGAAGTTGAAACAATTCATTTGAACATTTTTTTGAATGGCAAAGACACACACCCCCATATCACGAAAAAATAGGTTACCTCGATATCGCTAGGCTAATGGCACTTTGGTAATTCATTTTAACATTATGGACATGTATAAGGAGTAAGTTACAACTTACAGAGTGGAAAAAAAATACAGGTCTGGTTTGGTTGACCCATAACACTTGTCCAATCTAATCAAAAGATTTTGTACAAAGAATATATATAATTACAATAATATAATATATTTTTTGAAAAAAAAAAAACGAATTAGTAGGCTGTATTCATTTCACAATACACTTCAACTAAAAGGTCTCTTCTTTGGAACTGTATAGTTATGAGGTTTATTTTAACCCATTTGACCCGTTACAGACGAGATTAACCTGAGTGGGTCCTTAAGAAATTCCACCTCTGCTAGCCATGAAACCCACTATGCAGAACAGCAGAATGAAACAACCCTTTTGTTTGTGGGTGTTAAATAATGTGGGAAAAAAATATGTATCGTACCTGAAAGTTCAGCAGCATAATGAAGCTTATAGGACACTGAATCAACAAATTGAAGCAGAAAGCAAAGAAAAATGTATGTGTCGCGATAAGTGCATGATGAAACGCTTGTATCTAGTTATTGACATATTCTGACTCCTATTTGATACCAGAAGATGCAGCAGAAGCGAGCGAAGCTTCCATAATTAAAGAGACTGGTTGTCGAGCCTGAAGGCAAGCACCTATGTCAAATGGGCGCAACTCAGATCCGTCAAATAGGAGATTGACACCTGGCAGAATAGCTTCTCTGCTGTCCATATCATCTGATTTACCACTGCTCGAGTCAGAGGCCTCTTCGAACATGCCCATGACAGTTTCATAGACAGGAGATAGGGCATATGACCTGCATCGTACATGCAATGTCATTGTTGATTATGCTTGATAGACGAGGCAAGACGGGCGGGTCAGGTAATGGTCAGGTAACGGGTTGAAATTGGACATTTCCAGTACGGTTTGTGTTGACTTTCAATGATTTATCCTTTGAAACGAATAATTGTCTAATACAAATAATTGATGAATCAATGTTGATTCCAAAACGATACTAGTGTATTAAAGACAAGTTGTTTTTGGTGCAAATAGACTATATTGCAACCCGTTTTACCCATTTTCCTTTTAGCTAAACTGTTTGACTTGACCCGAATGAAATAAAATAAAGCCCATAATGAACCAATCATAACCAAACGGGTCAAGATTATCTCTAACGCGCATCTTTATATTCATGGTAGCATTAAGACCATCTCCAATGTGTTGTGGATGTATTAAGATTTACACTTTTTCTATCGTATGCGTATGTAAACCACTCATAATATGAATAAGTAAATTATATGATGACCATGATTATTTGGGCAAGTTCAAAGAATGTAATCTAGGTAGTAAGGGGGCGTTTGGTTCAAGGATTTTCAAATCCCAGGATCTGAAATCCCACAGGATTTGAAATCCCACAAGATTTGAAATCCCACAGGATTTGAAATCCTATCTTTTGTTTGGTTCGAGGTTTTCAAATCTCAGAATTTGTAATTCGAACTCGAAACGGGAACGCGATCGCAAAACGCAAAGCCGAAATCGAAACGTGAATCCAAAACGGGAATGCGACCGCGATACGCGAACCCGAAACCGAAATGCGAACCCGAAATCGAAATGTGAACCCGAAATCGAAATGCGAACCCAAAATGGAACACGAAACGCGAACCCGAAACGCAAACCCGTAACACAAACCCGAAACGCGAACCCAAAACGTGAACCCGAAATGCGATCCCGAAAGGCGAGCCCGAAACTCGAACCCGAAACGCGAACCCGAATCGCATATCCGAAATGTGAACCCGAAACGCGATGTTTTGGTTAAAAACATCTATATAGGACATAACTTAAAAGCTAAAACGAAAGATCACAAGATTTTCTCTTTCATAGTTGATTTATTTCTCTATCAACCCTTCGGGAATATCCGATAATATTGGAACGATACATAAAAGATTAGTATGTCCCCTGATGACTTGTACAAATAGAGAAATGGTCCAAAAAAAACTGCTTCTCTATCAATAGCATTAAATTCATTATGAAACATTATCATATAAGTATAGAAACAACACCAAAGTCAACCACTCGATATATAAAAGTTAGTACGAACTCCATTCAAACAAATAGTAGGAGATGAGTTAGTACATACCTTAGAATGTTGCCATCAAAGCTCAAAACCTCTGTACCACAACGTTGTCTGTTAGCAATCTTTAATCTTTGATGATCACTCAATCCCGAAATAGGAGAAGATGGGTCTGTTAATGGATTCCATCGTTGACTGGCATAAGTCATAAGAAGTTTGTTCGTCTCTTTCGGTTGATCACCTTTTGGTTGGTCTCTTTGGTAAAGCATCCTTGCAGTTGAACCAGTTGCTTGATACTCTGAACAAACCTTTTGTAACCTTCTCCTTAATTCTTGCATTGCATAATGATGTTCAGTAAACAAATTCGTCTGAAGCAATTGTGAAGATACCACTCTTTTACATATATTGTTACATAAATTTGGACTAAATAACGGAATCCCAAATTCGACACTCAGTGGGACCCATTCATGTTTATCGTTATCATCATCGGGTGCAAAACTATTCGGGTCGCTTTCTTTATAAAGCTTCAACATTCGAATATAACCAACTGTCCATAACTCTATCTTATCTGACAAATTACTCAACAAAATGTTTAACTTGTTACTTTCATCCGTATCAAGTCCTAATTCGTTCCCGATATCTGCAACCGAACCGTCAGAGTTTTTTAACGGTAACGGGACGTTTATCGTACTCATTTCTCCAACATCATCAAGATCATGTCTGCTTAACGGCTGAACTAATATAGCCGTGTGTTTAAGAAGTGCATTTAAACAATGTAAAAGTATGCTTCCTTTGATTAAACGCCCGTCGAACTTATCAGTCGAAGATTCATCCCAAGACCAAACTAGGGCTTTTTCACAACCGGATAACGGTGCAGGAAGCAAACGTAAACATTGACCTTTCATAAGGACAACTGATAACGGTCCACTACGTACAGCTGAATACAAAACCAACTTCATCCATGGAGTCATGGAAGAATAAGAAGGTGGGCCGAAATGGACCGGGCCTTTGGGCCCGGGTAACACAGATGAATGAGGAAGTGGTAACATTGACACAACGATTTCATAATCCCGACGAAACAATCGATCAAGTGTTGCTGCTGCGAGTGTTGCTAAACTTTCACACCGTAAAATATCTACATTATATTTCCTTACTCGTTTACTCGTTATTTTTCCGACATCGGAACCTTCTGATGCCAGCTGGACATCGTTAGTATCTTCAGTTTCATAAAAAGTAGGTTCAGAATCTTCGGTTTGTGATTTATATAATGCGGTTTCTTCATTGGTTGAAGAATCTATGGCGGGTTTGTCCCCCTTTTGGGGAACAATTCCGCCAGATGTTAAACATTCCAAGACACTTCGGAGGCTAAATGCGTGGTTGGCGAATTCTTGAAGTACGCCCTCGAATTTGGCTCCTTCTAATGAGCTAAGATCGTTGCAGAGATCTTTTATGCTTGCGTGACCTAATTTGCCTGCTTCGTATAGTGTTACCGCATGAGACTTTAAGCCTGCAAAAGATGTTTATGATGAACAAATGGTTATATAAGTGTGTAAATATGATTTCATGTGATAGTTATGCTGAATTTAAAAGAGAGTAATGTCGGAGTAGTTGATAAGAAATTGTCGAGGGAAGAAAAAAAGAGAGAAATAACTTCCAATTATCATTTTGCGTTTCACTATTCAGTTTCGCGTTTCAGTTTTCCGTTTAGAAAAACTGAAACGTAGATATGAAAACTGAAACAAGAAATTGAAAACAAAAACAACTCTAAACTAGAAACCGAAACGCAAAACTGAAAATTGAAAAATGGAACTGAAAACTGAAACGTGAAACTAAAAATTAAAACGCGAAACTGAAAACTGAAACTAAAGACTGAAATGTGAAACTGTTTTTTTTTTTTTTTTGACCGGCAATTTTCGCATCGAATACTCTCATTTGCGACCCACATACGCTAGGTAGGAAACTCCAAGGATCATCCCGGGTTGCTCGGCAACTAATCGCGGGAACTGGTTGCTTGGAACCTAATCGCAGTAAATCCTGGAGAAAACCTCCTCCTCCTCGGAATTGAACCCGGGTTGCTTAGCAACTAATCGCGGGCCCTTCCTACTAAGGCATTGGATACCATTGAAGCAATGCTTCGTTGGTTGAAATGTGAAACTGTTGAGAACAGAAACGCGAAGCTTAAACTAAAACACAAAACAAAAAACTAAAACCTTTACAGCTCGACCTGTTGGACCCATATACAAGACCCGTTGGACCCGTCTCTATTTGTTGGACATGATTGATTCTGTCCCAATTGACCCATTACTTTATATTTGTCTAAGACCCATTGTGTTTTAGACAAACCCATTTGAACCATATTTAGGACTTTGGGTTTTCTTTGACATGTTAAGGTAGAAAAATGGTCACCGGTGGCAGGATTGGGTCACAAGCAAATTATCATACATATCTCCAAAATGTGTTATTACAATTAGAAAACATATTTGTTACAGTAATTGTTACAACACGCAGAAATAACAACCCATATTAACTTACATAAAAAAGCGGGTAAAAAGTAAAAATAGCCACCTCAAGAAAAAGGGATCATACCGGGTGAAACGGACCCCATCATAAGATATGATGTTATGTTAGCATCAACAACAAATGCAACACGAGCATAGCCAGAATTATCAGTCAAGTCGTGCTGAAAAACGCTGCCATCAACGGAAGACATGTTTAAAGATCCGACACTGGCTCGAGAAACTTCATCGTCCTCAAAATTTTTAGAAGACGTAGGAGAATTTGGTTCTTGAAGAATAGAACCCGGGTCAATTAGTTTGACCGCCCAACCTATTCGACAAGCAAAAGACGCAGCAGCCTGTAGTTGAGAAAGTTGGACCTGTAATGTTGTGGCTAACTCAGCTACAGTTGAATTCTCACTTGAAACCACAAAAACTGCATAAAGCAACCTGTATTGCAACATAATAATTTTTTTACTTAACAAAATTTATTTTAAATGAATAAAATAAATAATATAAGAAATCTTATTACTCTTCAATGGGGTCTTCATATGATTGCTCTCTGTTTGAAACAAACCCTTCAAGCCTGCATACTGTAATATTTAACATGTCAACCTTCTATATCTTCATTTATAAAGCAAAAAATAAAAAACAAAATTACAAGAACAGTCCCTGTGGTTTGTGCGAAATTGCAGATTCAGTCCCTAAACTTTTTTTTTTTTGGTAAAAAAAAAGCATAGTATAATTTGATATCATGATGTCACGAAGCTAAATACAAAACATTACCTTTAAATCGATCCTCGGCGTAAACACAGACATCAAGGTAGACTAGTCCCCGACGATAAAGACCCTTGATGACAACCGGATCAAAAAGCATGAATGCATTTGTTTCCTCTTTACATATTTTGTCAATAGTTGCACTTTCGTCTTCTGAGAGTTTCTGCATGCAGATGTCAAACTAAGTAAGTTCACATACATTTGCATATTTAAGTTCTCTTAATCAGGATTAATAACATTATCAATGTAGTTAGGACAATAATATGCGGGTGCTGTTGTACCTTAAATTCTTCCAATGTAAAGTTGACCAGACAAACACCCCACCAAGGTTCAACTGTGATGTCCACTGGTTGCACAGGTAACAACTCTTTAGCTATTGACTTGTTCAGCTTCCACATTATTTTCTAAATAGCTCCACAATTATTATAAATAATTAGATAAAAAAAGATTATTCATTTAATATTTAGACAGTGATTGTAACACAGTCATTAAAGTTAATGAAGATAATTAAAAAAGAAGGTACTTACATGTAGAACTTATGCAGAGTGATTACTTTTCAAAATAGTACAGAATACATGCAAATTGTATAGTTTAATGAAAACTTAGTATAATATACATTTTGACCCAAGCATTGTGAATATGTTTGTGAGATTTTATTATTATTATTATTATTATTTTTCTTTTTGGAACAGCAAACACACATCCTTTTTTGTATAGCAACACAAATTTGTAACCTAAATACTATAGATAATACCTTAGATCTGCACTTGTTCATAATATCAATAAATTCATTTCTGCCAATCCCTGTTAGCCGCAACGCATCTGCCGCACTAAAATTTGGAATGCGGTCGTAAGACTGTTCTGCATTCAAGATGAACATCATCAGTCTTCAAAAAATATATTCATTTCAAAGTTTTCAAGTACTAACTGAATCAAACAAATTATAAATGCAAGTGATGGCTCATAAAGCATTTTCGCATTGGTTTGGAACCTAATGTGAACTTATGATATGGGGAGTAATAGTTTCTCATTTTGATCCTAATGAAGTGGGATTATGAGGTAGTTGGTGAATTATAAAACAGGAAAATAACAAATTTTAATGTAACTACCAACTACCATTTTTCATGACTTCGAATATCATATCGCAATAGTATCTGAACGGAGAAACCCTCATTACACGGCATACATACTCAGCAAGATGATAAGGAAACAGCTGCAAGGCAAAAGAAAATGTTAACGATATGCTTTAATCATAAGAACAAAACTCAACACTTCATTCAGTTTCAAATAGTTTAAATGTCAGTGTGTATGTTTAGACATTTAGTTATCTTTATGTATGATAGCACTTCTATGAGTATCAATATCAAAATTGACAATTTAATATCCTATAATCATGATAGCAGCTACACAATCAAAAGAGAACATGTAAACTATCAACAAAATTAAGAAGCTTTTTAATACTTACCGCAAAGTTCTTTCGAAGATAACGCATCATGTCCTCATAATATTCACCTTCTTTGCATACTTTACGCACAAAAGAGGTGCGCCATAGGAGCCTTCTCTTTATACAATGTGCAATTATCCTACAAAAAAAAAAAAAAAAAAAAAAAAAAATCAATTTTATTTAAAAGAACACAATTTTTATAAACTCGGAACACCTATCGGTATAACCTTCAGACCTTTTCCAAGGAAATTGGAGGTTGATGTTAATAATTTTTATCTTTTGGTATCATGTGGATTTGTTCTTATTGTTAAACTCACTAAAATATAAGCTTTATAATGAATTCCAGTCCATCAGGAACTAGTGTTGAAAGGGAATATAATGTAATCTATATAAATTTAGAGGCAAATATATGTGATTAAGGAAATAAACAACAACCTTCTGTGCCATTCATCTTTAGAATTCAAAGTGGCTTGAAGACGTTTAGGAAGACTCTCCCATGAACATTCTTCCTTAATTGCTCTTAATATCAACTGTTCTTCAATCGTCGACTGCACCTGCAGCATATTTACTAACCCTAGCTATAATTTGAAATGAGGATAAATTGAAGGAAATTCAATCATTAAATGACAACGCATTGACTCGATCGATTAGAATTTCATGAAGCCAGATGATCATGAATGAATCATTTACGTGGAATTTAAATTTTAAATCATATTGATTGATTGATTGATGAATGGATCAAAATTGTAGGGTTTTGTGAGAACGATTATTGGAAGGAAATGAGATAATGAGAGAGATCTGTTGGAATGAATGTTAAATTATGTTATGGAATGTTGGAGAATTGATTAAACCGGCTTATTCTCATTCTTCGTCAATTTCAAACATGTTTGTACGTGGGAGAGCATTACATTACAATAAATTCAATTTTATAAAAAAAAATACGGAGTATATCTATCTATCTATAGTTTCTATTAAAATCCTAAAATGATGATGTTATTATTAGGGTAATTCATTTGTTAAAAAAAATCAAAAATAAAAAGAAAAAAATTTAAGCATGTTGAATGATTTCATTAATTTAAATAATTTTGAATTAAAATTAAATCTTATTAATTAATTATTATTATTAAATCTTATTAATTAATTATTATTAATAATTATTTTAATTATTAAAATTAAATAATTTTGAATTATTTTAATTAATTATTTTGAATTGAGTACTTTTATTAATAATTATTTTAATTATTAAAATTAAATAATTTTGAATTATTTTAATTAATTATTTTGAATTGAGTACGAGAAGGTATAAAAGTTAGGCAGAAAGAAACAAATTCTAAATTTATATTTTAATTACATTTTTAAAATAAAATGGCAATCAATATTATTTCTTATAATTGGATGTGGATTATTTAATATCATTTTAGGTGTTTGATGAAATGTTCAGCTGACGAGTTTCTTAGTTGGACTATGTAGTTCCACGGGTCATTAAACTAAATAACTTTAACATTTACGTTCACTTAATATCTAAAACATATTATTAAACTGTTTCGTTTAAACAAACCCGTGGTTCTACGGGTCATTATATATATATATATATATATATATATATATATATATATATATATATACTCTTAAAAAGAATTTAAAATTAAAATATGCATATTTGTGTACAAACTAGTTCCGGTCCAGCCCGCGCGATGCGGCGTGGACTTTCGGTCTGCGTATTCATATTTAACGTAGCTTTATGTATTTACATAAGGAAAAACGGCCCATGTGTTAGCCGCCGTTTTAGGTATTGTCGTCTTTAGTGTTTTTTAAAAACTGTCGGGTTCGAACGTAGTTAGTTTCGTTTTGTTGATAAAAGTATTTCGAGTCTAACGGTGATGGCGAAAAAATTTAACTCGCGGCGAGCAGGAAGATACGGACTATCGTTGTGTTTAGCGTTTTTTAAAAAAGTGTCCGTTTCGAACGTGCTTATTTTCGTTTTGTTCATAAAATTATTTCGAGTATGACGCTGCTGTCGGAAAAATTTAACTCGCGGCGAGCGAGAAGATGCATGCTTTCATTGTGTTTAGCGTTTTTTAAAAAGTGTCCGTTTCAAACGTACCTAGTTTCGTTTTGTTCATAAAATTATTTCGAGTTTAACGGTGTGCTCGGTGAAATTTAACTCGAGGCGAGGAGGAAGATACGGGCTGTCGAAGTGTGTGGGTGGAGTTTTTATTTTAATTTAGAAAATTGACAGTTTAACTTCCTTGAGTTTGAGGTAGTTTTCGTAAGGTGTTTGTAGTAGAGGGGGGAAGAGTGAAAAATCAAGTGTGAAAAGGGGTGGAACTATTGTCGTTTTGGCCCTGACCAAAGGACCAAGTTTCTCACGTCTATTAGCATATATATATATATATATATATATATATATATATATATATATATATATATATATATATATATATATATATATATATATATATATATAATAAAATAATAATATAATAATAATACGGAGTGATACATTTAATTTAATTTAATTTCTTGCTAACATCATGGATTTTCTTTCTAAAGGGGTCATGTGTGTGACCCGACGTGCAATTGTAGCAAGGGTGAATTGTAACCATGAAGCGCATGGAACCATGCATTCCTTTTGAAATGAGCTCTTACGTATTCGAGATTCGATCTAATCAACTAGCGACTGGTTTACGACCTTTCGCCTTCCGTTATTTTATCTTTTTATGGATCTTCTTGAACCAAATGGATCGAACTTATTCTTTGCTGCTACGAAAGAAAGAGGTCTTACGTTGCATGGAAAAGTAATATCTCCAACATATTGAGAACAAGGGGAAGAATCGACGAGCTATGTTCTCCCTCTCTATTCCCAAGTAAAGAGTGAGCCCCATGTGTTTTGCGGTCTCACATACTAAGTAAAGAGTGAGCCCCATGTGTTTTGCGGTCTCACATACTAATCCCTACAGGTGCCCGTAGTCTTAGGAATTGAGTTCACACAAAGCAACTCATTACTTATTGTCTACACAAACTTTCTATTATACTTATCCCACAACTTCTTTATCATTTGATCAATTAGGCAAGGGAAGACTTTGTGGTTCATCTTGCTATTGCTCCGGGCTTATACAACTACGTTTATCAACTGTTACAAAGTTACAATCTTATTAATCATTGCTTTCTTAATTCTTCTTAAGTTTCCGAAGACACCATTAGCAGCGGATAGTCGTCGGTTAGTTCTGGGAGTTTCGCCCTCGTGTTGACGATAATGTGAGATGTTTAAGAAAGCATGGGTGTAACAAATAATAGTAATTTGAACTTTAAAAGTTGTGACTTTTTTTTAATTAACTAATATATTAGGTATTAGTTATTTGGAGAAGAGTGTTATGCATTCAGTTCTTGAGTGTGTTTGAATGACTAGCTTCTAAAAGCTTATGAGAGCTTGAGCTTATAATTTTATTATGCTACAAACCATAAGCATTGTTTGGTAGACAATGTAAAATTAAGCTTATAGAAAAAAGAAGCTCTAAATTTTTAAGCTTTTAAGGGTGTGTTTGGCGACGCAGCTTCTAGGAGCTTATGGAAGCTTAAGCTTATTTTTTTCATAAGCCACAATTTCTAGCCTTGTTTGGTATAAAAATATTCTAGAGCTTTTGAAAAAAATAAGCTCTGCAAAAATAAGCTAGTTGAAGTAGCTTTTGAAAATAAGTTAGGAAGCTTATGGAAGTAAAATTACATTATTAGCCCCTAAATCATTATTTATCATTTATTTTTTGTCCTTTTAAGTCATTTTACATACATAAGCTCCAGCTACTTTACCAAATACTTAAGGGTGTGTTTGGTAGAGGAGTTTATGGGAGCTTATGAGAGCTTATATGAGCTTGAACTTATGATTTTAATAAGCTCCAAGTAATAAGCTTTGTTTGGGAGACATAAAAAGTAGAGCTTATAAAAAACATAAGCTCTAGAAAAATAAGCTACTTCTAGTAGCTTATGAAAAAAAGTAGAGCTTATTACCTATTTCTTTAAACAGAGGGCAAGTGCCTTACTAAAAAAATAAACAGAGTGCAAGTGTTTTTTATACTTCTTGGGTTTATCCAAACCTGGAAACGTGAATACCACATCCACATGCGCCTCTACTTCAACCACAATAATAATCACGTTCATAATGGTATACTGTCGTATTATTACAAATGCATCACAAATTTTCAATTGAAGTTAAATTTCGGATATTCGGATAATCCGATATCCGAATCCGAAGTTTCGGATATCCGAAAACCGGATATCCGAAATTTCGGATTCGGATATCGGATGGTTAAATCAGCTATCCGAATTTTCGGATATCCGAAATTTCGGATATCCGATTTTGAACACCCCTAGCTACAAGCTAGTTTCACCAAAACACACCCTAAAACTAGTTTCTACAAAAATGTAGAGCTTATGATAATAGAAATTACTAAAATGACTCTTTATCATTTGTTTTATTACATTTTATAATTGAGTACTTTTAAGTCAATTTACAACTATAAGCTCCAGCTACTTTACTAAATACTTAAAAAAGATAAGTTTCAGCATTTCGCTAAAAATATAAGCTTAAGTTTTCAACTTCTGCTATAAGCTTTTAGAGTTTCATCTCCAGCTAGTTCGTCCAAACATATCCGTTGTTCACGTTTAAGAAAGTGTTTATGTGACGATAACCTGATAATCTAGTTGTGGTTCTAAATGGTTCAAAAGAAAGTTGGAAGGACTATATTATCAATTACCTTAACCTAGTAAAAATAACGCAAAATGGAATCGAAAACAAAGGGTATATAAACCGCGTTTTTTAATTTTAGTTTTTCGGCGCCTCCTTCTCTTACACATAGCGAGCATTAAATTAGGGCACGCCGTTACCGTCCTCGGCTCAGTGCCGTCGTCCGTTCACCGCCGTACATATTTGTAAGCTCATTTTTACAATATCTTCAATCAGTTATTCATAATCAGGTATTCTAAAATTAATATAACTTAATTGTTGTTCAATTTTTAATATCAGTATCAGTTCCTATTAATCAGGAGAAACAAAGTTACATGATGGCTCTTCGTTTCGAGGTACCCTAATTTTGATTATTAATGTCTAACTCCAAATAAAAAGTATATATTGTGAAGCTTTTTTAGGTGATGATTAAATTTAAATAGCACCTGGATTGATTACCTAATTCCATATACACAATTAAAGGTTTATATCGCATAGAATTTGGCATTCACCAACTGCAGTTACTTATTTTGATTCTTCACATTTTGTACGATTTTATGGAATTTGATGCTATGTGGAGACATATTTTATGTAGGAAAATTATTGATAGAAGTATTTATTTATTGAAGAGAGATATAATTTAGGTTTGAAATTAATAATGCATTACATTAAATGTGTTTCTTGGTAGATACTGGGGAGGTTCAATCGTGCTCGTGCAGCAAGACTAACGCTTCCGCACTTTGTATGCGAGACACCTTTATTTATGCCAGTTGGAACACAAGGTTAGAAATTTGAGTTTCGGTCCATGTTGATATTGTATCCTGTTTATGATAATCTTTACTTTGTCAGTTGCAACACGATAAGTTTACATAACTATTTCTAGCAATTGATATTAAATTGGTTGTATATCGTTGTTCGAATTAACAATTGATTTTAAAAAATTTGCTGTATATTGTTGTTCAAGTTAGCAATTGATGCATTAAATTGACTGACGGAACCAACTTATTGTTATCGTGTTATGTTTCCATGGCTACAGGGACAATAAAAGGCTTGACTACCCATCAGCTTGAGGAGATTGGCTGCCAAATTATACTTGGAAATACATATCATTTGGCACTACGTCCTACTTCTGAGTTAATAGACGAATTAGGTGGACTTCACAAATTTATGAACTGGCCTAGGGCACTTCTCACGGATTCTGGTGGTTTTCAGATGGTAAGTCTTTATGAAAATGAATCGTGCGTTAAATATATCTAATAGGTTGTGTTATTTCACACACTTTCAGGTCTCCTTGTTGCATTTAGCTGATATCACTGAAGAAGGTGTCACGTTTCAGGTCCTTCGTCTCTTTCTTACATGCACTTCCTGAAAAATTATGTACTATGAGGTTCATTAAGTTAATACTGATTAATACATTTATGCAACCCCCTGATATAAAGGCTGCTGAATTTTTGCCTTACTGAACCAAACTACATAAAACTTTCAAAGTGTCCATGCACCTGTGTTTTGTACATTTTGTGCTTTTATTTGGTCATCGTGTGTAGTTAATATTCGATATTCATTCTGCAGTCACCAGTTGATGGAAAGCCAATGCTTCTCACACCTGAAGAATCCATACAAATCCAAGTAATGCACTAGAACTCATAACTATGGGGGTATAAGTGCGATTAATCAAAACTAGTGAAATTCTTGAACCTTAGTTCATATAGGTCATTCTTAACATACACCTCGTGAACTTTGATATGTTATAGACTATAGTTGTATTTGTGTTCTATTAGGAATGTATAACTACATAACTCATTAATGATATTATCAAATTCTAGCAATGCCTAGTAATGCAAGAATAGTTTGCTGAAGACAGTGATGTTTTTATGTTGTCATGGATATGGATCCCTAGATTTTCTGCTTGTAATTTATTAATTGATTTAAATAAATTGAAATACGATTGTAGGCTAAATATAACTTTAAATTCTTTATCAGTTATATCACAACTTGAACTTGATATTTTACCTTTTACTGTATATCCCTCTACTCTTGTAGAACAGAATTGGAGCAGATATCATTATGGCTCTTGATGATGTAGTGAAAACCACCATTACAGGTCCTCGGATTGAAGAAGCTATGTATCGTACTTTACGCTGGATAGACAGATGTATAGCAGGTATAGACCCTTTTAAAAAGTTACATAATTTATATTTGAAACAGAGTAGCAGATGACTGAATATAATTAACACAAGTAACTGTTCATAATTTGTCTATTGGTATGAAAAATGCAGCTCATAAGAGACCAAAGGAGCAGAATTTATTTGGAATTGTTCAGGGTGGTCTAGATCCAGTCTTAAGGTGTCGTTGCATTTCTACCCCGTTCTATCTTTTATTTATAAAGCTAGATTTAATTTGTAAGCAATATTTCTTGTTGTTCTCTTTCAGGGATATATGTGTCCAAGGTTTGGTGGAAAGAAATTTGCCTGGGTATGTACAACTCTTGTGAATTTCACATCTATTTTTCCCACATGATATCTTCTTATGGTTTACCACTAACTATCACAAATATTCTTATTAAAATTCGATTTTGCTCTGCAACATATTAATTTCAGCCAATTATAGGGGGACATGATAATGAAAAAATGTTCCATTAGAGGGGGCATTCTTTTACCAATTATTTAGATATGAATCGATCTTGGTTATCTATCCCTAGTGATCAAAATAAAAAGGTTTGCTGAAAAAGAAACATGTCAAATAGGTCGGATGTCGTTGAAAAATATCTTACATATAACAGCTCCTTAATCAAAATCATATTATATTAAAATATATATCATTATTGGATTAATATAATTACTTGTGTAACAGGTATGCTATTGGTGGTCTTGCTGGTGGTGAAGATAAAGATTCATTTTGGCGTGTTGTTGCGCAATGCACTGCATCACTTCCAGAAAACAAACCCCGATATGTTATGGTACTATACTCTGTAAGGGTGCAAACCAAAGTCCCACATCGGTCATGGGATAAAACAAATGTATGTATATAAGTTTAAGGGGAAGTCCCTCTATCACCAATTGGTTTTAGAAAAGGATGGACTCTTGGACTTATATTGCAGGACATTGTGTTTGGGCTATGCGATCCTTAACAAGTGGTATCAGAGCTAGGCTATAGCCCCGATGTGGTGGACGGCGCAGTAGGGCGCACCCCTGAGCGCACGCAGCGACGTGGCGCACCCCTCGGTCTTTAGCAGCGATGAGTGGACCCAGCTCTCGTTCGAGGGGGACCCTGGCACGATGAGTTGATCCTGTAAGCCTTGTATCGAAATCTCCCTGCCCTCCCACCAGGTTGAGAGTTCCGAGTTGGCGGCGGTAAAGGTTGGATCCAGACTATCGTTGGAGGGGAGGCCTAGATGGACTTAGGTTTGAGGGGAGGTTTGTAAGGGTGCAAACCAAAGTCCCACATCGGTCATGGGATAAAACAAATGTATGTATATAAGTCTAAGGGGAAGTCCCTCTATCACCAATTGGTTTTAGAAAAGGATGGACTCTTGGACTTATATTGCAGGACATTGTGTTTGGGCTATGCGATCCTTAACATACTCATCACTATTTAATTTGAATGACCTTGTAGTTAAGGGGGTTCATTATAGATCATTATGTAAGTGGAAACCACGAATGGGTGTATGTACATATGTTTTACATCTATATTGGGCTAAATTTTCTTAATGGTAAACTCAATATTATCAACTCACTTTGACTTTGACCGACTTTCAGGGTGTTGGTTATCCACTTGATATTGTAGTTTGCAGTGCTTTAGGTGCAGACATGTATGACTGTGTTTATCCTACACGTACAGCTCGATTTGGGACTGCTCTTGTGCCTGAGGTATACAATTCATCAACAAATTTACATCTATTGGCCCTTGTTTTTGTGAAGGATTCTATTCGCGATCTCAAAGTAACTTTAAAATCTACAAGCACATATAGCTCAATAATAATGATAAACTAGTTAGTCAGGTATCTAATATAACTCTGTATGACAAAGTTAATAGAACCATCTACCCGTGTTTATAGTTCACTAAAATTGCTTAATCATGCCGTCAAGTTTAAATTACCTCAATATGACATGTTAAAGGTATGTTGTGAACCAGATTATAAATTTTAAGTAATCATTACCAACGAGCAATTAGTTGAATATGAAGTTTTGAATGATTGATGCGCCACAGATACAAGTTTCTGTAACGTCATCACATTATTACTTTTCTTTTCTGTATATAAAAACAAAACATTCACTTGTTATATAAGTCATTAGTTTGTACTTTATTCAATTTCAAAAGCAATAATTAGCTCTTTTATGTATGAAAAATTGTATCTTCTCAATTTGTCAATATACACCTCACTAAATCACTAAAGGGTATATGACTAAATTCTGATATTATAATTTCAGGGTGTCCTAAAACTTAAACACCAATCTATGGCTGATGATACCAGACCGATCGACTCAACGTGCGAGTGTATGGTAAGCTTTTGAATATATATTTTCCTTTGCATGCACGGGTCGATAAGACTTGTGGCAGTTTTGACCCATTTACTTATGAATGGGTCGATATAGGTTGTGTTTAATCAAACAAACCAAATTATAAATATAAATGATTTAGCTAAGTAGGGGATGGTTATGCAACCTACTAATTCACTATACTATCGTGTATTTAATTTCTATTATTATTGTAATGGCGTTACTATTGTTACTGTATCTAATGTATTGATTATTTGTTAAAAATTCAAACCGGACCCATTTTGACCCGTACTAAAGCCTACGTCTATAACCCAATCCTATTCTGACATGTTTCGACCCGCCCATATGTCCTTTTCCACTAGAAATGATTACATCTCTTCACTTTCACTTCGTTGCTGCTTATATTCCAGGTTTGCAAAAACTACACAAGGGCCTACCTTCATTGCCTTGTTACAAAAGATGCTATGGGTTCTCAGCTTTTATCTTATCACAATCTATATTACATGTTGCAGGTATAACCTTAATCCTTTCGTATTTCTCTTAAGCATTCATTAATCATAACTTGTATTTAGTCTTTCTGCTAGAATTTGCCCTAATAAATCAGTTTATCGATGCAGCTTAGCAGAAATCTTCATTCATCAATTATACAAGGAACATTTCCAAAGTATGTTTGTCTTCTTACCACTTTCTACATTTTCTTTTCAGTTTATAATTTGTTGTTGCCTAGTATCTTAAAAATTTGATAAATGTTTAAACTTTATCTAAAGCTTATTACAGTCGGTCATTAATTTACTGAAACAGAGGTAATATTCTTTTTAATGATCTTCTAATGCGCCATCAATGTTTTTTCACCTGCAGATTTGTATGCGATTTCTTGACGAAAATGGTATGTGTACTTTTGCTTTAGTTCTATGCATATTACCACGTTAAATTCCCGAAAATATAAGGGGGTAGTTTGTAAGATTTCAAAGTTCATAGTTTTCATGATTTGCATTTTTGCAGTTTCCAGAGGGTGATGTTCCGGAATGGGTCTGCAATGCAATGGAGGTTGCTGGTATAGATATTTCTTCGTGTTCAGCCCAATTCAGTTCAAAGAGTATGATAAATACTTAAAAAAGATAAGAGTGGTGCATAGGATCTTAATAATTAGGTCCATACTTTTTTTGGTAAGTTGTTACACTTGAAAGTATGCAGCATAAATTTTGTATCTATATGCTGCTCCTTCATGTGTTATCAGCTACACAAACTCCGGATAATATCACTCAAATTATATTAGATGGATATAACTCGGTTATAACGTTACATAGGATATGTGATTTTCATTTTGGTTAGGTTGACATGTCCGAAATTGTGTAGGAAAATTACAAAGTTTACATCCTCTTTGGAATCTGCTTAAAGGGTTTTAACTTATTTGGTACTTTTGTTATTTATGGTTAACTAATTAACTAATACATATGTTTTTGGTTTATATACCTTGAGAAATGTTGTGGATACATGTATTTAGATTCTTTTGGGGAAATTGATGAAAATACACTTTTTTTTAAGGCTTCAAATAAAATACACTTTTTTTTTTTAAAAAATTGCCTTTTTACACCATTCGGTAGACGGGATTTCTGTCTACCACCTTTATCTGTCGTCTACTACCATTTTTACAAAGTAGTAGACAGTAACAACAAGGTAGTAGACAGTGAGAACAAAGTAGTAGACAGCCAACTACAAGGTAGCCGACCGTCTACTGCCTTATTGTTACTGTCTACTACCTTGTTGTAGGTGTCGACGTAATTGGCTGTCTACTGCTTTGTTCTCACTGTCTACTACCTTGTTGTTACTGTCTACTACTTTGTAAAAATGGTAGTAGACGACAGATAAAGGTGGTAGACAGAAATCCCGTCTACCGAATGGTGTAAAAAGGCAATTTTTTTTTTTAAAAAGTGTATTTTGTTTGAAGCCTTGAAAAAAAGTGTATTTTGAACAATTTTCCCATTCTTTTGCTTAGCAATAGTAGCTGTCTGTAATGGATGGTGATTTGCACACAACTAATTTTTATTTCATACACTAATAAATATGTTTTAAATTGCCGTATCGTACAACATTATAAAATATATTTAGTGATGTACGGTTAAAAATTGGTGTTGTACGAGCCAGAAACCTATATTCAATGGATGTGTCTTCCAATTAAAGAATCTTAGATACATAAGATTATGTGGTTATAATGACTAGTGACATGTTGCTCATTTATGTAACCACCATAAGATTTGATTCTGATGGTTGGTTGACTGGGGAGTAGTATTCGTTGAATCTCCTCATCATTCATGCTTGTTGGTGGGTTGGGTTATTTGTCCTAAATACCATTTATTTATCTTGTTCAAATCTTTTAGCTACGAGGATATCTAATCCCTCTTATTCTCTTTAACTAATGTTGAAGACTCTTTAAGTTATTGTAGATGTAAATCCTACAACGAAAGAAATACACGTATCGTAATTAGCTGAATTGATTGATCATTACGCCCTACCCAACGTTGTAAGAATCATGTGTGAAAAACATAAACGATATTGATCTTACATAGCTTATATCTAGAATCTGATCTTGATCGAATCCAGCCTTAATTTATGATGAAATAATGACCTAAAAGGATACATATATGTTGATTCTGTCTTAACATAATGTTAATCGATTAATCAATTATCAAAAGTGAATTCAATCATTATTCAAACTGATAGTTCATCGCTCAAAACTCTATCATTATTAACAAAAATAATAAATTACATTTGTATGAGTAGTATCGAAATAAATTTTATAGCTTTTAAACAGTGAAAATTTAATTACTTTGTAGCGCATTTGATACATTATACGTATAATAACACACATACATGAGCCTAGAGTGTCTTAGTAAAATTTTAAGATCTCATCTAATCTTTTGAAGATGAAAATAATAATGGAGTATGAGTAAGATTTCAAAATCAATAACTTTTGTCTTTTTTTTTTTTTTTTTTTTTTTTTTTTTTTTTTTGAAAGCAATAACATTGATATAAGCAGTAACAAAAGCAATAACTTTTGTCCTACCATTAATATAAACAACACTGATGACACTATGTCACTCTATTACTTGTTGAGTGTTATATATATGGACTATTAGATCGATTAGATGTAGTTACGTGCTGAGTAATGTTAAATATACATATTATTAAAATTTAAATATATTTACAAGTATGTCTAATAATCCAATACATTCCTTGATTAATACAATTTCCCCTCTTATAATTTATTAGCTGAATTTGACATATGTTAGACCACTCACAACAATGACATAATTCTTCACTAGGATTAATTATCACATCAGCGCTACATCAACACATCTTCACCATGACTAACTCAGAACTAAATGCTACCAACCATGACATACTTCCTCATTTTTTTTTTATATTTCATTTTTAATTATGTAATACATAAATATACAATAGACCCAAAATTAAAATAAATAAACACTACATTAAATAACATTAATTTAAAATTCTAAACATCATTAGATCTAAAAATACAATAATTTGAAATAGATAATATAAAACTACTCGTCGTCTTCAGAATTTTCATCGTCTTCGACTTCTTCGTCATCGGGAATGTGGGATGGTCTTGCTTCATTATCGTTCGAAACAAAAGTAAATATATGTCATTTTAACTAGCAAAGACTAATCTTAGTCATCCATTAAATTAATCATCAATGATCTAGACCTTTAATTTTTTCCTAATCTTGCTTATGACTTCATAATCCAAGCCTTGAATTGTTTAATTACAAAACTACCCATCTAATTAATTTTGAACGGTATCTTAAAGGGAAAATAGGGTTCTGTATCATCCACGCCATTCACCATCCATCCATCCATCCATCCATCCATCCATCCATCTACTTCTGGAAAAAAAACCCTAAATTCCTCTCAAAATCACACGAAACCATCACGCTCGAGAATCAATTCTTTCTTCACCTTCATCGAATTCGCTTACGGTAATACACCACAATAACTGGTTGATTTCAACATCATTATCGCGTTCGATCGGTCCGACATTCATCTCCGTCATCGTCGTGTTACACCAAGTATTTTAACGAATTCAATGTTTTGATTTAGTTTATACACTCAATTAAACATTTTACCGGTTATTTTGATCATTATACAATTAGGGTTTTGTATTTTTATTTTTTTAAACAAGTTTGTAAATTTTTATGTGTAGGAATTGTTGTTGTTGATGATGATCCAAATCGTGTTACACCAGGTATTTTAACGAATTCAATGTTTTGATTTAGTTTATACACTCAATTAAACATTTTACGTTTCATTATCGATTGTTATTTTGATCATTATACAATTAGGGTTTTGTATTTTTACTTTTTTAAACAAGTTTGTAAATTTTTGTGTGTAGGAATTGTTGTTGTTGATGATGATCCAAATAAATGGAACCTGAGTATCTTCTGATTGTCACTATTATACATGTTCTTTTTTTTTTTTTGTAATACAGTTGGCATCGATCACCTAAGGATTCACTTACAATTCTTACATTCAAATGCCACCGATCACAACTGGATATTAGGAGATAACATTTAATTGTGACTAAAATTTGTTATCAAATGATCTGTATGTTTTTGATGACAGAAATTTGTGGTTGTGGATTGAGTAGCACAATGTGGTAGAAGAGAAGACAGCTAAAGACAAACTGGTTGCTAATAGAGAGAAGGTATTTACATAAAAATACTGACATTCTTTTTTGTTCTTTCTTTTTTGGTGTTGTTGCTTATAACAATTTGTGATAAATAAGTTTAATGTAGGATAAAAACATGGAAAAGAATGTACATGATGAGGTAGCAAAACTTATCTTTTCTCGCAATGAAAACCCATCGCCCATATTCTTGCAAGTTCTATGCAGTGTACATTATAAGATATATATGTACATTAGTGTTGTAAGTTATTTCCTTAACTCATATATTTAGTAAGCTTATAGCTTAATCCTTTAGTTGTTATTGTTGTAGGTATAAATAGATCGGAGATCGGGTAGTAAAAGATAGCGGGTCAAGAAAGGATATAACAAGGAATGGACGTGGATCTTATTTGTTATAGGTGATGCTAATACTCTTTGAATCACAACTGTTATTTGATAATGAATGATAACGCCCTTTTGAGTCAAAAGTTAGTTATGTCTTTTTTTGTTGAAACGTATATACGGATTTGAAAATAAATTATTTTATGTTATGCAGGGATCCAACTTAGTTAAAAATTGTAGAAGATTACCATAATTCAAGTACTAACGTTTTTGATATTATTATGTAACTTGAGGATATTGCAATGGGCTTCTTGACTACAATCTGGATAGATATTTTTTTTACTTGCTGTAACTTTTTATTTTTTATTTTTTTCGTAACCAGGCTAAAGAAATCAAAGCAAATCTTATGAACCTCATCCTTCTAAGCAAGTGAGTACATTCTTGTTTTTTTGGTCTATTTTTCAATACGGTTGTGGGGATTAATACGGTTGAAATCTGTTATATTAATTTCTTATGGTTATATTTATTTCTTATGGTTGTAGCGATTAATACGACTTTCAGCAGCCGAAAGATACGGGACTATGTACGTGCTACCTAGATTCCACAAGGCACATGTCAAATTCGTGTGAGATTGGGTTGACCCGGAAGTAGTTCTTTCCAGATTTTCTGTTAGATATGATGGGCATAGGTCATATTTGTAAGGATTATAGGACCCAAACAATAAGGTTAATCACTGAGATTAATCACCCACTTCGACAAACGAAAGATAATAAAACAAGAAAATTAAAGAACACGAGATTTAACGTGGTTATATGTAATCGAATGTCGATTACTTTAATCCACGGACCAACTAGAGAGATTTTATTGATATAATTCGTAGATACAACCGATGGTTACATTAGGATTATATATGTCAAAACACCTTGGAGAACAAGAAAAACATAAATTTAGAAACTTCTCGCCAGACGAAGCCGCGCCGCGCCATATGAGCCTGCGCCGCGCCTCCAAGGCTATTCTCCGGACAGTCATTTTCCAAAACTGATGCTCTGTTTCAAGTGCTAGGCCGTGTCACGCCTTCCAAGGCTGCGGCGCGCCTGTCCTGTTTGTCTGATTCCTTTTGTTTTGATATCCTTCACATCCAACAATCTCCCACTTGAAGATAGTCAAAACTATGACTCACATTTTGTCAACCCATCATACCAAACTTAACCAAGATCACCAAAGCACCCTTTACCGCCAAACTCCATTTGAGACACGCACACTCCTATCACATACGCCGGATAAGCAGACTTTCGATACAAGGTCTTCAACACTTCTTGTTAGAATCGAATCATCATCTCTCTCTATCTCCCTAGTCGGTCACCACCTTCTCATTAGTTCATGAGAAGACCCGTTGAAGCTATGAAAAACTTCAACTTGTCCATTGACACCACCTTAGTAAGCATATCCGCGGGATTCTTCATACCAAGGACTTTCTCCAATATTAAAGTACCATCTTTAATACGTTCTCGAATAAAATGATACCTCAAATCAATGTGTTTCGTACGATTATGAAACACCGGATTCTTCGCAAGATTGATTGCACTTTGGTTGTCACAATATAAGATGCAATTGTCTTGTCTTTTACCCAACTCACACAAGAAGTTCTTCAACCAAACAAGCTCTTTAGAAGCTTCCGCAATATCCATATACTCGGCCTCGGTGGTCGACAAAGCAACACTCCTTTGTAGTCTATACATCCAACTAACCGCCGTCTTACCAACCATGAACACATATCCCGTAGTACTCTTACCCGAATCACCAAATCCTCCCAAATTTGCATCCGTATAACCTCTAAGTATAACATTGCCCTTAGTGAAACACAATCCCATAATAGCAGTACCTTTTAAATAACGAAGTAACCATTTGACCGCTTCCCAATGCTCCTTCCCGGGATTAGACATATAACGGCTTACAACTCCGAATGCATGAGCTATATCCGGTCTCGTACAAAACATGGCATACATAATACTTCCCACGGTCGATCTATACGGAACCTTTTCCATCTCCGCTTTATCTTCTTCCGTTTTAGGTGATTGACTCTTCGATAACTTTATCGCGCTACCCAAAGGCATAGTACGAGCATTTGCTTTATCAACATTAAACTTTTCTACTACTTTCTCAATATACTTGGATTGAGACAAGTATAGAACACCTTTAGCACGATCACGCACAATACTCATTCCATGTATTTGCTTAGCACTACCAAGATCCTTCATCTCGAACTCTTTTGAAAGCATACCTTTCAACTTATTGATCTCGAACATGTCCGAACCTACAAGAAACATGATCAACATATAACAATAAGATTATGTAAGAAGACTTGAATTTCTTCAAGTAACAACAATGGTCCGCTTCACATTTTACAAAACCAACCTTCTTCATAAACTCATCAAATCTCAAGTACCATTGCCGAGGTGCTTGTTTCAATCCATACAAACTTTTCTTTAACATACAAATCCACTTCTCTTTACCTTTTGCCTCAAAGCTGTAACATTCTCAGATCGGGCCTAGAAGTAAGATGTCTATTGTGCCCTTAGGCATATTTGTGCGATTATTTTATTTATATGCGTAATATTATTATATTATTTAGTTAAGACCAGTTTGTGACAAGGGTCACAGAACAGGTTCGTTTATTTAATTTGGACTCCGTTAGGGCAGTTAATTTAAGTACGAAAGTTATCAGATAACTGGTAAATACTCGTGTGTGATGGGGTATGGTATTTAACCCATATATATAAGAAAGAGACCAACTCTTTCTCTCATTTTCTTGAAACTTCTAAACATCCCGTACTCTCACCACTTCATTTCTTCAAACCCTAAATTCTTAATTGGTGTTCTAGAGCTCAAATCTGTTGTATCATCTCGTTCTTTATAATTTACAGAGTCTATTGAGGTAAGAATCAAAGAGTTTCAAGCTCTAATCTTTGAGAAATTGAGGTTTTTGTGTCAAGTTTGTTAAAAATGCAAATTGGGTCAAAATGGTTGATTTTGATGTTGTTAGTGTCAAAATCTTGTGGGTTTGTGTCTACTGATGTTTAGTGTAGTCAATTTGGTCAGTTTTGAGGTAAGTAACGAGCTCTAGAGCAAGAAATGACAAATTTTTGGTTAAACCCGTAGCTGTGTTCATCTTCCTCATCAGATGAACACACTCGGCCGAGTGTCTCTTGACACTCGACCTACTGTGTATACGATCGACCAGTTGAGTGACACACTCGACCGAGTGTGTCTGTGTTCTGATCAGATGATTTGACTTAGTCAGTCGACCGTGTGAGAGGACACTCGACCGAGTGTGTGGACACAGTCGACCGACTGTGTGAGTCAGTCGACCGAGTGTGTATATGGGCAGAATATTTTACTAAGTGTTGTTTCCTAGCCGTTATGCTGTCTGTGACGACCCGAAAATTTTCGACCAAATTTAAAACTTAATCTTTATATGATTTCGACAAGATAAGCAAAGTCTGTAATATTGATTCTCAAAATTTTTGAACTAATGTTATATATTCAGTTAACCTTTGACTATTGATCGACGATTCCCGAACATCTATTTGTAAATAGATATATATATATATATATATATATATATATACACACACACACAATAAGTTGGAATATTAATTATTAAAATTTATTATAAATAACTTGCAATGTGTATTTAAAAACTGATTTAGGTATATTAAGTAAAGATATTACATATATATAATTTCTAGTTATTTAGTAAATGATAGTAACATTCGATTATTGATTCGATTGATATTTAGATAAGTTAACTAAAACGTTTAAGATGAACAAGTAAAAAACTAATTTGCTACAGTATTTTTGAATTGCTACAGTACCCGAAAAGCTACAGTGTTTTCGAAAACCACTATTTGCTACAGTAAAAATCATTTTGCTACAGTAAAACACTGTTTCAAAATGAAAATGTATGTATATTTTACAAATGTTATAAAATATAATATTAACTTAGATATAAAACGTTTTGATTAAAAATAATATTATTATATACTAAGACGTTAATTTATAAACGCAAATGACCATAACACTCAAACATACAAGTACATTACGAGTGAGATAGTTTTTCATTGATTTGAGTCTTGTTATTGATAAAGGTACAATAAACGAAACATAAAGTACAAGTTATTAAAGCGTACGAAGTAACGTTCGAAAAACTGGAACCGGAATATAAGTCGAGTGACAACGTACGAGTCATTGGAACAAAAATTACAAATTAACTATGCAAGAGAATATAATATAATATATAATTAATTAATATAAATTATATAAATTATATATATTTAAATAATATGTCGACGAACAAAGAGGCAAAATCATTTTGAGCTGGACAGCGAAGCCATGCGATCGCATGGCCTTTACACTCCAGACCTATGCGATCGCATGGGGTGTGGGATCAGGAAAGTTATATAAAGCTCGATTCATTCTCTGCCGAATTCATTACCTCTCAATCTCTCTATCACTCTCACGATATATTATCATTATTATTATTATTATTATTATTATTATTATTATTATTATTATTATTATTATTATTATTATTATTATTAGTAGTAGTATTAATATTATTATTAAGTATTATTATACATAAAATATTACGACGAGGTTATGCCCAAACGATTTCAAAACAAAGCTTTTTAAGCGGGATAGAGCTCAGGAAATTATGAGTTATAGCTATGGAGGTTATGGGTATTACTTGGGGGTTATGATCGCGAGTCAAAGGTCAACCTAGCGTTTATCATCTCCGTTGCGTCTACGTACTTTTCTGCAATATTGAATCACAATATTGATACGTGAGCATTCATATCTTATCTTTTATATATTTAATAGTGTATCCATGTCTAGTGCTCGAGTATATATGTTTATGCAAACTTGTATGCTTTAATTTTTTCGTTAGATAGTTTATGATGAATCACGAATTTGATACATATGCTACTGATATAAAGTATAAGATATGCATGTCGTTGGAAAGCTATCGAAAAATTAATAACTTTTCATTTAGAAATCGCGTGATTTCGATGAACGGATTAAAAGATATGGTCAACTGAATTATGGCTAACGTTAATTAAAATTGTGTTTGAAACTGTAAAATTATATTTAAACTACTTGTCTATGAGATTGATAAAGTAGATTTTTAGATATTACTAATCGAGTAAATGAGTTTCTATATAAGGCATTTTTTATTTTGTTGATCAATTGTCAAAGTTGACTGTCTTATCATGTTTTAAAGCTTTATAAACACTACAATCTGATTTTACAAGTATTGAGAAACTATATGAAATGTTAAAATATATTCAATTGCCATGATCATTCAAATATAATATAACTCCTGAAATAAATAATGTTTTGAGTTTGATAAACTATAAATTCGTTCAACTATCAAGACTTATACTATGTTAATATAATAAACATGTATAGATTTAAAGATCATATTGGGTCAGGTTGACTTTTTGAGATGACTTTCGATTAACTTTTGCATGTCGGTCTCGAGCATTAGGATTGTGATACACTATGACCCGACCTAGCTTGTTAGACATGTATTGACCAACATATGTTCTCTAGGTTGAGATCTACGGTTAATTTGCATTCCGAGTTTCGGTCATATTTCGGTGAATGACCTTATGTGCTGCTAAGGTGAGTTTCATTTGCTCCCTTTTTAATTGCTTTTGCAATCTATATTTTTGGACTGAGAATACATGCACTTTATTTTAAACGTAATGGATACAAGTACATACTAAATTCTACACCGAGTTTGAATCGAAAATCCCTTAGCTTTGGTAACTAGTAACTGCCAGTTATAAGAACTGGTGGGCACTAATAGTTGTATATGAATCCATAGGGCTTGACATCCCCATCTGTTCCAGGTATAGAAACCCTAGCCTGAACTATAAAATAGACGTATACTATTTAAGTTTAGTACACGTTGGTTTGCGTGTATTGTACATGTTAGTTGCATGTATGTTAAAATAGGGATACTTATTATATATATGTTAAAGTTTAGTTACCAGGGTGCTCAATCCTGTAGAATAATTTGATAAACGTTTATGGATGAAACAACTGAAATCTTGTGATCCACCTTTATATACAGATTATGCGCAACATTAAAACTATGAACTCACCAACCTTTGTGTTGACACTTTTAAGCATGTTTATTCTCAGGTTCCTAGAAGTCTTCCGCTGTTTGCTTATATGCTATACAAGCTATGTGCATGGAGTCATACATGCTGTATTCGAGAAAACTTTGCATTCACAAAATCATCACCATGTATCTTACTTGACTGTATTGTCAACGGATGTATTGTTAAAAACTATTATATACGGTGATTATCTATACGTAGAAATCATCAGATGTCGAAAACCTTGGATTTATATATTCATTTATGGTGTGCCTTTTTAAAAGAATGCAATGTTTACAAAACGTATCATATAGAGGTCAAAACCTCACTATGAAATCAATGAATGATGTATTCGTCCAAATGGATTTGGATGACTCATCACACTGTTCGCGTGATTATGATGATCAGGATGTAAATTCTGAAAATGCATAAGTGTTAGGTGGACTTTTAGCGGCTATTTTTGTGACTGATTTACTGTACTGTGCTGTTTTGTATTAACAGACAGAAACTAACTTGAATTGCCTTATGTTCAGGTGATAAGGATAAGGAAGCCGCTCAGTGATAGATTATCTGAGCTAGTTACTGGTATTCGGTGAGTGGGTCTATCTCAGATAGAGTATTAAGTAGCTGACATGCTACTTGTTCAGACTCTTTATATTATGTTTATGTTCAGTATGATTACCATGTGTAGTTAGATATTGCCATGCTAGTTAGGATGATTGCATGACTATTTATCTGTGATCTTATGTGAGCACTGTTAGTTGGACACTAACCGAGGCGGCAAGGTTGGGAACCCACCGAGGCGGCAAGGTAGGGTTGATGTGAGGTTGACCGTGGTAGCCTGGTCGGGTCATGATGTTACTGATTGTTCAGTATAGCATAGAAGGACGCATGTGTTGCGTCTGGACGGTTATGCAGTGGAATTAGTAAAGCGGACTATCGGTAGACTGTAGCTTGATCAACTAAGTCGTGTGCTCGTACAAGCCGCCGATCCTCATATTGTCAATTGTTGTTGTATGCTAGTTCAGGACGTTAGCATTGTTGTGACCCCT
This sequence comes from Rutidosis leptorrhynchoides, assembly GCF_046630445.1. Taxonomy (NCBI): domain Eukaryota; kingdom Viridiplantae; phylum Streptophyta; class Magnoliopsida; order Asterales; family Asteraceae; genus Rutidosis; species Rutidosis leptorrhynchoides. The sequence continues at coordinate 600,239,967 of NC_092335.1, forward strand.
TGCATGTTCAGTTGCTTATGCTTGGTCTGTTAGATAGTATCCATTCACTTAGCAGTTGTGCTAATTCCCCCACATTTTTACCCCTTGCAGGTTTAGGTACTGCTGGTTAGGACGGGTGTTGCGGACGGGTTGAAGTCATGTTTGACTATGCATTGACTCTGATGTTTTCTAATTTAATTATGTTTTCACGTAACACTGTTGTTGTATAAAGTTGGTTTAGAAACAATGTTATGTAAATATTAACTAAGGTTACTTTGGTAATTAAATATTTACTTCCGCTGTGTTTAAAAAAAAATCAGGGTGTTACAACTTGGTATCAAAGCGTGGTTTAGCAGCAAGTACGTGCGCATAATTGTTCCTAAACCCTGAGTTAAGTCAAACATGTCCGTGGGATGGGAGCTAAGTGAATGTAGGATGTTGTGCATGTTAGTTTTTAGTAAACTAACAGTTATCCACTAAGCTTTGTGTGAGTGTTTTGTAGCACAGATGACAGATGACAGGGATACGAATGCTACAAACCCGATCCACCTCGGAATGTTTAGTGCTCAAGATGTGGAGGATGAGGCAGAGATTTACGAGGCTGATTATGTGCATGAGCTTGAAAGTAAGCTTAAGGAAGCTCAGGAAAAGATTACTGAGCTTGAGTTAGCAGACACTGAATCATTTGGATTCTTTGAAGGCAGATTTAGTCTTTGTGATTTGTCAACAGTCTCCTTCATAGTTTTCTCAATCCGTTTTTCAGTTCCAAATCTGAGCTTTTTCAACACACCACTCTTTATTATCAAACTTTTGGCCATTAAGACCATTTACAATTGTGCTGCTTCATCAGCATTTAAAGTTATCATAACCGAATCGTCGGTTATCAATCCGAGGTGTTTTCAAGAGTTCAAAGAGTTTGAATGAAGATTGTAATTGTCAAGATACATATGATGTTCTAGAATTTTGAATGATACAAATATTTTTCTGAGTTTTAGAAGTGATGTTCTAGCATAGTTTTGAAGTTAAAGTATAACTTCGAAAGATATAGGGATCTAAGAGTGATATCTTCTGGTAAATCTTAACTTGGATTCGGATTTGTCAAAATCAGAATATGTAATCAAATTTGGGTGAGAATGGTTGTTTTAATTTCTATGAACGAATGTATATCGTTGTGAAATTAGTGAGTATAGTTTATGATTTGTTGAACCAGAATCGAAGAATGTAACATATTAATTGTGAATTTATATATCTTTCGGGTATTACCTACCCGTTAAAAGTTTCACAAGTAATATTTTGTACCAGAGAATTTTATTACAGTCTTTATGAAAATATATGTATGTATATTTTCTTCAGATGTAATACAGATTTAATGAGTTAATATCATATTAAGCTCATTTGTTTTTCGGCGGGATTAGAAATGAATAATCTCTAAAACATTAAAGATTTCATAATCTTCGCGGAGTATTTTACTAATGTAATCAATACTTCATTATTCAGTTTTATTGATATTTCCTCAGTGAATCATGTTGGAGCTTATGGAATTCTTGCTAACTTCGCAAGGTACGAATGACGTTTTCTGGAAAGTTTCAAGTACATCGAAAATGAAAGTGTAAAATCAAACATGTATTTGAATAATACACTTGATATATTATGAAATGGAATCTATTAAGTCGAAGCAGAGATTATAGTTAACGATTGTTAAGTCATTGACGAAGGATGTACATCATAGCATATTAATAACATGAACTAACCGAGTAGTTAAGATTCACACGTAATAGCTTAGTACGAAAAGATTTATTTTGATCTCAATATATATATATATATATATATATATATATATATATATATATATATATATATATATATATATATATATATATATATATATATATATATATATATATATATATATATATATATATATATATATATATATATATATATATAATACACATATAATTTCTTCAGAGGGAATGAGTTAATACTTCATAACTAGTTGATACGATATACGCGTTGCTGATTAGTGATGATGTTTGCGGTGATTATGGATCTGGCGGAGCTTGTGATGTTGTAGATGCTGCAGATGCTGACGGTACTGACGGTGCTGGTGATGCTGACGGTACAGTTGATGCTGCTGGTAAAACAGATCTAGCTTGTAAATCATGCACCATTCCGATCAGGGTTTTATTTCATCATTTCTATTCGCTCACTCATCTGGTTTATAATTAGAACTAGAATAAGTAATCTCTAAAACTTTTAGAAACTACATATTCTTTGCAGAATATTTCTTCGATGAAGTTATGAATCAATACTTCATCGTTTGTTGTTGTTGGTATTCCTTGGTATCTATGGTGCGTATGACGTTGATGTTCGAGGTACAGATTGTGTTGAGGTGTGGGATGCGGATGTTGTTGTTGGTGGTGGTAATGATACTGTTGGTGTTGGTGATGGTGGTACTGTTGATGCCGGTGATGCTGCTGGTGCTTGTAATCTTTGCACCATATTCTCCAAAGCCACTACCCGAGCGCGAAGCTCGTTGACTTCTTCTACTACACCGGGATGCTTGGTGGTTCAGACGAGCGGATAAATAAGATCTAGAATTTGAGATAGTATATAATCATGACGAGATACTCTGGAGATGAGAGAGAAAATGGTATTACGAACAGGTTCGCCGGTAAGTGCTTCAGGTTCTTCGCCAAGAGGGGAATGTGGTGGATGGAAGGGATCACCTTCTTCTTGTCTCTAATGACTAAGTAGGCTACGAACCCATCCCCAATTCACCCAGAATAGGTGATGGCTGATTGGTTGATCCATTCCGGTTACACTGTCTTCGGAGTTCAGGTGAATATCCATATCGAAATGGCTGTCGGAGTTTAAGGAATTTGAACTAGATACGGGATCCATCTTGTATAATTAGAGAGATGATTTTTGATATGAAATAGATTATAGAATTTAGATTGGTACTCTTCAATACATAATTTACATATGTATATATAATACCAAAATTCCATAAATCACGGAGAAATTTTTGGAAGATGTCAAGCAAAGTTTACAGTAATAGATATGCTAAGATATGAATTCGTCTGTACACTATGTATGCAATAAATGCAGGAAACGTGTCTAGACTTAAGAATGATAAGCATGTACATTCCGACAAGAAATGATAAGTAAAACACGGTAAAAACAGATACGGTCATAGTCCAGACTCACTAATGCATCCTAACAATTACCAGTTAAACACACTAATGCAAATTCTAGTTCCCTATGACCTCAAGCTCTGATGCCAACTGTGATGACCGGTCCAAATCTCTTTGGACGAATACATCATTCATTGATTTCATAGTGAGGTTTTGACCTCTATATGATACGTTTTGTAAACATTGCATTCTTTTGAAAAGGCACACCATAAATGAATATATAAATCTAAGGTTTTCGACATCTGATGATTTCTACGTATAGATAATCACCATATATAATAGTTTTTAACAATACATCCGTTGATAATACAGTTAAATAAGATACATGGTGATGATTTTGTGAATGCAAAGTTTTCTCGAATAAAGCATGTATGACTCCATGCACATAGCTTGTATAACGTATAAGCAAACAGCGGAAGACTTCTAGGAACCTGAGAATAAACATGCTTAAAAGTGTCAACACAAAGGTTGGTGAGTTCATAGTTTTAATGTTGTGCATAATCTGTATATAAAGGTGGATCACAAGATTTCAGTTGTTTCATCCAGAAACGTTTATCAAAATATTCTACAAGATTGAGCACCCTGGTAACTAAACTTTAATGTTTATATAATAAGTACCCCTGTTTTAACATACATGCAACCAACATGTACAATAGACGTAAACCAACGTGTACTAAACTCAAATAGCATACGTCTATTTTATAGTTCAGACTAGGGTTTCTAAACCTGGAACAGACGGGGATGTCAAGCCCTATGGATCCATATATAACTACTCGCGCCCACCAGTTCTTATAACCGGCAGTTACTAGTTACCAAAGCTAAGGGATTTTCGGTTCAAACTCGGTGTAGAATTTAGTATGTACTTGTATCCATTACATTTAAAATAAAGTGTATGTATTCTCAGCCCAAAAATATAGATTGCAAAAGCAATTAAAAAGGGAGCAAATGAAACTCACCTTAGCAGCACATAAGGTCATTCACTGAAATGTGACCGAAACTCGGAAAGCAAAATAATCGTAGATCTCAACCTAGAGAACATATGTTGGTCAATACATGTCTAACAAGCTAAGTCAGGTCATAGTGTATCACAATCCTAATGCTCGAGACTGACATGCAAAAGTTAACAAAAGTCATCTCAAAAAGTTAACTTTGACAATTGTTTAACAAAACGAGACGTGTCTTATATAAGAATTCATTTACTCGACTAGTAGTATCCAAAAATCCAATTTATTAATCTTATAAATAAGTTGTTTAAATATTAATTGTAGTTTCAAACACAATTTCAATTAGCGTCAAACATAATTCAGTTGACCGTATCTTTTAATCCGTTCATCGAAATCTCGCGATTTTTAAATGAAAAGTTATTAATTTTTCGATAGCTTTCCAATGAAATGCATATCATATACTTTATATCAGTGGCATATGTATCAAACTCGTGTTTCATCATAAACTATCTAATGACAAAATTAAAATATACAAGCATGCATAAATATATACTCGAGCACTAGACATGGATACACTATTAATATTTTAAAAGATAAGATATGAATGCTCACGTATCAATATTGTGATTCAATATTGCAGGAGAGTACGTAGACGTAACGGAACGGTTAGATATTAGGTTGACCTCACAAACAATACCCATGAATATTACCCATAACCTCCATATCCATATCCATAACCTATAATTTCCTTAGCTCTATCCCGCTCGAAAACCTATTTTGAAAAATAAAAATAAAATTGATGCGGAGTAAATTATAGAAAAAATGATACGGAGTAATATTTCTGTTTATATGTTTCTGCGAACTCCTCATTCATAATTATATACATAATTTAATAATATAATAATATAATATAATAATATAATAATTATGATAAGATAATATAATAATATAATAATAATAAACGTGTTAAATTAAAAGCCGTCATTACTTTTTATGTCAACAAACATTACGCGTTTCGCATAGATGGGTACGCGATTCGCGTATGGTATCTTTTTGAAAGTTGTAGATTTATGAGTTACGGATGTCTGGACACCAAAATCACCCTTTTTCGAATCAGTATGATTTAGTTATGATTTTTCTCGTGCAAGTGCGCAGGTTTAGTGATTTCCATCATTTTATCTTGTATTCTTGAGATGAAATGTTGTAGTCTTTTGGTGCTCATTAGGAACCTTTATTTTATCTTTATTTTTATTTTCATATCATTGAAAATCTATAAAAATATTTTATAATCAAATTCTATTATATCGAAAAAAATGTTTTCGTACGTTTGAAACTAAATCAAATAACACTATGAGGTTTAGTTTTCCAAAACTACTTATATTCAAAATCATTTTATTAAAAGGTTTAAATAATAGAAATTGTTATATCATAAAACGTTTTCATTTAATAAAGTAAAACCATCTAATATATAAGTCATAATGGTTTTTAGTTTTACTTACAGTTTATTCGTGAATCGTAGGGTTAAGTCCAATGGACAATGAAACGTATGAAATCATTTTAAATCAACATATCCATTTGCATACCTTGTCGACATCCATTTACATTTCATGTTCTTACAATTAATTTTATGAAAGTTAAATAATTAACTTATCAAGAGTCACGAGGAAGTTATTGTAAAGCATGCATTGAAAATTTAACAGAAATCTCCACTAACTTTTGTCTAGTTCTCGTTATTTGACACTTTTTCTCACTTGTAGATCACTTTACCATTTATCCCGAATATTGTTAAAAAGGAAAGATTTCTTAAATAATCGTGGACCTCATAACAGAGACCCGTAACCATACCATAATTATTTATGGACTTTATAATTGTTAAAATATCTTCTAATTCAATCATTGGTATTATCTTTTAATTCCGTAGATAAATATATTGAACATATATTGAAACAAATAAGTTTAATGTAAAATATTATACATTAAATACTTTGTTAACGTTTTCAAGTTATCATATATATATATATATATATATATATATATATATATATATATATATATATATATATATATATATATATATATATATATATATATATATATGTATATATGTATCTATTTACATATAATTGTTCGTGAATCGTCAAACACAGTAAAAAGCGTAATTGGTTACATGAATATAGTTCCAAAGTTTTTGAGACTCAAAATTACAGACTTTGCTTATCATGTCGAAATCATACAAAGATTAAGTTTGAATTTGATCGGAAATTTTCGGGTCGTCACAGTACCTACCCGTTAAAGAAATTTCGTCCCGAAATTTGATAGAGATTGTCATGGATAACAATAAAAATGTTTTCATGACGAATATGAGTTGATAAATAAAGTTTCATCATTATTGACTAATATAGATAAAACGATTCGATTATGTGAAGCGTACGAGTGAAGCTATCGCAAAAGAGTGAAGATGAGTAAATACATGTTCGCCTTAACTGGTGACGTAGTCACGGTTGATTTTCTGAATTCAAGGGATTTAGAGAAAAATCTTCGTAATAAGATTTGATTCTTCGGTAGTTAAGGAAATTAGGATCTTCTTTGGTTAAATGCAATAATCTGTTTCGATTGCTCTGTCAGATATTTTACTATAAATCTACTCCCTTCGTTTCCTTATTTCCACAGCTCACACTTTCTTTTCTTTCTCCCTCAATTCATACTTTAAAGTATTCGTTAATATGCTCCATCCAGTTCTGATTCTTGATATACTCCTAACTTTCATATCCATCATTCTTCTTTTTCATCTGTCGCCGGAAGAATCTATTTACTTCTACTATACTCTTGGTTTTATAGTGTTTTTAGTTCTCCCGTGTCTTTATATTGCTATATGCATCGATATACATGGTTTGTAATTTCTGGGTTGTTGTTGAGCTTTATATGTTCCCTTATATTTCGATGTCTCTGCTTCCGTCTTTCTATACTCATTGACATCCACAGTTAATGCTCTCTTCTATTTACTGCAATTTATGCTCCTATTTCTATTTCGGAGCTTCATGCGTTTGTTTTCTCTTCTCAAGTAATGGTCCAGAATTCGTAGGCATGGAGTTTCGAATGAGCATGACTAATGTTTTAAGAGAGAAATTGTAATGGCACGATCTTGATTAGTTAAATTACCAGAACTCAAGAGAAAAGATAGAACTATCAAGAAATTATGTTCTTGATATGTTTATTTACTAGATAGAGTGTATGAGTCGTGTACATGGCACATGATGGCGTTATGATCTGTGAATCATCATGTTCCATTAGAAACTCAGCATGACTTACTGTAATATAATCATGTTGATCAAGTGTCATTATATTATACTAACTCATGCTTCAGTTCCCAACACTACTTCAAAACATTCATATTTTAAATTCGAATTTTTCAGAATTTAGAAACTAAAATAGTTTCCTTTATGATGTAACGCAGATATCGCGAAGAGATAAATGATTTCAGATAAGAATAGTTATGAAAATATCTTCAGAAATATCGAGGATATTTATAATGAAAGATACGATGATATCTTAGAATTTCTAATATCGATGGATAATGAAGAAGATTTGTCCGTAAAGGTTTAGAGTCAGGAACAAGGTATTCGCTAAAGGCTTCAGTAGACACTGAATCATTTGGATTCTTTGAAGGCAGATTTAGTCTTTGTGATTTGTCAACAGTCTCCTTCGTAGTTTGCTCAATCCGTTTTTCAGTTCCAAATCTGAGCTTTTTCAACACACCACTCTTTATTATCAAACTTTTGGCCATTATGACCATTTACAACTGTGCTGCTTCATCAGCATTCAAAGTTATCATAACCGAATCGTCGATTATCAATCCGAGGTGTTTTCAAGAGTTCAAAGAGTTTGAATGAAGATTGTAATTGTCAAGATACATATGATGTTCTAGAATTTTGAATGATACAAATATTTTTCTGAGTTTTAGAAGTGATGTTCTAGCATAGTTTTTGTAATACCCAGTCAGAATCCACTAACGGAATATTAACTCATGGTCCCACAGTTTAGCGGTCACGACCTCTATATGAGACATTTTTGAAAAGTATTCGCATTAATCGTTAAAACAAAGTCATTTATTAAAGAAAATGTAACTGGAAACATTTGACGTCAATGACTAATGTAAATGAACCCAAACATCTTAAAAGAAAACTGTTTAAATGCGAATATATGTTCTTGAAATAATAATGATAAACACGCTGGACGCCGTCCAGTTCTATCAGCAAACAACATATAACTTCAAATAAAGCGGAAGCACTAGCTCTATGTACCTGAGATGAAACATGCAAAACGTCAACGAAAAACGTTGAGTGAATCTACAGGTTTAGTAAATCATTTCTTAAGTTAGGCCATAAGATTTTCTTAGAAAACATCATTGGAAAAGTATACATTATCATGAGCACTTGATTATAAATCTTTAACCTTTGCGTGAGTCGAGCACACGTCTTTAGTTTACCCTATACTGGCGATACACTGATCAAGTGTACGTGTTACAACTACATAAGCACCTGTTTAACGTTGCGGTGAGGTTTGTCAAACCTAACGGTACCGTCCCTATAAGTCGAGCTTACAAAGTAATTAATATAATCAAGCTAAGGGATTTTTGATCTGAACTCATATGTATATTCTTAGTAAGTTACTTGTGCCAAACACGTAAAACATTTGTAAAAAGCATGCATTTCATCCCTGTAAAAACGTAGTAGGGACTGTAGACTCACCTTAGCAAAAGCACTCGTAAAGATCTTAGCAAATCGTACTGTTGTCGAAACTCTCGACTGAACAACGCAACCTAATCAAGTAAATCATCTTAAGTATACACTAATAGGTCAAACTTCGTCAACCCATAGTGTACGCAAAGTCCTTGTGTTCAGACTGACTCAACGAACAAGTAAAAGTCAACTAATCCAAGCAAGTCAACAAAAGTCAACCAATGTCAAACCAAAAGTCAACTCGGTCAAAGTGGTCAACTAAAGTCAAACATCTCAGTAGATCATGCAAACATGGTCAATAAGTCAAACCTAAGTCACATAACATGTTATAGCTCGTAGTTTAGTAAATCGCGTTTTCCACACCTTGTAACATACTCTAGAAATTCGTACGTCGTAAAGAGATACATACATAACACATAGCACATAAATCATATAATTATGATCAACTCCAGATCATAACTAGACTTAAAATAGATTCCAAAAAGTCTGGCCAAAGCCTCATACAATGATTAAAAGTCAGAAGTCAGAAGGGATCAAGTCTGAGTTCATTACATAAATTTCTGCTCGCGCGTTAGTTTTTAAACATTTTTCAAAAAATATAAAAAATATATTTTAATGAACAGACAATTGGTGTCATCTCAAAACATCTCAAAGTTTAAGTGATAAAATAATCAGAAGCATTGCTTTAGCCAATTCATACAGATTTGCAAAACATTACAGACTCATCAGTTTTTGACCATCAATCGGACATATCATCTAGACGTGCATATATCTCATGGAAAATCACGTTCTCGGAAGTTCGCATACAAATGATACATGTCAAGTAACATATAGAATAACATATTCCAGAAGATCAAAGTCTAAATCAATTCCTAATTCATTCTAGAAATTTTTATGTGAACTTAAAAACTGATTCAGCATACTTTACAAATCAAATATTCGTTTTATCATATCGGGAGCATTACATAAACCTTTCGACACAAATCTTTAGTCCAAATTGCATAAATTTTCACAAGGAATACATTAGTACACTTTATATAAACTAAAACACAAAGCATGTAACTCAGAAAATTCGGATATCATGCAAACCCTAACGAAAACTTCGATTAAGCATATCTTGAGCATACGATAACGAAATCACGCAAAATCGGAGTCTAAAATTAATAAATTTTCGATATATTTCTAATTAAACATATTACATGTAGTGACCCGAACTTTTCCATGTTTATATATATTAATTGAGATTGATATTTACATGATTAAATGTTTCCAACATGTTAAGCAATCAAACTTGTTAAGACTTGATTAATTGAAATATGTTTCATATAGACAATTGACCACCCAAGTTGACCGGCGATTCACGAACGTTAAAACTTGTAAAAACGACATGACGATATATATATGGATATACATATGGTTAACATGAGATTATAATAAGTAAGTATCTCCATAAGTATATTAACCATGAGTTATATACATATAAACAAGACTACTAACTTAAGGATTTCGAAACGAGACATATATGTAACGATTATCGTTGTAACGACATTTAAATGTATATATATCATATTAAGATATATTAATATATCATAATATCATGATAATATAATAATTTAACATCTCATTAGATATAATAAACAATGGGTTAACAACATTAATTGAGATCGTTAACTTAAAGGTTTCAAAACAACACTTACATGTAACGACTAACGATGACTTAACGACTCAGTTAAAATGTATATACATGTAGTGTATTTAGATGTATTAAAATACTTTTGGAAGACTTCAAGACATATATCAAAACACTCATACTTAACGAAAATGGTTACAGTTACCTTCCCATTATTTTCTTTCATCAAGAATTCTAGTCGTATTCTTACCCGTATTATACACAGCTTCAAAACGTACTTACTATGGGTATATACCAATAGGAACTAGCATGGGATTCCACTCTTGATTATGTCATGTATGACTAATCAATTTTAACTTCTACCATGAGCTAGTCAACTAACTAGAACTCCTTTTAACCCCACTCACCACTCACCAATTACCACTCATCATTCACTCCATTTCACTTCCAATTCTCTTTCTAATTCTCTCTCAACACACACACACTATTATGAACGTATTTTTCCAGTAGTTAATCATCATCTTCATCAAAAATCACTTCAAGAATCAAGCTATAATCATCATAGGAAGAACACTTCAAGAACACTTCAAAAATCCCTTCAAGTTTACTAATTTACTTCCAAGCTTTCTAATCCATTCCAAGTAATCATCTAAGATCAAGAAACCTTTGTTATATACAGTAGGTTATCTTTCTTATTCAAGGTAATATTCATATTCAAACTTTGATTCAATTTCTATAACTATAAACTATCTTAATTCGAGTAAAAATCTTACTTGAACTTGTTTTTGTGTCATGATCCTACTTCAAGAACTTTCAAGCCATCCAAGATTCTTTGAAGCTAGATCATTTCTTGTCACTTCCAGTAGGTTTACCTACTAAACTTGAGGTAGTAATGATGTTCATAACATCATTCGATTCATATATATAAAACTATCTTATTCGAAGGTTTAAACTCGTAATCACTAGAACATAGTTTAGTTAATTCTAAACTTGTTCGCAAACAAAAGTTAATCCTTCTAACTTGACTTTTAAAATTAACTAAACACATGTTCTATATCTATATGATATGCTAACTTAATGATTTAAAACCTGGAAACACGAAAAACACCGTAAAACCGGATTTACGCCGTCGTAGTAACACCGCGGGCTGTTTTGGGTTAGTTAATTAAAAACTATGATAAACTTTGATTTAAAAGTTGTTATTCTGAGAAAATGATTTTTATTATGAACATGAAACTATATCCAAAAATTATGGTTAAACTCAAAGTGGAAGTATGTTTTCTAAAATGGTCATCTAGACGTCGTTCTTTCGACTGAAATGACTACCTTTACAAAAACGACTTGTAACTTATTTTTCCGACTATAAACCTATAATTTTTCTGTTTAGATTCATAAAATAGAGTTCAATATGAAACCATAGCAATTTGATTCACTCAAAACGGATTTAAAATGAAGAAGTTATGGGTAAAACAAGATTGGATAATTTTTCTCATTTTAGCTACGTGAAAATTGGTAACAAATCTATTCCAACCATAACTTAATCAACTTGTATTGTATATTATGTAATCTTGAGATACCATAGACACGTATACAATGTTTCGTCCTATCATGTCGACACATCTATATATATTTCGGAACAACCATAGACACTCTATATGTGAATGTTGGAGTTAGCTATACAAGGTTGAGGTTGATTCCAAAATATATATAGTTTAAGTTGTGATCAATACTGAGATACGTATACACTGGGTCGTGGATTGATTCAAGATAATATTTATCGATTTATTTCTGTACATCTAACTGTGGACAACTAGTTGTAGGTTACTAACGAGGACAGCTGACTTAATAAACTTAAAACATCAAAATATATTAAAAGTGTTGTAAATATATTTTGAACATACTTTAATATATATGTATATATTGTTATATGTTCGTGAATCAACAGTGGCCATGTCTTACTTCTCGACGAAGTAAAAAATCTGTGAAAGTGAGTTATAGTCCCACTTTTAAAATCTAATATTTTTGGGATGAGAATACATGCAGGTTTTATAAATGATTTACAAAATAGACACAAGTAAGTGAAACTACATTCTATGGTTTCGAAATCGAATATGCCCCTTTTTATTAAGTCTGGTAATCTAAGAATTAGGGAACAGACACCCCAATTGACGCGAATCCTAAAGATAGATCTATCGGGCCCAACAAGCCCCATCCAAAGTACCGGATGCTTTAGTACTTCGAAATTTATATCATGTCCGATGGAGGATCCCGGAATGATGGGGATATTCTTATATATGCATCTTGTTAATGTCGGTTACCAGGTGTTCACCATATAAATGATTTTTATCTCTATGTATGGGATGTGTATTGAAATATGAAATCTTGTGGTCTATTATTATGATTTGATATATATAGGTTAACCTATAACTCACCAACATTTTTTGTTGACGTTTTAAGCATGTTTATTCTCAGATGATTATTAAGAGCTTCCGCTGTCGCATACTTAAATAAGGACGAGATTTGGAGTCCATGCTTGTATGATATTGTGTAAAAACTGCATTCAATAAACTTATTTTGTTGTAACATATTTGTATTGTAAACCATTATGTAATGGTCGTGTGTAAACAGGATATTTTAGAGTATCATTATTTGATAATCTATGTAATGCTTTTTAAACCTTTATTTATGAAATAAAGGTTATGGTTTGTTTTAAAAATGAATGCAGTCTTTGAAAAACGTCTCATATAGAGGTCAAAACCTCGCAACGAAATCAATTAATATGGAACGTTTTTAATCAATAAGAACGGGACATTTCAGTTGGTATCAGAGCGTTGGTCTTAGAGAACCAGAATTTTGCATTAGTGTGTCTTATCGAGTTTGTTAGGATGCATTAGTGAGTCTGGAATTCGACCGTGTTTACTTGAAAAACGATTGCTTAACAAATTTTGTTGAAAACTATATATTTTTAACATGTGAATATTATGTGATATATTAATCTCTTAACGCGTTTGATATTATGTGATAGATGTCTACCTCTAGAACAAGTCCCATTGACTCACCTAATAATAATGAAGAGTCAAATGTAAATTGGAATGATTCGTGAACTGATTCACAAGTTCCCGAAGAGGAACCGGAAGAAGAGTCGGAACCAGAAGAAGAATCGGAACCAGAAGAAGAATCGGAACCGAATGAAGAAATAGAACCGGTGGGGGAAATAATAAAACGGTTAAGTAAAAGAAAATCCTCAACCAACCGACCAAGGTTAATTATGGTCAATGGTGTTTCCGCTAAGGAAGCAAAATATTGGGAGGATTACCAATTCTCCGATGAATCGGATTCTGACGAGAATTCCGATGATGTTATAGAAATTACCCCAACTGAATTTAAAAAGGCAAAAGAAAATAATAAGGGAAAGGGCATAAAAATAGAGAAATCTAATTCCAACCCCGATGAACTTTATATGTATCGTCAAGCCCCGAAGTCCTTAAGTTGTAACAATGACCCGGGAACCTCTAAACCACCAGGTTTTTCTAAACCAATGTGGATAACAACGGCTCGTATTAGGGGAACATCATATATCCCTAGAAAATTGGCAAAATGAACCAAAACCGAAGAAGAAGAAACAAGCGAGTCGGAATAAGATAGTTGTATTCGTGTGGTGTAATATAAGTAATATAGTGTGCTTATGCTTTATGATATCTGTAAAAATTACTTGTATTAATAAGTATTTTTTTTTATGAATCTAACTCTTGTCTATTTTACAGTATAAAAACACAAAATGGATAGACAACCCAATATTTTAAGAGACCTACCCGGAGACATGATTGATGAAATCTTGTCTAGAGTCGGTCAGAATTCTTCGGCACAACTATTTAAGGCGAGATAAGTTTGTAAGACATTCGAAGAACGTTCCAAGAATGCCTTGGTTTATAAAAGGCTTTCGTTCGAAAGATGGGGGATATCACATTGGGAAATCCATAAGTTGCGATGTGTTTACTTTGACGCATATATTGCGGGGAACCCAAATGCTATTTTACGCAATGGGTTAAGAAATTATTTCGACTCAATATATCCGAATATTGGACTTCGTGATTTAGAAAAAGCGGCTAACATGCAACATAAAGAAGCATGTTATGCTTACGGATTAGTAATGTTCGCTTCTCACCAAAGTGAGAACAAGAACATCGGGCTACAACTATTAAACAAAACGTTCCCACAAGTGACGGAGTCGGTATTTGGGGTAAGAAATGAGGTTTTTAGATTGTTACGGGACTGTTGGACATTACGTAACCCTCGTCCCTTTGACGATGTTACAACACGCTGTCTTATCAACAGCCATAACGGTTATGTTCCACAAGACCAAGGATGGGAAGTAATCCTAGTAAAACCAGAATGCATGACTTGTTTCTGGACGTATGAATTGTAGTGACCCGAACTTTTCCATGTTTATATATATTAATTGAGATTGATATTTACATGATTAAATGTTTCCAACATGTTAAGCAATCAAACTTGTTAAGACTTGATTAATTGAAATATGTTTCATATAGACAATTGACCACCCAAGTTGACCGGCGATTCATGAACGTTAAAACTTGTAAAAACGACATGACGATATATATATATGGATATACATATGGTTAACATGAGATTATGATAAGTAAGTATCTCCATAAGTATATTAACCATGAGTTATATACATATAAACAAGACTACTAACTTAAGGATTTCGAAAAGAGACATATATGTAACGATTATCGTTGTAACGACATTTAAATGTATATATATCATATTACGATATATTAATATATCATAATATCATGATAATATAATAATTTAACATCTCATTAGATATAATAAACAATGGGTTAACAACATTAATTGAGATCGTTAACTTAAAGGTTTCAAAACAACACTTACATGTAACGACTAACGATGACTTAACGACTCAGTTAAAATGTATATACATGTAGTGTATTTAGATGTATTAAAATACTTTTGGAAGACTTCAAGACATATATCAAAACACTCATACTTAACGAAAATGGTTACAGTTACCTTCCCATTATTTTCTTTCATCAAGAATTCTAGTCGTATTCTTACCCGTATTATACACAGCTTCAAAACGTACTTACTATGGGTATATACCAATAGGAACTAGCATGGGATTCCACTCTTGATTATGTCATGTATGACTAATCAATTTTAACTTCTACCATGAGCTAGTCAACTAACTAGAACTCCTTTTAACCCCACTCACCACTCACCAATTACCACTCATCATTCACTCCATTTCACTTCCAATTCTCTTTCTAATTCTCTCTCAACACACACACACTATTATGAACGTATTTTTCCAGTAGTTAATCATCATCTTCATCAAAAATCACTTCAAGAATCAAGCTATAATCATCATAGGAAGAACACTTCAAGAACACTTCAAAAATCCCTTCAAGTTTACTAATTTACTTTCAAGCTTTCTAATCCATTCCAAGTAATCATCTAAGATCAAGAAACCTTTGTTATATACAGTAGGTTATCTTTCTTATTCAAGGTAATATTCATATTCAAACTTTGATTCAATTTCTATAACTATAAACTATCTTAATTCGAGTAAAAATCTTACTTGAACTTGTTTTTGTGTCATGATCCTACTTCAAGAACTTTCAAGCCATCCAAGATCCTTTGAAGCTAGATCATTTCTTGTCACTTCCAGTAGGTTTACCTACTAAACTTGAGATAGTAATGATGTTCATAACATCATTCGATTCATATATATAAAACTATCTTATTCGAAGGTTTAAACTCGTAATCACTAGAACATAGTTTAGTTAATTCTAAACTTGTTCGCAAACAAAAGTTAATCCTTCTAACTTGACTTTTAAAATTAACTAAACACATGTTCTATATCTATATGATATGCTAACTTAATGATTTAAAACCTGAAAACACGAAAAACACCGTAAAACCGGATTTACGCCGTCGTAGTAACACCGCGGGCTGTTTTGGGTTAGTTAATTAAAAACTATGATAAACTTTGATTTAAAAGTTGTTATTCTGAGAAAATGATTTTTATTATGAACATGAAACTATATCCAAAAATTATGGTTAAACTCAAAGTGGAAGTATGTTTTCTAAAATGGTCATCTAGACGTCGTTCTTTCGACTGAAATGACTACCTTTACAAAAATGACTTGTAACTTATTTTTCCGACTATAAACCTATACTTTTTCTGTTTAGATTCATAAAATAGAGTTCAATATGAAACCATAGCAATTTGATTCACTCAAAACGGATTTAAAATGAAGAAGTTATGGGTAAAACAAGATTGGATAATTTTTCTCATTTTAGCTACGTGAAAATTGGTAACAAATCTATTCCAACCATAACTTAATCAACTTGTATTGTATATTATGTAATCTTGAGATACCATAGACACGTATACAATGTTTCGACCTATCATGTCGACACATCTATATATATTTCGGAACAACCATAGACACTCTATATGTGAATGTTGGAGTTAGCTATACAGGGTTGAGGTTGATTCCAAAATATATATAGTTTGAGTTGTGATCAATACTGAGATACGTATACACTGGGTCGTGGATTGATTCAAGATAATATTTATCGATTTATTTCTGTATATCTAACTGTGGACAACTAGTTGTAGGTTACTAACGAGGACAGCTGACTTAATAAACTTAAAACATCAAAATATATTAAAAGTGTTGTAAATATATTTTGAACATACTTTGATATATATGTATATATTGTTATAGGTTCGTGAAACCACCAGTGGCTAAGTCTTACTTCCCGACGAAGTAAAAATCTGTGAAAGTGAGTTATAGTCCCACTTTTAAAATCTAATATTTTTGGGATGAGAATACATGCAGGTTTTATAAATGATTTACAAAATAGACACAAGTACGTGAAACTACATTCTATGGTTGAATTATCGAAATCGAATATGCCCCTTTTTATTAAGTCTGGTAATCTAAGAATTAGGGAACAGACACCCTAATTGACGCGAATCCTAAAGATAGATCTATTGGGCCTAACAAACCCCATCCAAAGTACCGGATGCTTTAGTACTTCGAAATTTATATCATATCCGAAGGGTGTCCCGGAATGATGGGGATATTCTTATATATGCATCTTGTTAATGTCGGTTACCAGGTGTTCACCATATGAATGATTTTTATCTCTATGTATGGGATGTGTATTGAAATATGAAATCTTGTGGTCTATTGTTACGATTTGATATATATAGGTTAAACCTATAACTCACCAACATTTTTGTTGACGTTTTAAGCATGTTTTTTCTCAGGTGATTATTAAGAGCTTCCGCTATCGCATACTTAAATAAGGACGAGATTTGGAGTCCATGCTTGTATGATATTGTGTAAAAACTGCATTCAAGAAACTTATTTTGTTGTAACATATTTGTATTGTAAACCATTATGTAATGGTCGTGTGTAAACAGGATATTTTTGATTATCATTATTTGATAATCTACGTAAAGCTATTTAAACCTTTATTGATGAAATAAAGGTTATGGTTTGTTTTAAAATGAATGTAGTCTTTGAAAAACGTCTCATATAGAGGTCAAAACCTCGCAACGAAATCAATTAATATGGAACGTTTTTAATCAATAAGAACGGGACATTTCAGTTGGTATCAGAGCGTTGGTCTTAGAGAACCAGAATTTTGCATTAGTGTGTCTTATCGAGTTTGTTAGGATGCATTAGTGAGTCTGGACTTCGACCGTGTTTACTTGAAAAATGATTGCTTAACAAATTTTGTTAGAAACTATATATTTTTAACATGTGAATATTATGTGATATATTAATCTCTTAACGCGTTTGATATTATGTGATAGAAGTCTACCTCTAGAACAAGTCCCATTGACTCACCTGATAATAATGAACAGTCAAATGTAAATTGGAATGATTCGTGGACTGATTCACAAGTTCCCGAAGAGGAACCGGAAGAAGAGTCGGAACCGGAAGAAGAATCGGAACCGGAAGAAGAATCGGAACCGGATGAAGAAATAGAACCGGTGGGGGAAATAATAAAACGGTTAAGTAAAAGAAAATCCTCAACCAACCGACCAAGGCTAATTATGGTCAATGGTGTTTCCGCCAAGGAAGCAAAATATTGGGAGGATTACCAATTCTCCGATGAATCGGATTCCGACGAGAATTCCGATGATATTATAGAAATTACCCCAACTGAATTTAAAAAGGCAAAAGAAAATAATAAGGGAAAGGGCATAAAAATAGAGAAATCTAATTCCAACCCTGATGAACTTTATATGTATCGTCAACCCCCGAAGTCCTTAAGTTGTAACAATGACCCGGGAACCTCTAAACCACCAGGTTTTTCTAAACCAATGTGGATAACAACGGCTCGTATTAGGGGAACATCATATATCCCTAGAAACTTGGCAAAACGAACCAAAACCGAAGAAGAAGAAACAAGCGAGTCGGAATAAGATAGTTGTATTCGTGTGGTGTAATATAAGTAATATAGTGTGCTTATGCTTTATGATATATGTAAAAATTACTTGTATTAATAAGTATTTTTTTTTATGAATCTAACTCTTGTCTATTTTACAGTATAAAAACACAAAATGGATAGACAACCCAATATTTTAAGAGACCTACCCGGAGACATGATTGATGAAATCTTGTCTAGAGTCGGTCAGAATTCTTCGGCACAACTATTTAAGGCGAGATCAGTTTGTAAGACATTCGAAGAACGTTCCAAGAATGCCTTGGTTTATAAAAGGCTTTCGTTCGAAAGATGGGGGATATCACATTGGGAAATCCATAAGTTGCGATGTGTTTACTTTGACGCATATATTGCGGGGAACCCAAATGCTATTTTACGCAATGGGTTAAGAAATTATTTTGACTCAATATATCCGAATATTGGACTTCGTGATTTAGAAAAAGCGGCTAACATGCAACATAAAGAAGCATGTTATGCTTACGGATTAGTAATGTTCGCTTCTCACCAAAGTGAGAACAAGAACATCGGGCTACAACTATTAAACAAAACGTTCTCACAAGTGACGGAGTCGGTAATTGGGGTAAGAAATGAGGTTTTTAGATTGTTACGGGACTGTTGGACATTACGTAACCCTCGTCCCTTTGACGACGTTACAACACGCTGTCTTATCAACGGCCATAACGGTTATGTTCCACAAGACCAAGGATGGGAAGTAATCCTAGTAAAACCAGAATGCATGACTTGTTTCTGGACGTATGAATTACGTGTCTTTATTGCCTTTGCTGAACGACTTGTGTACTAGCTA
Organism: Rutidosis leptorrhynchoides; assembly: GCF_046630445.1. Lineage (NCBI taxonomy): Eukaryota > Viridiplantae > Streptophyta > Magnoliopsida > Asterales > Asteraceae > Rutidosis > Rutidosis leptorrhynchoides. The sequence goes on from NC_092335.1 coordinate 600,259,778, forward strand.
GAATTATCTTCACAACCATCTTGTATCAAATTTATTGTGTGCTATATTTCATGCTATATGTAAAATAAGCGGTATTGTAAGTTTGTAAAATATTGTGTAAAAGTTTGAACGCGAAATATTATTATAATCAGTTTTTCATATAGAATTGTAGTAGTTGAATTATATATTAGCTACTAAGTATGAACTTAACGGGTAGGTACTACCCGAATTTAAACTTATAAAACGCTAATATGAAGAAAAAGCTTTTATAAATGAGTTCATATTATGCTACGAAATACTATTAACTACTCTTAATATTCTGTATGATTAACTTGTTCCATTTGACTATTTTGAAGGAAATGGCACCGACTACTCGACACACCGTGAATATGAATGAAGAGGAATTCCGTACTTTTCTAGCTTCAAACATAGCCGCAGTACAGGCTGCGCTACACACCAACAATAACCTTGGATCTAGCAGAACAGGAAATCGTGTAGGATGCACCTACAAAGAATTCACTGCCTGCAAACCTTTGGAATTTGATGGAACCGAAGGACCGATCGGATTGAAACGGTGGACCGAGAAGGTCGAATCGGTGTTTGCCATAAGTAAGTGTACTGAAGAGGACAAAGTAAAGTACGCTACGCATACCTTCACAGGTTCTGCGTTAACATGGTGGAATACCTATCTAGAGCAAGTGGGACAAGACGATGCGTACGCACTACCGTGGTCAGCATTCAAGCACTTGATGAACGAGAAGTACCATCCCAGAACCGAGGTCAATAAGCTCAAGACAGAACTTAGAGGGTTACGAACCCAAGGATTTGATATTACCACGTACGAAAGACGATTCACAGAATTGTGCCTATTGTGTCCGGGAGCATTCGAAGATGAGGAAGAGAAGATCGACGCGTTTGTGAAAGGATTACCGGAAAGAATCCAAGAAGATATAAGTTCACACGAGCCCGCCTCCGTACAACAGGCATGTAGAATGGCTCACAAACTAGTGAACCAGATTGAAGAAAGAATTAAAGAACAGACTGCTGAAGAGGCCAATGTGAAGCAAGTCAAAAGAAAGTGGGAGGAAAACGGTGATAAGAATCACCAATACAACAACAGCAATTACAACAATAATCGCAACAATTATCCCAACAATCGCAACATCAATCGCAACTACAACAAACGGCCCAACAACAACAACAACAACAACTGCAACTACAACAATCATCCCAACAACAATAATAACCGCAACAACAACAACAATCAGAAGCAGCTATGCCAAAGGTGTGAAAAGTATCACTCGGGGTTCTGCACCAAATTTTGCAACAAGTGTAAAAGAAATGGTCATAGCGCGGCGAAGTGTGAGGTCTACGGACCAGGGGTTAATAGAACGAAAGGAACAAATGGTGTCGGAACGAGTAATGGCGGAGCAAGTAGTGTCGGAGCAAGTTATGCCAATGTAGTTTGTTATAAATGTGGAAAACCGGGCCACATTATTAGAAATTGCCCGAACCAGGAGAACACGAATGGACAAGGCCGCGGAAGAGTTTTTAATATTAATGCGGCAGAGGCACAGGAAGACCCGGAGCTTGTTACGGGTACGTTTCTTATTGACAATAAATCTGCTTACGTTTTATTTGATTCGGGTGCGGATAGAAGCTATATGAGTAGAGATTTTTGTGCTAAATTAAGTTGTCCATTGACGCCTTTAGATAGTAAATTTTTACTCGAATTAGCAAATGGTAAATTAATTTCAGCAGATAATATATGTCGGAATCGAGAAATTAAACTGGTTAGCGAAACATTTAAGATTGATTTGATACCGGTAGAGTTAGGGAGTTTTGATGTGATAATCGGTATGGACTGGTTGAAAGAAGTGAAAGCAGAGATCGTTTGTTACAAAAATGCAATTCGCATTATACGAGAAAAAGGAAAACCCTTAATGGTGTACGGAGAAAAGGGCAACACGAAGCTACATCTTATTAGTAATTTGAAGGCACAAAAACTAATAAGAAAAGGTTGCTATGCTGTTCTAGCACACGTCGAGAAAGTACAAACTGAAGAAAAGAGCATCAATGATGTTCCCATTGCAAAAGAATTTCCCGATGTATTTCCGAAAGAATTACCGGGATTACCCCCACATCGATCCGTTGAATTTCAAATAGATCTTGTACCAGGAGCTGCACCAATAGCTCGTGCTCCTTACAGACTCGCACCCAGTGAGATGAAAGAACTGCAAAGCCAATTACAAGAACTTTTAGAGCGTGGTTTCATTCGACCAAGCACATCACCGTGGGGAGCTCCTGTTTTGTTTGTCAAGAAGAAAGATGGTACATTCAGGTTGTGTATCGACTACCGAGAGTTGAACAAACTTACCATCAAGAACCACTACCCACTACCGAGAATCGACGACTTATTTGATTAACTACAAGGCTCGTCTGTTTATTCAAAGATTGACTTACGTTCCGGGTATCATCAAATGCGGGTGAAAGAAGATGATATTCCAAAGACTGCTTTCAGAACACGTTACGGTCATTACGAGTTTATGGTTATGCCGTTTGGTTTAACTAATGCACCAGCTGTGTTCATGGACCTTATGAACCAAGTGTGTGGACCATACCTTGACAAGTTTGTCATTGTTTTCATTGATGACATACTTATTTACTCAAAGAATGACCAAGAACACGGTGAACATTTGAGAAAAGTGTTAGAAGTATTGAGGAAGGAAGAATTGTACGCTAAGTTTTCAAAGTGTGCATTTTGATTGGAAGAAGTTCAATTCCTCGGTCACATAGTGAACAAAGAAGGTATTAAGGTGGATCCGGCAAAGATAGAAACTGTTGAAAAGTGGGAAACCCCGAAAACTCCGAAACACATACGCCAGTTTTTAGGACTAGCTGGTTACTACAGAAGGTTCATCCAAGACTTTTCCAGAATAGCAAAACCCTTGACTGCATTAACGTATAAAGGGAAGAAATTTGAATGGAATGATGAACAAGAGAAAGCGTTTCAGTTATTGAAGAAAAAGCTAACTACGGCACCTATATTGTCATTGCCTGAAGGGAATGATGATTTTGTGATTTATTGTGACGCATCAAAGCAAGGTCTCGGTTGTGTATTAATGCAACGAACGAAGGTGATTGCTTATGCATCTAGACAATTGAAGATTCACGAACAAAATTATACGACGCATGATTTGGAATTAGGCGCGGTTGTTTTTGCATTAAAGACTTGGAGGCACTACTTATATGGGGTCAAAAGTATTATATATACCAACCACAAAAGTCTTCAACACATATTTAATCAGAAACAATGAATATGAGGCAGCGTAGGTGGATTGAATTATTGAATGATTACGACTTTGAGATTCGTTACCACCCAGGGAAGGCAAATGTGGTAGCCGATGCCTTGAGCAGGAAGGACAGAGAACCCATTCGAGTAAAATCTATGAATATAATGATTCATAATAACATTACTACTCAAATAAAGGAGGCACAACAAGGAGTTTTAAAAGAGGGAAATTTAAAGGATGAAATACCCAAAGGATCGGAGAAGCATCTTAATATTCGGGAAGACGGAACCCGGTATAGGGCTGAAAGGATTTGGGTACCAAAATTTGGAGATATGAGAGAAATGGTACTTAGAGAAGCTCATAAAACCAGATACTCAATACATCCTAGAGAAGCTCATAAAACTAGATACTCAATACATCCTGGAACGGGGAAGATGTACAAGGATCTCAAGAAACATTTTTGGTGGCCGGGTATGAAAGCCGATGTTGCTAAATACGTAGGAGAATGTTTGACGTGTTCTAAGGTCAAAGCTGAGCATCAGAAACCATCAGGTCTACTTCAACAACCCGAAATCCCGGAATGGAAATGGGAAAACATTACCATGGATTTCATCACTAAATTGCCAAGGTCTGCAAGTGGTTTTGATACTATTTGGGTAATAGTTGATCGTCTCACCAAATCAGCACACTTCCTGCCAATAAGAGAAGATGACAAGATGGAGAAGTTAGCACGACTGTATTTGAAGGAAGTCGTCTCCAGACATGGAATACCAATCTCTATTATCTCTGATAGGGATGGCAGATTTATTTCAAGATTCTGGCAGACATTACAGCAAGCATTAGGAACTCGTCTAGACATGAGTACTGCCTATCATCCACAAACTGATGGGCAGAGTGAAAGGACGATACAAACGCTTGAAGACATGCTACGAGCATGTGTTATTGATTTCAGAAACAGTTGGGATCGACATCTACCATTAGCAGAATTTTCCTACAACAGCAGCTACCATTCAAGCATTGAGATGGCGCCGTTTGAAGCACTTTATGGTAGAAAGTGCAGGTCTCCGATTTGTTGGAGTGAAGTGGGGGATAGACAGATTACGGGTCCGGAGATTATACAAGAAACTACCGAGAAGATCATCCAAATTCAACAACGGTTGAAAACCGCCCAAAGTCGACAAAAGAGCTACGCTGACATTAAAAGAAAAGATATAGAATTTGAAATTGGAGAGATGGTCATGCTTAAAGTTGCACCTTGGAAAGGCGTTGTTCGATTTGGTAAACGAGGGAAATTAAATCCAAGGTATATTGGACCATTCAAGATTATTGATCGTGTCGGACCAGTAGCTTACCGACTTGAGTTACCTCAACAACTCGCAGCTGTACATAACACTTTCCACGTCTCGAATTTGAAGAAATGTTTTGCTAAAGAAGATCTCACTATTCCGTTAGATGAAATCCAAATCAACGAAAAACTCCAATTCATCGAAGAACCCGTCGAAATAATGGATCGTGAGGTTAAAAGACTTAAGCAAAACAAGATACCAATTGTTAAGGTTCGATGGAATGCTCGTAGAGGACCCGAGTTCACCTGGGAGCGTGAAGATCAGATGAAGAAGAAATACCCGCATCTATTTCCAGAAGATTCGTCAACACCTTCAACAGCTTAAAATTTCAGGACGAAATTTATTTAACGGGTAGGTATTGTAGTGACCCGAACTTTTCCATGTTTATATATATTAATTGAGATTGATATTTACATGATTAAATGTTTCTAACATGTTAAGCAATCAAACTTGTTAAGACTTGATTAATTGAAATATGTTTCATATAGACAATTGACCACCCAAGTTGACCGGCGATTCACGAACGTTAAAACTTGTAAAAATGACATGACGATATATACATGGATATACATATGGTTAACATGAGATTATGATAAGTAAGTATCTCCATAAGTATATTAACAATGAGTTATATACATATAAACAAGACTACTAACTTAAGGATTTCGAAACGAGATATATATGTAACGATTATCGTTGTAACGATATTTAAATGTATATATATCATATTAAGATATATTAATATATCATAATATCATGATAATATAATAATTTAACATCTCATTAGATATAATAAACAATGGGTTAACAACATTAATTGAGATCGTTAACTTAAAGGTTTCAAAACAACACTTACATGTAACGACTAACGATGACTTAACGACTCAGTTAAAATGTATATACATGTAGTGTATTTAGATGTATTAAAATACTTTTGGAAGACTTCAAGACATATATCAAAACACTCATACTTAACGAAAATGGTTACAGTTACCTTCCCATTCTTTTCTTTCATCAAGAATTCTAGTCGTATTCTTACCCGTATTATACACAGCTTCAAAACGTACTTACTATGGGTATATACCAATAGGAACTAGCATGAGATTCCACTCTTGATTATGTCATGTATGACTAATCAATTTTAACTTCTACCATGAGCTAGTTAACTAACTAGAACTCCTTTTAACCCCACTCACCACTCACCAATTACCACTCATCATTCACTCCATTTCACTTCCAATTCTCTTTCTAATTCTCTCTCAACACACACACACACACTATTATGAACGTATTTTTCCAGTAGTTAATCATCATCTTCATCAAAAATCACTTCAAGAATCAAGCTATAATCATCATAGGAAGAACACTTCAAGAACACTTCAAAAATCCCTTCAAGTTTACTAATTTACTTCCAAGCTTTCTAATCCATTCCAAGTAATCATCTAAGATCAAGAAACCTTTGTTATATACAGTAGGTTATCTTTCTTATTCAAGGTAATATTCATATTCAAACTTTGATTCAATTTCTATAACTATAAACTATCTTAATTCGAGTAAAAATCTTACTTGAACTTGTTTTTGTGTCATGATCCTACTTCAAGAACTTTCAAGCCATCTAAGATCCTTTGAAGCTAGATCATTTCTTGTCACTTCCAGTAGGTTTACCTACTAAACTTGAGGTAGTAATGATGTTCATAACATCATTCGATTCATATATATAAAACTATCTTATTCGAAGGTTTAAACTCGTAATCACTAGAACATAGTTTAGTTAATTCTAAACTTGTTCGCAAACAAAAGTTAATCCTTCTAACTTGACTTTTAAAATTAACTAAACACATGTTCTATATCTATATGATATGCTAACTTAATGATTTAAAACCTGGAAACACAAAAAACACCGTAAAACCGGATTTACGCCGTCGTAGTAACACCGCGGGCTGTTTTGGGTTAGTTAATTAAAAACTATGATAAACTTTGATTTAAAAGTTGTTATTTTGAGAAAATGATTTTTATTATGAACATGAAACTATATCCAAAAATTATGGTTAAACTCAAAGTGGAAGTATGTTTTCTAAAATGGTCATCTAGACGTCGTTCTTTCGACTGAAATGACTACCTTTACAAAAATGACTTGTAACTTATTTTTCCGACTATAAACCTATACTTTTTCTGTTTAGATTCATAAAATAGAGTTCAATATGAAACCATAGCAATTTGATTCACTCAAAACGGATTTAAAATGAAGAAGTTATGGGTAAAACAAGATTGGATAATTTTTCTCATTTTAGCTACGTGAAAATTGGTAACAAATCTATTCCAACCATAACTTAATCAACTTGTATTGTATATTATGTAATCTTGAGATACCATAGACACGTATACAATGTTTCGACCTATCATGTCGACACATCTATATATATTTCGGAACAACCATAGACACTCTATATGTGAATGTTGGAGTTAGCTATACAGGGTTGAGGTTGATTCCAAAATATATATAGTTTGAGTTGTGATCAATACTGAGATACGTATACACTGGGTCGTGGATTGATTCAAGATAATATTTATCGATTTATTTCTGTACATCTAACTGTGGACAACTAGTTGTAGGTTACTAACGAGGACAGCTGACTTAATAAACTTAAAACATCAAAATATATTAAAAGTGTTGTAAATATATTTTGAACATACTTTAATATATATGTATATATTGTTATAGGTTCGTGAATCAACAGTGGCCAAGTCTTACTTCTCGACGAAGTAAAAAATCTGTGAAAGTGAGTTATAGTCCCACTTTTAAAATCTAATATTTTTGGGATGAGAATACATGCAGGTTTTATAAATGATTTACAAAATAGACACAAGTACGTGAAACTACATTCTATGGTTGAATTATCGAAATCGAATATGCCCCTTTTTATTAAGTCTGGTAATCTAAGAATTAGGGAACAGACACCCTAATTTACGCGAATCCTAAAGATAGATCTATCGGGCCTAACAAACCCCATCCAAAGTACCGGATGTGAAAGGACCCGTCCTAATCCATCCGGACAAAGTCCATATCGATTATAAACGATTCATAACAGTTGATTACATAGCGAGGTACTGGACCTCTATATGATACATTTTTACAAACATTGCATTCGTTTTTGAAAAGACAATCTTCCATTACATCGAAAGTTGACGACATGCATACCATCTCATCATATATCCAACTATAATTGACTTAATAATAATCTTGATGAACTCAACGACTCGAATGCAACGTCTTTTGAAATATGTCATGAATGACTCCAAGTAATATCTCTAGAATGAACAAATGCACAGCGGAAGGTTTCTTTAATACCTGAGAATAAACATGCTTTAAAGTGTCAACCAAAAGGTTGGTGAGTTCATTAGTTTAAATAAATAATCATTTCATAAATTTAATAGACCACAAGATTTCATATTTCCATTTCTCATAAACATACGTCCCATGCATAGAGACAAAAATATCATTCATATGGATTGAACACCTGGTAACCGACATTCACAATATGTATATAAGAATATCCCCATCATTCCGGGATCCTCCTTCGGACATGATATAAATTTCGAAGTACTAAAGCATCCGGTACTTTGGATGGGGCTTGTTGGACCCAATAGATCTATCTTTAGAGTTCGCGTCAATTAGGGTGTCTGTTCCCTAATTCTTAGATTACCAGACTTAATAAAAAGGGGCATATTCGATTTCGATCATTCAACCATATAATGTAGTTTCAATTACTTGTGTCTATTTCGTAAAACAGTTATAATAAAACAACGCATGTATTCTCAGTCCCAAAAATATATATTGCAAAAGCATTTAAAAAGGGATTAATGAAACTCACCTAATGTATTTTGTAGTAAAAATACATAGAACGACATTGAACAAGTATAGGGTTGGCCTCGGATTCACGAACCTATATCATTTATGTATATTCATTAATACATATAATCGTAATCGGGCAAAATTATATATTATTATTAGTGATATAATTTTTATATCAATAACTTATATTCTTCATTATATATTCATTGTATATATTTTAAATACATAATATATTAATTTATTCTGTTATATATAATAAATATATTTATATCATTCATTTGTTAAAACAGTACTTTAATAATACAAAATAATATTTGAAATGATAAAATAACAATATTGATAATACTAATATTAATAGTCATGATAAAAATAATTAATAATTCTATTAATGATATTATTAAAGATAGTTTTAAATAAAATGTATAATTTAATAGTAATGATAAGTCTAAAATGATATTAATACTAATATTCATAATAATAATAATAATGGTTTGTATTATTTTTATAATAATAATAATAATAATAATAATAATAATAATAATAATAATAATAATAATAATAATAATAATAATAATAATAATAATAATAATAATAATAAAAATAATAATAATAATAATAATAATAATAATAATAATAATAATAATAATAATAATAATAATAATAAAAACTATAATAAAAAGACTACCTCAATGTATCTAGGCTTTAAAAACAAATAAATGTCACTGCATGGGCTCGAACCCACGACCTCCCGCTCACCCATAAACAACTCATACCATCCTGCTGTTACCTATTCTCCTGATTTATTCTACCACTGAAATTGATTTAAACCGAACTTTGGATTCGGTGAGCCTGCCAACAGCCCAATAGTAACTTCGGCCCAAGTTCAATCTTCGGCCCAACAGTAGCCCGGTAACATGTTTAAATATTGTTTATGATTTAATGGGTGTGGGTTGTCGACTGGAAATAGAAACATAGCAGAATCAAGATGCAACCATTTGCAGCAGGGTTTGAACAGCAAAAAATATATATATATATATATATATATATATATATATATATATATATATATATATATATATATATATATATATATATATATATATATACATGGTTGTGTTCTTGGGTGTCTCGTTCGTTACATCGCAATCATCATCTTCGTTATCATTTAATATCACCATATATTACTTCTAATATATATCCGTCCCCATTCATCACTTGATTATGTTATCATCATAAGATCACCATACCATTTAGGCAATCATCATCATCATACGATTGTCATCATCTTCATCATACCCGTAATCATAATCATCATGAAATATAAATCGCCATAATCATCATCTTCTCATCTTTATACTCATAATCATCTAACATCAATAATCATCGATCTTCATGATATCTTAAATGTCATCACGTATCATATTAAGGTGATATCGATGGGCCTGATATGGTTAGATAGTTTGCTGGGCTGTAATTCAGGTGCAGGCCCAATAAATCTTTAGTCCATGAAATTTAAATAAAAAAAAAATCCAAGTGATATATTTGATTTATAAACTGGAACCAGGAGTAGGGATCGTGGAACAAGTCAAAATAAATCCTCGATAGTTAGTTCTTCGAGTTAGAACAATTGGAGTCAGAAATCAAACACGCCACCTTTATTACTTTTATAATCACAAGTTGGCGTATTTTTTTAACTTATCCAGCATGTGAGTTCAAGTGAGTCGACAAAGAAGTGGGTGGGTCTCGATCAATAAGGAAAACAGAAGGAAAAAGATAGTATAGCAGTGACCCCTCCACTCTTCTTTTTATAGTTTAATCACAAGTGGGACAATAACTGTCGGTCAATAAGGAAAAAGGAAAGCAAATAAAAAAATAAAAAAAATTTCGACCTGGGTCAGAATAAGAATGCAGCAATTTAGTTCACACACGAAGTATAACTAATATGGTGACAATTGCGTGGTGTTCGAGCTTCAAGCATAAATTACTAACAGCTGTTATAGTAGCAGATAATGAGGGTTGCAAGTGGTTTCATGGGTGGCGAATTGATCTATCAAACTGCAGCAGATATATTATAGAAAAGAATTTAGCATTTGTTCCTTGGTTGAAGTGGTTGTGGGGTTTGATGGTTGGTGAAAGGTGGCGATTAGTGGTGGATGAAAGTGGTTGGGTTTACTCGATGGGTTGAATGTGGTTCCGTATGGTGGTTGAGGGTGTCGATGGAATTCGAAACACATAAGAAGTGGGTTATGCATCTGTATGTGTTTATATGAATATGTGTAAGTAATATGCATATGAATATTATATACATATATAAGTTCAATTAGTGGAAGAGAAGAGAAAAGAGAAAAGTAAGCACAGTAATATATCACTTACTAATTTGTTTGATTCCATTTACGTTATAAGTTCAATCAATGGAAAGCATATTCAATAACTTTAAGTATTATAATATAATTAAAATATAAAACGTGTGAAATGTTTAGCCGTCGTCATTCACGGACTAAATTTCTCTCTCCGTTAATAACTAGTGATGATTAAGAGTCTCGAGAAAAATCTTTAAATCTTTAAAATAACTATATTTATTTATTTCTGTCATTAAGTGTGTAAAATAAATCTTAAAAATTTAATCTGTAATTAAAGCTCTGTCTCAGGTAAAATGTACGGAGTATTAAAATTTAACAAATAGATTCTAAATATATATTTTTAATAAAGTTATAACTTATATAATTAAATAGGGTCAACACTTATTTTTATCTCACATAAGTTCAAATCTAACTGGATTAATATTAATCGGAACGTTAAACGAGCATTATAATTATTTAATATTTATTTTTAATATACTTTATATATATATATATATATATATATATATATATATATATATATATATATATATATATATATATATATATATATATATATATTTATTTATATATAGATTCAGGTTTTATTATATTGTTAAATACATTAAATATATGTTTTCAAATATATAAATTTAATATTTAATCTTATATATTTACAATTAATATTCATGTATATATATATATATACATACTTAAATATATGAACATATTTACAAATAGTTGTTCGTGAATCGTTTGGAACATTCGAAGATCAATTGAACATATAAGCATAGTTTCAAAATTTTCGAGACTCAACATTACAGACTTTGCTTATCGTGTCGGATTCATATAAAGATTAAAGTTTAAATTTGATCGAAAATTTCCGGGTCATCACAGTACCTACCCGTTAAAGAAATTTCGTCCCGAAATTTGAGTGAGGTGGTCATGGTTAACAACAAAAATGTTTTCATGACGAATATGAGTTGAAAATTAGTGGTTTATCATCATTGAGTAATATGGATAAAAATAATTTGATTATTCGAAGAGCAAGAATGAAGCTATCACAAAATATTGTAATGAGGAAAAATAAGATTCGCCTTAGTTTTTGACGTAGTCAGAGTTGAATTTAGAAAGTAAGGTGCGTCTTAACTTTCGGCGTAGGGGGTTGAATTCCGGAATTCAAAAGATTTAAAGAAAATCTTCGAAATCTTAAAGATTTTATTTTTCGGCGGATAAGGAAATTAAGATCTTTATAATTAATTACGGTGATCCGCCTCGATTTATCCGTCTGATATTTCCATTATAAATTAAACTCTTCCCGTTCCATAATTTTCACCATTTCTATACTTTCTTCCTCTATTCCTACTTCTAAAATATTATAGAAATGCTCCATCCTGTTCTGATTCTTGATATTTTCCTATCTATGTATCTGTCATCCTTCCTTTCAATTTTCCACCAGAAAATCTGTTTACTTCCACTATTGCCTTGGGAAAATACTATTCTTAATTATACCGTGTCTTTATATTGTTATTCGTATTAATATCCACGGTTTGTAACTTCTGTGTTGTTGTTGGGCTTTATATTTTCTCTTATATTTTGGAGCTCTTTGCCTTTTTATTATCCTCCCGACCTCTAGTAAAGCGAGTAACGGTCCAGAATTCGTAAGTATGGAATTTCGAATAAACATCGTGTTCTAAATAAGAACTAATGTATTAGCACGATTTGATTTATCAAATCACCAGAATCACTGAGAATAGAACTATCAAGAATATATTTTCTTGATATATTTAGAAGTTAATCAGAATGAAAAAGTTATGTAACATGACACATGATGACATTATAATATGTGAATCATCATGTTCCATTTAGAAACTCAGCATGACTTACTGTAATATAATCACATTGATCAAGTGTCATTATATTATACTAACTCATGCATCAGTTCCCAACATTACTTCAATAACATTCATATTTTAAGCTCGAAAGTTTACAGAATATAGAAACTAACAGTTTCTATATGATGTAATACTGATAGCACGAAGAGATTAATGATTTCAGATAAGAATAGTTATAAAAATATCTCCAGAAATATGGAGGATATTTATAATGAAAGATACGATAATATCTCGGAATATCTAAGATCAGTGGATGATAGAAACTATTGTCTGCAAGGGTTTAGAGTAAGGAGCAAGATATTCACTAAAGACTTTAGTAGTCATTGAATCATTTGGATTCTTTGAAGTCAAACTTATTCTTTGTGATTTGTCCACGGCTTGCTTCATAGTTTCGCATAATCTGCTTTTCGGTACTAGATTTTTCTATTGAATGTTTCCATTATAATGATACACAGGAAGCACGAAGAGGTATATAATTTCGAACTAGAATATTTATGAAAATATCCTCAGAAATATCGAAGATATTGATGATGATATTTTGGAATTTCTAAGTTCGATGGTTGATAAGGAAAAATTTTCCGCAAGATTTTAACATGACTTCGGAGCAAGATATTCTCTAAAGATTTCAACAGATCCATAATTACCTGAATTCTTTGAATATAGGGTATGGTCTTTGTATTTGTCCTTGGTCTCCTTCGTGGTTAGCTCAATCTGTTTTCCAGTTCCAACTCTTCTGAGCTTTTCCAACGTTCTATTCTTTATCATCAAACTTCCGATGATTAAGGTCGTTTACAGTTTTTTTTTTATGTTGCTTCATTCAACTTTTCACAATTCAGAGTATTAGTTCGCAGACTGGGTGCTTTTCAAAATTTCAGAATGGAAGATCATTATTCTAAAAGATAAATGTTATACATATAACTATTGATGTAGATATGCTGTGAGTTTTCAAAGTACTGATTGCCGATTCCTCTACATTTACTGCTACCCTATCTGAATCATTAGTTATCGATCCGAGATGATTTCAAGAAAATTGTGTTTTTAGATGATTAAACGCTGACGGTAATATGGTGGATTATAAAAGGTTCCCGGAAACAATAAAAGAACATACGTATTAGTCAAGGTGATAATAAGGTTGTTTCGAACTAAAAGTCGAAGTTGATTTGCTGAAGCTGTGACAAAATTTGCTACTTTGAAAAGGGATCGCAAAGTTATTTTTGCTAATAAATGCCAAAGGATCTGACGCGGCTACGTGTTAAACTTTTACTCAGTTGTCGAGAGTTTCTCAGGTGCTTAACTATATGCACAAATCTTTCCTTCCGTAGATGAAGTGCGGTTGATTCATTCTCTCGATTGAGGTATTTTCAAGAATCATGAAAGGTTTGAACGCAGAATGTAATCGTGAAGATACAAATGATGTTTAAGACGAATTCAAGTGGCAACTTGAAGAATTATTTAGTTTCATATGTTATAAACAATATTTTAATTCATTTTAATTGTTCAATGTTGATAGTCCTCAGTTGATAGTCCACAGTTAGCAATTCAATAATTCATATATGATTATATATATAATATTCGAATTAATAAGTATCGTGACCCGTATACGTCTCAGACTCGATCACAACTCAAACTATATATATATAGATGGGTCGATATGATATGTCAAAACATTGTATACGTGTTCCGATATTTAAAATGCGTAAATAACAGAATGATGATAAATAAAGTGCGTAAAATAAATAACAGAAATTAAATGACGATAAATAAAATTGCGAGAATGTAAATTGCGATAATTAAATTGCGATAAATAAAATGTAACTAATTAGCTAGGAACAGTTAGCATGGTTTCTTAAGAAAATTTCATATTGTTAATTAGTCTGTTTCGAATCAATTTTTATTGTGTCCATTATTTCTTCATTATGCCACTTATTGGATTCTGATAAATCAAAATCCAAATTTGAAATTGGATGAATATGGTTATTCTGTGGTGAACGGATTTGTATATCGGTGGATGTAAATATGATAGTAAATGATTTGTTGAATCAGATTCGAAGAATGTACAGTGTAACTTGTTAATGTGAAATTTAAATATTCCTCGGGTATTACCTACCCGTTAAAATATTTTCACCATTTATAGTTTGTACGCAAGAATTTTTAATTACAATCTTTATGAAAATATATATACATATATATTTTCTTCAGATGTAATCGTGGATTTAATGAGTCAATATGTTATTAAATTCATTTGATTTACCGTTTGAATAAGAATATATAATCTCTAAAACATTAGAGTTTACATAATCATCATGTCGAACGAAGATAATCGATGTAGAACGATACGTAGAACGATGATTATACTCGAGGTACAGAATGAGATGTTGAGGCATGGATTGTTGATGGTACTGGTGCTGTTACTAATGGTACTGTTGGTGTCGGTGATGTTGCTGAAGCTGGTACATTTTGCACCATATCCTTCCGAATTGATTATTCAAGCGCGAAGTTCGTTGACTTATTACTCCCGGATGATTGTCGGTCGGAACGAGTGGATGAATAAGATCTAAAATTGTGGATAGAATATAATCGTTGTGGGATATCCGGGAAATGAGGGTGAATATGGTGTTTCGAATAGATTCTCTGGTAATTGCTTCAGGTTCTTCACTAAGAGGTGAATTCGGTTGGTGGAAAGGATCGCCTGCTTCTCGTCTCCATCGGTTAAGTCGACTACGAACCCATCAGATGAATTGAATGATTCATTCTGGTGACACTGCTTTCGGAGCTTAGGTGAAACTCCATATCAAAATAGCTGTCGGAAATCTGAGGAATTCGAACTGGTTGAGGGATTCATCTCGTACGATCAGATGAAGGATTTTCGATAAGAAATAGATTATAGGATGTAGATTAGTATCCTGCAATACATAATTTACATATGCATATATAATACTAAAATCCCATAAATTAAGGAGGAATCTACGGAAGCTGTCAGGCAAAGATAACAATAACAGATACGCTAAGATATGAATTTATCTATACACTATCTATGCAATAGAGGCAGTAAGACGTGTCTAGACTAAGAGTGATAAGCAAATTATTCCCTAAGAATGATAAGCAGGCAAATTTTCGACACGAAATGGTAAGCAAAACTTTTTGACATGCAGACAAGGTCGAAGTCCAGACTCACTAATGCCTCCTAACGACTTATCAGTTAGACACACTAATGCAGACCTGGTTCGCTAAGACCTCTGCTCTGATACCAACTGAAAGGACCCGTCTTAATCCATCCGGACAAAGTCCATATCAATTATAAACGATTCATAACAGTTGATTACATAGCGAGGTACTGGACCTCTATATGATACATTTTTACAAACATTGTATTCGTTTTTGAAAAGACAATCTTCCATTACATCGAAAGTTGACGACATGCATACCATCTCATCATATATCCAACTATAATTGACTTAATAATAATCTTGATGAACTCAACGACTCGAATGCAACGTCTTTTGAAATATGTCATGAATGACTCCAAGTAATATCTCTAGAATGAACAAATGCACAGCGGAAGGTTTCTTTAATACCTGAGAATAAACATGCTTTAAAGTGTCAACCAAAAGGTTGGTGAGTTCATTAGTTTAAATAAATAATCATTTCATAAATTTAATAGACCACAAGATTTCATATTTCCATTTCTCATAAACATACGTCCCATGCATAGAGACAAAAATATCATTCATATGGATTGAACACCTGGTAACCGACATTCACAATATGTATATAAGAATATCCCCATCATTCCGGGATCCTCCTTCGGACATGATATAAATTTCGAAGTACTAAAGCATCCGGTACTTTGGATGGGGCTTGTTGGACCCAATAGATCTATCTTTAGAGTTCGCGTCAATTAGGGTGTCTGTTCCCTAATTCTTAGATTACCAGACTTAATAAAAAGGGGCATATTCGATTTCGATCATTCAACCATATAATGTAGTTTCAATTACTTGTGTCTATTTCGTAAAACAGTTATAAAAAAACAGCGCATGTATTCTCAGTCCCAAAAATATATATTGCAAAAGCATTTAAAAAGGGATTAATGAAACTCACCTAATGTATTTTGTAGTAAAAATACATAGAACGACATTGAACAAGTATAGGGTTGGCCTCGGATTCACGAACCTATATCATTTATGTATATTCATTAATACATATAATCGTAATCGGGCAAAATTATATATTATTACTAGTGATATAATTTTTATATCAATAACTTATATTCTTCATTATATATTCATTGTATATATTTTAAATACATAATATATTAATTTATTCTGTTATATATAATAAATATATTTATATCATTCATTTGTTAAAACAGTACTTTAATAATACAAAATAATATTTGAAATGATAAAATAACAATATTGATAATACTAATATTAATAGTCATGATAAAAATAATTAATAATTCTATTAATGATATTATTAAAGATAGTTTTAAATAAAATGTATAATTTAATAGTAATGATAAGTCTAAAATGATATTAATACTAATATTCATAATAATAATAATAATGGTTTGTATTATTTTTATAATAATAATAATAATAATAATAATAATAATAATAATAATAATAATAATAATAATAATAATAATAATAATAATAATAATAAAAACTATAATAAAAAGACTACCTCAATGTATCTAGGCTTTAAAAACAAATAAATGTCACTGCATGGGCTCGAACCCACGACCTCCTGCTCACCCATAAACAACTCATACCATCCTTCTGTTACCTATTCTCCTGATTTATTCTACCACTGAAATTGATTTAAACCGAACTTTGGATTCGGTGAGCCTGCCAACAGCCCAATAGTAACTTCGGCCCAAGTTCAATCTTCGGCCCAACAGTAGCCCGGTAACATGTTTAAATATTGTTTATGATTTAATGGGTGTGGGTTGTCGACTGGAAATAGAAACATAGCAGAATCAAGATGCAACCATTTGCAGCAGGGTTTGAACAGCAAAAAAAAAATATATATATATATATATATATATATATATATATATATATATATATATATATATACATGGTTGTATTCTTGGGTGTCTCGTTCGTTACATCACAATCATCATCTTCGTTATCATTTAATATCACCATATATTACTTCTAATATATATCCGTCCCCATTCATCACTTGATTATGTTATCATCATAAGATCACCATACCATTTAGGCAATCATCATCATCATACGATTGTCATCATCTTCATCATACCCGTAATCTTAATCATCATGAAATATAAATCGCCATAATCATCATCTTCTCATCTTTATACTCATAATCATCTAACATCAATAATCATCGATCTTCATGATATCTTAAATGTCATCACGTATCATATTAAGGTGATATCGATGGGCCTGATATGGTTAGATAGTTTGCTGGGCTGTAATTCAGGTGCAGGCCCAATAAATCTTTAGTCCATGAAATTTAAATAAAAAAAAAATCCAAGTGATATATTCGATTTATAAACTGGAACCAGGAGTAGGGATCGTGGAACAAGTCAAAATAAATCCTCGATAGTTAGTTCTTCGAGTTAGAACAATTCGAGTCAGAAATCAAACGCGCCACCTTTATTACTTTTATAATCACAAGTTGGCGTATTTTTTTAACTTATCCAGCATGTGAGTTCAAGTGAGTCGACAAAGAAGTGGGTGGGTCTCGATCAATAAGGAAAACAGAAGGAAAAAGATAGTATAGCAGTGACCCCTCCACTCTTCTTTTTATAGTTTAATCACAAGTGGGACAATAACTGTCGGTCAATAAGGAAAAAGGAAAGCAAATAAAAAAATAAAAAAAATTTCGACATGGGTCAGAATAAGAATGCAGCAATTTAGTTCACACACGAAGTATAACTAATATGGTGACAATTGCGTGGTGTTCGAGCTTCAAGCATAAATTACTAACAGCTGTTATAGTAGCAGATAATGAGGGTTGCAAGTGGTTTCATGGGTGGCGAATTGATCTATCAAACTGCAGCAGATATATTATAGAAAAGAATTTAGCATTTGTTCCTTGGTTGAAGTGGTTGTGGGGTTTGATGGTTGGTGAAAGGTGGCGATTAGTGGTGGATGAAAGTAGTTGGGTTTACTCGATGGGTTGAATGTGGTTCCGTATGGTGGTGGAGGGTGTCGATGGAATTCGAAACACATAAGAAGTGGGTTATGCATCTGTATGTGTTTATATGAATATGTGTAAGTAATATGCATATGAATATTATATACATATATAAGTTCAATTAGTGGAAGAGAAGAGAAAAGAGAAAAGTAAGCACAGTAATATATCACTCACTAATTTGTTTGATTCCATTTACGTTATAAGTTCAATCAATGGAAAGCATATTCAATAACTTTAAGTATTATAATATAATTAAAATATAAAACGTGTGAAATGTTTAGCCGTCGTCATTCACGGACTAAATTTCTCTCTCCGTTAATAACTAGTGATGATTAAGAGTCTCGAGAAAAATCTTTAAATCTTTAAAATAACTATATTTATTTATTTCTGTCATTAAGTGTGTAAAATAAATCTTAAAAATTTAATCTGTAATTAAAGCTCTGTCTCAGGTAAAATGTACGGAGTATTAAAATTTAACAAATAGATTCTAAATATATATTTTTAATAAAGTTATAACTTATATAATTAAATCGGGTCAACGCTTATTTTTATCTCACATAAGTTCAAATCTAACTGGATTAATATTAATCGGAACGTTAAACGAGCATTATAATTATTTAATATTTATTTTTAATATACTTTATATATATATATATATATATATATATATATATATATATATATATATATATATATAGATTCAGGTTTTATTATATTGTTAAATACATTAAATATATGTTTTCAAATATATAAATTTAATATTTAATCTTATATATTTACAATTAATATTCATGTATATATATATATACATACTTAAATATATGAACATATTTACAAATAGTTGTTCGTGAATCGTTTGGAACATTCGAAGATCAATTGAACATATAAGCATAGTTTCAAAATTTTCGAGACTCAACATTACAGACTTTGCTTATCGTGTCGGATTCATATAAGGATTAAAGTTTAAATTTGATCGAAAATTTCCGGGTCATCAAAGGATGCTTTAGTACTTCGAAATTTATATCATATCCGAAGGGTGTCCCGGAATGATGGGGATATTCTTATATATGCATCTTGTTAATGTCGGTTACCAGGTGTTCACCATATGAATGATTTTTATCTCTATGTATGGGATGTGTATTGAAATATGAAATCTTGTGGTCTATTGTTACGATTTGATATATATAGGTTAAACCTATAACTCACCAACATTTTTGTTGACGTTTTAAGCATGTTTATTCTCAGGTGATTATTAAGAGCTTCCGCTGTCGCATACTTAAATAAGGACGAGATTTGGAGTCCATGCTTGTATGATATTGTGTAAAAACTGCATTCAAGAAACTTATTTTGTTGTAACATATTTGTATTGTAAACCATTATGTAATGGTCGTGTGTAAACAAGATATTTTAGAGTATCATTATTTGATAATCTACGTAAAGCTTTTTAAACCTTTATTTATGAAATAAAGGTTATGGTTTGTTTTAAAAATGAATGCAGTCTTTGAAAAACGTCTCATATAGAGGTCAAAACCTCGCAACGAAATCAATTAATATGGAACGTTTTTAATCAATAAGAACGGGACATTTCATTACAAAGTCAGATCTCATGTCAATTAAATCAGATCATCAATAAACAAATTCGTTTTTCGATCATACAACGTTAATTACGCAATCAATCAACAATTAACAACACTAGACATCATTAATTGAGTACTAGACTCTAATACACTATGTAATTGATCAAAAAAACTGAATTCATAAGATTAGGGTTTCTAGTTATACCTCAAACGATTAAATCGAACACACTAACGTGTAGAGAACGATTAAAGGAACGTCTTTCGTGTACGGGGTTTCTTCAAAAATCAACTTTTGAGAGTGGTGGTGGTGATGTGGTGGCCGACGGCCAAAGAGAGGGAGAGGGGAGGGAGAAATCGGCCAAGAAAAAAAAATAATGGGGGTTTCTCAAGTGCTCTAGCCTTTTATATGTCGCGTTAGGGCCTTAATTTAATCCAACTAGTGACCCACTAATCAAAATTAGTCCATTAAGGGGGTGTGGGTATGGGTTCGGCCAAATGGCCCTTCTATGGGGTCTCGGGCTCAGTTTTGCTTAATTACTCGAACGCGCGTGGTCCGTTTCGTTGCCGTCAATCTTACCGGGTCTCCGGAACATCAACTAGTCGTTGAAACGCAATCACAGAGTTTAATTCATTAAATAAATAATAAATTAAAAATAATTTTCTTAAAGTCAATAATTATCAAAAATAATTATTGTGTCGTTTTTCTGAGTTCCGTAAACTGAAAAGCTCTATAGACGATAAACTTAATCATAACGTTTCTAGTTATTTCGCTACTCGAAATAAGTCCGTAATTTAATCTAACATATTAATTCAAACATTCCTCTAGTAAGTATGTATTTAAGTCAATTAAATACACAAGTCTAAGTAACCACCGTTAAATACTTAACGGACAATTAACGATAGTAAACGGAAAAAGTCGGGTTGTTACAGCTTTGAAGTCAAAGTATAACTTTGAAAGATATAGGGATCTAAGAGTGATATCTTCTGTTAAATCTTAACTTGGATTCGGATTTGTCAAAATTAGAATATGTAAACAAATTTGGGTGAGAATGGTTGTTTTGATTTCTATGAAAGAATGTATATCGTTGTGAAAGTAGTGAGTATAGTTTATGATTTGTTGAACCAGAATCGAAGAATGTAACATATTAATTGTGAATTTATATATCTTTCGGGTATTACCTACCCGTTAAAAGTTTCACAAGTAATATTTTGTACCAGAGAATTTTATTACAGTCTTTATGAAAATATATGTATGTATATTTTCTTCAGATGTAATACAGATTTAATGAGTTAATATCATATTAAGCTCATTTGTTTTTCGGCGGGATTAGAAATGAATAATCTCTAAAACATTAAAGATTTCATAATCTTCGCGGAGTATTTCACTAATGTAATCAATACTTCGTTATTCAGTTTTATTGATATTTCCTCAGTGAATCATGTTGGTGCTTATGGAATTCTTGCTAACTTCGCAAGGTACGAATGACATTTTCTGGAAAGTTTCAAGTACATCGAAAATGAAAGTGTAAAATCAAACATGTATTTGAATAATACACTTGATATATTATGAAATGGAATCTATTAAGTCGAAGCAGAGATTTTAGTTAACGATTGTTAAGTCATTGACGAAGGATGTACATCATAGCATATTAATAACATGAACTAAACGAGTAGTTAAGATTCACACGTAATAGCTTAGTACATATTCTTTGCAGAATATTTCTTCGATGAGGTTATGAATCAATACTTCATCGTTTGTTGTTGTTGGTATTCCTTGGTATCTATGGTGCGTATGACGTTGATGTTCGAGGTACAGATTGTGATGTTGAGGTGTGGGATGCAGATGTTGTTGTTGGTGGTGGTAATGATACTGTTGGTGTTGGTGTTGGTGATGGTGGTACTGTTGATGCCGGTGATGCTGCTGGTGCTTGTAATCTTTGCACCATATTCTCCAAAGCCACTACCCGAGCGCGAAGCTCGTTGACTTCTTCTACTACATCGGGATGATTGGCGGTTCGGACGAGCGGATGAATAAGATCTAGAATTTGATATAGTATATAATCATGACGAGATACTCTGGAGATGAGAGAGAAAATGGTATTACGAACAGGTTCGCCGGTAAGTGCTTCATGTTCTTCGCCAAGAGGGGAATGTGGTGGATGGAAGGGATCACCTTCTTCTTGTCTCCAATGACTAAATAGGCTACGAACCCATCCCCAATTCATCCAGAATAGGTGATGGCTGATTGGTTGATCCATTCTGGTTACACTGTCTTCGGAGTTCAAGTGAATATCCATATCGGAATGGCTTTCGGAGTTTAAGGAATTTGAACTAGATACGGGATCCATATTGTATAATTAGAGAGATGATTTTTGATATGAAATAGATTATAGAATTTAGATTGGTACTCTTCAATACATAATTTACATATGTATATATAATACCAAAATTCCATAAATCACGGAGAAATTTTCGGAAGATGTCAAGCAAAATTTACAGTAATAGATATGCTAAGATATGAATTCATCTGTACACTATGTATGCAATAAATGCAGGAAACATGTCTAGGCTTAAGAATGATAATCATGTAATTTCCGACAAGAAATGATAAGTAAAACTCGGTAAAAACAGATACAGTCATAGTCCAGACTCACTAATGCATCCTAACAATTACCAGTTAAACACACTAATGCAAGTTCTGGTTCCCTATGACCTCAAGCTCTGATGCCAAATGTGATTACCCGTCCAAATCCCTTTGGACGAATACATCATTCATTGATTTCGTAGTGAGGTTTTGACCTCTATATGATACGTTTGGTAAACATTGCATTCTTTTGAAAAGGCACACCATAAATGAATATATAAATCCAAGGTTTTCGACATCTGATGATTTCTACGTATAGACAATCACTGTATATAATAGTTTTTAACAATACATCCATTGACAATACAGTCAAATAAGATACATGGTGATGATTTTGTGAATGCAAAGTTTTCTCGAATAAAGCATGTATGACTCCATGCACATAGCTTGTATAACGTATGAGAAAATAGCGGAAGACTTCTAGGAACCTGAGAATAAACATGCTTAAAAGTGTCAACACAAAGGTTGGTGTGTTCATAGTTTTAATGTTGCGCATAATCTGTATATAAAGGTGGACCACAAGATTTTAGTTGTTTCATCCAGAAACGTTTATCAAAATATTCTACAAGATTGAGCACCCTGGTAACTAAACTTTAACGTTTATATAATAAGTACCCCTGTTTTAACATACATGCAACCAACATGTATAATACACGCAAACCAACGTGTACTAAACTTAAATAGCATACGTCTGTTTTATAGTTCATGCTAGGGTTTCTAAACCTGGAACAGACGGGGATGTCAAGCCCTATGGATCCATATATAACTACTCGCGCCCACCAGTTCTTATAACTGGCAGTTACTAGTTACCAAAGCTAAGGGATTTTCGGTTCAAACTCGGTGTAGAATTTAGTATGTACTTGTATCCATTACGTTTAAAATAAAGTGTATGTATTCTCAGCTCAAAAATATAGATTGCAAAAGCAATTAGAAAGGGAGCAAATGAAACTCACCTTAGCAGCACATAAGGTCATTCACCGAAATGTGATCGAAACTCGGAAAGCAAAATAATCGTAGATCTCAACCTAGAGATCTACGAAAGCAAAACATATGTTGGTCAATACATGTCTAACAAGCTAAGTCGGGTCATAGTGTATCACAATCCTAATGCTCGAGATCGACATGCAAAAGTTAACAAAAATCATCTCAAAAAGTTAACTTTGACAATTGTTTAACAAAACGAGACGTGTCTTATATAAGAATTTATTTACTCAACTAGTAGTATCCAAAAATCTAATTTATTAATCTTATAAATAAGTTGTTTAAATATTAATTATAGTTTCAAACACAATTTCAATTAACGTCAAACATAATTCAGTTGACCATATCTTTTAATTCGTTCATCAAAATCTCGCGATTTCTAAATGAAAAGTTATTAATTTTTCGATAGCTTTCCAACGACATGCATATCATATACTTTATATCAGTGGCATATGTATCAAACTCGTGTTTCATCATAAACTATCTAACGACAAAATTAAAATATACAAGCATGCATAAATATATATATATATACTCGAGCACTAGACATGGATACACTATTAATATTTTAAAAGACAAGATATGAATGCTCACGTATCAATATTGTGATTCAATATTGCAGGAGAGTACGTAGACGCAACGGAACGGTTAGATATTAGGTTGACCTCACAAACAATACCCATGAATATTACCCATAACCTCCATATCCATAACCCATAATTTCCTTAGCTCTATCCCGCTCGAAAACCCATTTTGAAAAATAAAAATAAAATTGATGCGGAGTAAATTATAGATAAAATGATACAGAGTAATATTTCTGTTTATATGTTTCTGCGAACTCCTCATTCATATTTATATACATAATTTAATAATATAATAATATAATATAATAAGATAATAATTATGATAAGATAATATAATAATATAATAATAATAAACGTGTTAAATTAAAAGCCGCCATTACTTTTTATGTCCAAAAACATTACGCGTTTCGCGTAGATGGGTACTCGATCCGCGTATGGTGTCTTCTTGAAAGTTGTAGATTTATGAGTTACGGACATCTGGACACCGTAATCACCCTTTTTCGAGTCAGTATGATTTAGTTATGATTTTTCTCATGCAAGTGCGCAGGTTTAGTGATTTCCATCATTTTATCTTGTAATCTTGAGATGAAATATTGTAGTCTTTTGGTGCTCATTAGAAACCTTTATTTTATCTTTATTTTTATTTTCATATCATTGAAAATCTATAAAATCATTTTATAATCAAATTCTATTATATCTAAAAAAAATGTTTTCGTATACGTTTGAAACTAAATCAAATAATACTATAAGGTTTAGTTTTCCAAAATTACTTATATTCAAAATCATTTTATTAAAAGGTTTAAATAATAGAAATTGTTATATCATAAACCGTTTTCATTTAATAAAGTAAAATCATATAATATATAAGTCATAATGGTTTTCAGTTTTTACTTACAGTTTATTCGTGAATCGTGGAGTTAAGTCCAATGGACAATGAAACGTATGAAATCATTTTAAATCAACATATCCATTTGCTTACCTTTTCGACATCAATTTACATTTCATGTTTTTACAATTAATTTTATGAAAGTTAAATAATTAACTTATCAAGAGTCACGGGGAAGTTATTGTAAAGCATGCATTGAAAATTTAACAGAAATCTCCGCTAACTTTTGTCTAGTTCTCGTTATTTGACACTTTGTTCTCACTTGTAGATCACTTTACCATTTATTTCGAATATTGTTAAAAAGGAAAGATTTCTTAAATCATCGTGGATGATATCGGCTAAAAAGTCACGTTTTCACCCCGGTATTAAGGCCCAAAAACTAGAAAGATTCGAACTTT
This sequence comes from Rutidosis leptorrhynchoides, assembly GCF_046630445.1. NCBI lineage: Eukaryota > Viridiplantae > Streptophyta > Magnoliopsida > Asterales > Asteraceae > Rutidosis > Rutidosis leptorrhynchoides. The sequence goes on from NC_092335.1 coordinate 600,285,727, forward strand.
TTTGGCAAAATACCCACTTCGTCGATTAGAATTGAAGAACAAGTAATTACGAAGGCGGTGCAAAAAGAATCAAGAGAATCGGAGCTAAAACGAAGATTCTAGAGCAAAAACGGTGAAAGACAAGAAATCAAGTTACGATCCAGGGAATCAAGGCTGACCAGCACCAGTGGACCTCATAAACAGAGACCCGTAACCATACCATAATTATTTATGGACTTTATAATTGTTAAAATATCTTCTAATTCAATCATTGGTATTATCTTTTAATTCCGTAGATAAATATATTGAACATATATTGAAACAAATAAGTTTAATGTAAAATATTATACATTAAATACTTTGTTAACGTTTTCAAGTTATCATATATATATATTCATGTATATGTATCTATTTACATACAATTGTTCGTGAATCGTCGAGCACAGTAAAAAGGGTAATTGGTTACATGAATATAGTTCCAAAGTTTTTGAGACTCAACATTACAGATTTTGCTTATCATGTCGAAATCATACAAAGATTAAGTTTAAATTTGATCGGAAATTTTTGGGTCGTCACATAAGAGCAGCTAGAGGAATGAACTGGGGAAACATTGCACCGTAGGGTAATCAGGCTACCAGTCAATCTGGTTCGAAGTCTAAGAAATCGTTTGGGTTTAGACTAAAGGGTAAGGGTAACCAAGATGGTTCAGGTTCAGGTTCTGGAAAGAAAGAATGGTGTAATGGATGTAAGTCTTCTCACTGTGGGCAGTGTTCAGAGGCGACGAGAAGGTGTTTAAGATGTGGTATGGTAGGTCATGAATCTCAGGGGTGTTCCTTCAGAGAGAATGTGTGTTGGAGTTGTCATTAGCCAGGTCATCGCTCAGCAAGTTGTCAGGCGTCTAAGGGCGCAAGTTCCGGGGCAGGGTCAGGGGCGTGTTCGGCATCTGTCGGGGGTTCCACAGCCTCAAGTGGACAGAAGAGAAAGAACCCACCGACTGCAGAAGCCAGGGCCTTTCAGATGACAGTTGAGGCCGCAACTAATAATGATGATGTCATAACTGGTATGTTCTTGATCAACTCAATACCTATTAGAGTATTGTTTGATTCGGGTGCAAATAGGACGTTTATATCTATAGATTTCTGTACTAAGTTAGGGTTACCTGCTACTGTGCTGCCTGAGCCTGTTAGAGTAGAGGTAGCTGATGGTAAGACAGTTCTAGTCACAACGTATGTGTCTGGAGCTAGTATAGAAATTGATGGTAGACCGCTTGCTATGTCCTGTTTAGTGTTGCCTATCCCTAGTTTTGATGTAGTGTTAGGGATGAATAGGATGAGCCTACATAAGGCCCACATTAAGTGTGATAAGAAGATTGTGACCTTCCGTTTGACCGATGGAACCCGTATTGTGGCCCGAGGGGAACGAAGTGGGTTCATTTTTTCATTGATTTCTATGATGAAGGCGAAGAAGTCACTTACGAAGGGGCGTGAGTCTTTTATGGCTTATGTTATTGATTCTAAGATAGAGAAGAGATCTGTTACTGATATTCCGGTTGTTTCGGAATTTCCTGAGGTGTTTCCTGATGAATTACCGGGGTTGCCGCCGGCAAGAGAAGTAAAGTATAAGATTGAGTTGGTTCCTAGAACAACTCCAGTAGCTAAGGCTCCTTATAGGCTAGCACCTTCCGAAATCAGAGAGATGATGTCTCAGATACAAGAATTGTTAGACAAAGGGTTTATAAGACCGAGTTCTTCGCCGTGGGGTGCACCGGTGTTGTTTGTAAAGAAGAAAGATGGTTCGTTAAGAATGTGTATAGATTATCGAGAATTGAATAAGAGAACGGTTAAGAATAAGTATCCGTTGCCTAGATTCGATGATCTGTTTGACCAGCTTCAGGGTGCGTCGTATTTTTCGAAAATAGATCTTAGATCCGGGTATCATCAGGTTCGGGTAGCAGAATCAGATATACCAAAGACATCATTCAGAACTAAGTCGTGTGCTCGTACAAGCCGCCGATCCTCATATTGTCAGTTGTTGTTGTATGCTAGTTCAGGACGTTATCATTGTTGTGACCCCTTGCATGTTCAGTTGCTTATGCTTGGTCTGTTAGATAGTATCCATTCACTTAGCAGTTGTGCTAATTCCCCCACATTTTCACCCCTTGCAGGTTTAGGTACTGCTGGTTAGGACGGGTGTTGTGGACGAGTGAAAGACATGTTTGACTATGCATTGACTCTGATGTTTTCTAATTTAATTATGTTTTCACGTAACACCGTTGTTATATAAAGTTGGTTTGGAAACAATGTTATGTAAATATTAACTAAGGTTACTTTGGTAATTAAATATTTACTTTCGTTGTGTTAAAAAAAATCAGGGTGTTACAAAAGCCCTCGGGTTGCCTCATGTAGATCTCCTCATCAAGATCCCCGTGTAAGAATGCGGTCTTCACATCTAGTTGTTGTAGATGTAAGTCCTCGGATGTGACCAACGCAAGTATCAAAAGAATAGTAGTCATCTTCACCACCGGTGAAAATATCTCTTGGTAATCAACCCATTTCCTTTGTTGAAACCCTTTAACCACTAACCGTGCTTTGTACCTCTTTTTGCCATCCACCTCATTCTTTATTCTATACACCCATTTGTTTTGCAATGCCTTTTTATCATGAGGTAATTTCACTAGTGACCAAGTCTTGTTCTTCTCAAGTGACCCCATCTCTTCTTTCATAGCAAGCTCCCATTGTATGGATTCTTTGGACTTTCTTACTTCAAAGTAACTTTCGGGTTCACCATTCTCGGTATAGAGCAAGTAGTTTGTTGATGGAGAATACCTAGGATTAGGTTTGGGCACTCTAGTCGAGCGTCTAAGTATAGGAGCAACCGGTGTGATTGGACCGATTTTATTAGCCTCCTCATCACTAAAACTCGTACTATGTTCGGAATTATCACCGCTATCCGAACCATGCCCATCATTGTCAAGATCTGACCCATCACCATTAATCGACAATTCATTGTTCCCCGAACTCCCACTAGAACCCGCAAGATCATCAAGAGAAACATCATCAAGAATAACATGATCCGGTTTTTGACTCCCCGTTTTCGGTTTGCCATAGACCGAATCTTCATCAAAGCTAACATCACGCGATCGAATAACCTTTCTAGCTTCATTATCCCAACAATTGTGACAACCCGGAAATTTCCAACCAAATTTAAACTTTAATCTTTATATGATTCCGACACCGGAAATTTCCAACCAAATTTAAACTTTAATCTTTATATGTTTCCGACACGATAAGCAATATTTGTTAAGTTAAATTTCAAGAATTTTAAACTATGTTCATACATTCATTCAACTTCAACCAAGTTCCAACGATTCACGAACCATTAAACGAATATGATTATATATGTATATGTGTATATATATTATAACTTGAAACGTAAACAAAATATTAGATTAAATACTTTATATGATTGTATCTGTTTCAAAATGTTTATCAATGGAATTAGAATATAAGATCAAATGATTGAATTATCAGATATATTGAATTATGATTACAAGTCTCTGTTGAAAGGCCCACGTTGATTTGAGAAATCTTTCCAATTTAACAATATTCGGAAAATGGTAAAGTGATTTATAAATAAGAACAAATTGTCAATCATTGAGAACTAGACAAAGGATAGTGGAAGATTGAATCTCATAAAGACTCGATTGATCTATTTAGTTTCAAACGTACAAAAACATTTTCAGTTTAAAAAGAACTTTATTATTAAAACGTATACAACTTTTATAAATATCTAGAACCACTTTTGACAACTCATTACTTAACTAGTATGATAAAGATAACGATATTTATATTTTATTTTATTAAATATATATAACGATTTAAATTAATATTATATATATTTATACGCGTATTATACGTACATAGTTTTATACTTTTACTATACTTAAACTTTACCTTTACTTTATTTTTACTTTACTTTAACTTTAATAATTCACTTTAATAATTCATACTTTAATAATTCACTTTAATAATTCATACTTTAAAAATTCACTTTAATAATTCATACTTTAATAATTACTTTAATAATTCATACTTTAATAATTCACTTTAATAATTCATACTTTAATAATTCACTTTAATAATTTAAAAATCTATTATAAATAGAATTCAATAGGTTTCATTATTTCATAGAAACTTGAAAATATTTTTCTCTAAACTCTCTCAATAGATTTACATATATATATTTACTCCGCATTATTTCAAGATATTATTAGTATACATAAAATATTACGACGGAGTGCTATCCGAGTGATTTCGAAATTGTTTTTCGAGTAGGATAGGATTAAGGAAATTATGGGTTATAGCTATGGAGGTGATTGAGTATGGTTCATGGGTATGCTCGTGAGGTCAATATAGTGTTTATCATTTCCGTTGCGTCTACGTACCTTTCTTGCAATATTGAATCTCAATATTGATACGTGAGTACTCATAATTTAACTTTTACTTACTAATAGTGTATCCCTGACTAGTGCTCGAGTATTTAGGATTATGCATGCTTGTACTTTTGATATTGCCCTTAGACAGGTTAGGTTGAATCTTGAATTAGTTACACTTGCGGTTGAGACAAGGTATAAGATATGCATGTCCTTGGAAAGCTAGCGAAAAATTAAGAACTTTTCCTTTAGATATCGAATGGTTTCGATGAACGGATTAAAAGTTATAATCAATTAAATTTTCAATATTTTTATTAAAAATGATTATTATTATCGTCGTTTTTATCGTCGTTCTAGTTTTATCTTATTATTATCATTATTATTATCTTTATCAATAAAAGGGATTTATCATTAAAAATTGTTATTTTTTTATTATTACTATCGTTATTATCGTTAAAGTTATAATTAGTATTATTATTATTATCCAATTATTATTATTATTATTATTATTATTATTATTATTATTATTATTATTATTATTATTAATATTATTAGTATTATTATTATTATTATCATTATTAATATATATCATTATTTAAAAATGGTTATTGTTATTATTATTATTATTATTACTATATTATCATTAAGATAATTATTAGTATTATCGTTAATAATGTTATAGTAAATATCATTATTAATATTAGTGTAATTAAAACAAATATTTGTAACACCTAATTATTTTGATTACTATTATTATCATTATTATGAACACGATATAAAAGACGATTAAAAGCTATTAAACGAAACGATTAGGAAATAATGAGTAAGAGTATTATGATGAAATTAAAATATTATAAGATATTGATTTAGATAAAATTATCGTTCTTATTATTTTTATCATTACTATTATTATTAAAAGTATCGTTAGTATTAAAACTATCATTTTAACAAAAATTATTATTTTAATAGAAATGTCATTGTTACTATAAAATATCATTATTATTATTATTGTAAATAGAATTATTATTTTAAAGATAATATTAAAAATTATCGTAAATATTAAAGTTATCATAATTAGAATTATCGTTTTATCATAATGTCATCTTAGTAATTATAAATATTGATATTTTTATAATAATAATTATTATTACAAAATAATACAACTTTTACTTACTATCATTATAGATATTATTTTATCAAATAAATATGTGATACAAATATATTTTACTACGTGTAATAACTTACTTTAATAATACCTATCATATTATCTTTATGATATTAAATGAATCCTATAAATTTTATTACTTAATATATATAAAAGTATATTTTATTATATAAATTTAATATAAAATTTTATTTATTAATAAATAAATTATATTATTTACTCTAATAAATCTTTTAAAAATATTTAAAAATATAAAACGACGATATTTAAACTATATATTAATCATGTATAGATTTTTGGAAATTATTTTGAGTCAAATTTACTTTTGTTGACTTTTGCATATTAGTCTCGAGCATTAGGATTGTGGTACACTATGACTTGACCTAATTTGTTAGACAAATATTGACCAACACATAAATATATATAATTAATTTAGGTTCATGAATCCGAGGCCAACCTTGCACTTGTTCAATGACGTTATATGTATTTTTACTACGAAACACAGTATGTTGAGTTTCAGTTGCCTTTTTACCCTTTATATTTTTGGGACTGAGAATACATGCGCTTTTATAAATGTTTGATGAAATAGACACAAGTAATTGAAACTACATTCTATGGTTGAATTATCGAAATCGAATATGCCCCTTTTTATTAAAGTCTGGTAATCTAAGAATTAGGGAACAGACACCCTAATTGACGCGAATCCTAAAGATAGATCTATTGGGCCTAACAAACCCCATCCAAAGTACCGGATGCTTTAGTACTTCGAAATTTATATCATGTCCGAAGGAGGATCCCGGAATGATAGGGGATATTCTTATATGTATCTAGTTAATGTCGGTTACCAGATGTTCACCATATGAATGATTATTTTTGTCTCTATGCATAAGACGTATATTTATGAGAACTGGAAATGAAATTCTTGTGGTCTATTAAAATGATGGAAATAAATGATTATGATAAACTAATGAACTCACCAACCTTTTGGTTGACACTTTAAAGCATGTTTATTCTCAGGTGTTAAAGAAATCTTTCGCTGTGCATTTGCTCATTTTAAAGATATTACTTGGAGTCTTTCATAGCATATTTCGAAGACCGTTGCATTCGAGTCATTGAGTTCATCAAAGATTATTATTAAATCAATTTATAGTTGTATAGTGGATATTATGAAATGGTATGCATGCCTGTCAATTTTCGATGTAAAGAAAGTTTGTCTTTTAAAAATGAATGCAATGTTTGTAAAATGTATCATATACAGGTTAAATACCTCGCAATGTAATCAACTATTGTGAATCGTTTATAATGTATATGAACGGGTCCTTTCAGTTGGTATCAGAGCGGTGGTCTTAGCGAACCAGGTCTGCATTAGTGTGTCTAACTGTTAAGTCGATAGGATGCATTAGTGAGTCTGGACTTCGACCGTGTCTGCATGTCAAAAGTTTTGCTTATCATTTTGTGTCGAAAATTAACTACTTATCATCCTCAGAAAATTACCTGCTTATCATTTTTAGTCTAAGACACGTCTTGCTGCATTGATTGCATGAATAGTGTATAGACAAAATTTCATATATTAGCATATCTGCTAAATCATATCTTATCGTATCTGTTACTTTAGACTTTGCCTGATATATCCCGCAAAGTCTTCCGTAATCTACGAAATCTTTTGATCTATATATATATATATATATATATATATATATATATATATATATATATATATATATATATATATATATATATATATATATATATATATATATTCTCTGTAATTAGAATACCATCCGTTAGCCAAAATCATTTCATATCGGAAAAAAAATCCTTTACCCAATCGTACGAAATGGAATTCATCATCAGTTCAAGTCACTCAGATTCCGAAATGGAATCCCATTCAAGCTCCGAAAGCAGTGTGACTGGAATAGATCAACCAATCAGTCATCACCTATTCTGGATGAATTGGGGATGGGTTCGTAGCCTCCTCAATCATTGGAGACAAGAAGAAGGTGATCCCTTCCATCCACCACATTGCCCTCTTGACGAAGAACCTGAAGCACTTACCGGCGAACCTGTCCGAAACACCATTTTCTCGCTCATTTCCAGAGTATCTCATCACGATTATATATTACATCAAATTTTAGATTTTATTTATCCGCTCGTCCGAACCGACAATCACCCCGGTGTAATAGAAGAAGTCAACGAGCTTCGCGCTCGGGTAGTGGCTTTGGAGAATATAGTGCAGAGATTACAAACACCAGCAGCAGCATCAGTAGCATAACCAGTACCACCATCATCAACGCCAACAGTACTATTACCACCTCCAACCACAACCGCGTCGTAAACCTCAACTTCACAATCTGTCCCACGAGCATCAACGTCATACGCACCATAGATACCAAGGAGTACCAACAACAATAACTGACGAAGTATTAATTCATAACTTCATTGGAGAAACATTCCGCGGCGATTATGTAATCTCTAAAGTCTTAGAGATTATCTAATCTAGCCCTAACCATAAATCAGTTAAGCGAACCAAAATGATAGAAGGAAGAGTAGAAACCCTGACAAAAATGATGTGTGATTCACAAGCTAAACTTGCTTTACCAACAGCATCAACAGTACCGTCAGCGTTACCAGCATCGTCAGTACAGTCAACATCCGAATCAACAACACCGATAACATCACAAACTCCGTCAGTTCAAGAATCACTGTGGACATCATTACGAATCAATAACATGTATATTGTATCAACGAGTTATGAAGAATTAACTCATTCCCTCTGAAGAAATTATATGTATATATATATATATATATATATATATATATATATATATATATATATATATATATATATATATATATATATATATATATATATATATATATATATATATATATATATATATATATATATTTGAAATAAATCTTTCCGTGCTAAGCTATTGTGTGTGAATCTTAACTACTCGGTTAATTCATATTACAAATATGCAATAATGTACGTCCTTCGGCCGCAACTTAACCAGCGTTAACTACAATCTCTGTCGCAATTCAACAAATTTCAATTCATAATAAATCAAGTATATATTTGATTTTACACTTTCATCATCGATGTACCCGAAACTTTTCAGATAACATCATTCGTACTTTGCGAAATTCACAAGAATTCCACGAACCGAACATCATACATCAACAAATAACCAAGTATTGATTCATAATTTCAATGTCATTAAAGAAATACTGCGTAAAAGTTATGTACTTTTTAAAGCCTTTAGGGAATATTCAATTCTAGTTTCAACCGTAAATCAAATGAGTTTAATTTAACATTAACTCATTAAATCTATGTTACATCTGAAGAAAATATACATATATATATATATTTTTTCATAAAGACTGTAATAAAATTCTTTTGTACAAAATATTAATTGTGAATTTTTTTTTAACGGGTAGGTAATACCCGAGAGATATATAAATTCACAATTAATATGTTACATTCTTTGAATCTGATTAAGCAAATCATCCATTATACTCCCTACTTTCACAACAATATACATTCTTTTATAGAAATCAAAACAATCATACTCATTCAAAATTTAATTACATATTCTGATTTTGAAATCTCAAAATTCAACTTGAGATATGACCAAAATCATAACTCTTAGATCCTTACATCTTTCACAAGCTATATTTTGACTTCAAAACTGTGTTAGAATATCAAATATATGTTAACGATTACAATCTGTGTTCAAACCCTTCGAAAATTTCTGAAGATACTTCGAATGATGAGCAATCGAGATGATGATCCAACCACATGTTACCCAAAGTTATGTACTCGAAAAACTCTTGAAACCAAAGTAAAAGTTTAAACAAACGTATCCACGTCAGATTCTTTGGCATTTATTAGCAAAAATAACTTTGCGACTCCTATTCAAAGTAGCCAGTTTTGTCACAGCTCCAGCAAGTCAACTTCGACTTTTCAGTCAGACTAACCTTATTATAACCTTGAGATATACACCATCGTTACCAGGGAACCTTTACATTCCACCACATTATTAGCAGATGTACCAACAATTTCATTACCCTTTGACTTTAGCCTCTCCAAAAAGTCATTATAATTATTCATTGAAACCCCATCATTTACTCATTCGCATCTTGTAATGAGAATTGCCATACGAATCATTGGGAATTAGCAATCAGTATTTTGAAATCTCGCAGCATGTATACGCTAACAGTTATATGTGTATATATAACTTCTATCTTCTGGACTTAATTTGAATGTGAAGTTTCTGAAAAACACTCCGAACTACGAATTGGTTCTCCGAAAATGGAAAAAAAAAATGCTGATGAAGCAGCAAAAACTATAAACGACTTTAAACGGTAAAAGCTGGATGATAATGATGAAGTGTGCTGGCAAAACGCAGAAAAAGAGAAGTTTTGGAACTGGAAAATGGATTGAACAAAGTAGGAAGGAGGCTGTGGACAAATTGCAAAGACTGAACCTGACTTCAAAGGATCCAAATGATTCAGTACCTGCTGAAGTCATTAACGAATACCTTGCTCCTGACTCTAAACTCCTGCGGACAATATTCTTCATCATCCTCTGATATTAGAAATTCTAAAATATCATCATATCTTTCATTATAAATATCCTCCATATTTCTGAAGATATTTTCTTAATTTTTCTTATTTGAAATCATTTACCTCTTCGCGCTATCTGTATTACATCATAAAAGAAACTATTTTAGTTTCTAAATTCTGAAACATTCAAGTTTAAAATAGGAATATTTTGAAGTAGTGTTGGGAACTGAAGCATGAATTAGTATAATATAATGACACTTGATCAATGTGATTATATTACAGTAAGTCATGCTGAGTTTCTAAATGGAACGTGATGATTCACAGATCATAACATCATCATGTGCCATGTTATACGACTCTTGTATTCTATTTAACCTCTAAAATATCAAGAAAATATTTCTTGATGATTCGGCCTTTTCTAAGGTATTCTAGTAATTTGACAAGTCAAGATCGTGCTATCACAATTTCCTTCCTAGAACATTAACAATGTTCATTCCGAAATTCATATCTGTGAATTCTGGACCATTACAAGCGGTGCTTAATCGCAAGAAGAAGAAACGAAAGGACAAAACTCCGAAATAGAAATTGGGGTATAAATTGCAGCAAATAAAGAGAGCATTAACTGTAAATGATAATGATTATAGAAGACAGAAGCAGAGACTTTGAAATATAAGGGAACATATAAAGCCCAACGACAAACCAGAAATTATAAACCATATATATCGATGCATATAGCAATATAAAGACACGGGAGAACTAGAAACACTATAAACCCAAGAGTATAGTAGAAGTAAATAGATTCTTCCGGCAGTAGATGAAAAAGAAGAATGACCGATATGAAAGTTAGAAGTATATCGAGAATCAGAACTGGATGGAGCATATTGATGAATACTTTAAAATATGAGTTGAGGGGGAAAGAATAGAAGGTGATGAAACATGACTAGGAACTTAGAAATCAATAGATTTAACTCACACAATGGCGGAATAAGTGAATCAAACCCTCTAGTGAATAGGTTAAGTTTTTTTTTGATTAATTTAGTCAAACCACAACTAAATCAAGTGTGATTAGATCAACACCTAGAGCTATTATTCACCACCTGGGTGATTTGGACTGAGAGAGAATCGGAGGAGCTCACTAGATCAGAGTGTGTGTAACAAATGAGAGGCTTAACCTAAAATGAAGAACATAAGACTTTATATACCCCTGCTGTTGACTCACCCATATGATTCATTCATCACACGTACGAGTTGACTTCATCAGCTGTACGGGTGATCACTCACTCGTGTCTTCTCATTTAGGTTGTAATTGTGACTTAGCTAAGCATCAACCGTGAGTATGAGCCTGTCAGCCGTACTAGTGAGGCTTCACTCGTACGTCTGACTAAGTCTAACATAGTAAAACATCTAAATCTCGTTCCTGCAGTTCCTGTAACCACATACAAACACGGAAAGGATAATAACGAGCAATCATGGTGGCCTGTAAACTGTTGTACCTGCAATAGACGTGGGTAGATGTCTAGGGACTTGCATAAAATGCATCAACAGAAGGTGTGAGTTGTAAGGAAACGAAGGGGGTGAATTTATAAGAAAATCTTCGACAGAACAATTAAAATGGACGATCGCTTTTAAAGCGGATCCTAATTCCCTTGATTACCGGAGAGTCAAATCTTATTAAGAAGATTTTCTTCAAATCCCTTGAAATCTGGGAATCAATCATATCTACGTCAAATGATAAGATGAATCTACACTTACTCATTTCACTCTTCTATGTTAGCTTCATTCGTACTCTTCATATAAATGGATTGTTTATCTAAATTATTCGCTGATGATAAAACTCTAAATTTCAGCCCGTATGCATCATGAAAACATACTTATTATCATTCACGACCTTTCCACTCAAATTTCGGGACAAAATTTCTTTAACGGGTAGGTACTGTGACAACCCGGAAATTTTCAACCAAATTTAAACTTTAATCTTTATATGTTTCCGACACCGGAAATTTCCAACCAAATTTAAACTTTAATCTTTATATGTTTCCGACACGATAAGCAATATTTGTTAAGTTAAATTTCAAGAATTTTAAACTATGTTCATACATTCATTCAACTTCAACCAAGTTCCAACGATTCACGAACCATTAAACGAATATGATTATATATGTATATGTGTATATATATTATAACTTGAAACGTAAACAAAATATTAGATTAAATACTTTATATGATTGTATCTCTTTCAAAATGTTTATCAATGAAATTAGAAGATAAGATCAAATAATTGAATTATCAGATATATTGAATTATGATTACAAGTCTCTGTTGAAAGGACCACGTTGATTTGAGAAATCTTTCCATTTTAACAATATTCGAAAAATGGTAAAGTGATTTATAAATAAGAACAAATTGTCAATCATTGAGAACTAGACAAAGGATAGTGGAAGATTGAATCTCATAAAGACTCGATTGATCTATTTAGTTTCAAACGTACAAAAACGTTTTCAGTTTAAAAAAAACTTTATTATTAAAACGTATATAACTTTTATTAATATCTAGAACCACTTTTGACAACTCATTACTTAACAAGTATGATAAAGATAACGATATTTATATTTTATTTTATTATATATATATAACGATTTAAATTAATATTATATATATTTATACGCGTATTATACGTACATAGTTTTATACTTTTACTATACTTAAACTTTACCTTTACTTTATTTTTACTTTACTTTAACTTTAATAATTCACTTTAATAATTCATACTTTAATAATTCACTTTAATAATTCATACTTTAATAATTTACTTTAATAATTCATACTTTAATAATTCACTTTAATAATTCATACTTTAATAATTCACTTTAATAATTCAAAAATCTATTATAAATAGAATTCAATAGGTTTCAAGATATTATTAGTATACATAAAATATTACGACGGAGTGCTATCCGAGTGATTTCGAAATTGTTTTTCGAGTAGGATAGGATTAAGGAAATTATGGATTATAGCTATGAAGGTGATTGAGTATGGTTCATGGGTATGCTCGTGAGGTCAATATAGTGTTTATCATTTCCGTTGCGTCTACGTACCTTTCCTGCAATATTGAATGTCAATATTGATACGTGAGTACTCATAATTTAACTTTTACATACTAATAGTGTATCCCTGACTAGTGCTCGAGTATTTAAGATTATGCATGCTTGTACTTTTGATATTGCTCTTAGACAGGTTAGGTTGAATCTTGAATTAGTTACACTTGCGGTTGAGATAAGGTATAAGATATGCATGTCCTTGGAAAGCTAGTGAAAAATTAAGAACTTTTCCTTTAGATATCGAATGGTTTCGATGAACGGATTAGAAGTTATAATCAATTGAATTTTCGATATTTTTATTAAAAATGATTATTATTATCGTCGTTTTTATCGTCGTTTTAGTTTTATCTTATTATTATCATTATTATTATCTTTATCAATAAAAGGGATTTATCATTAAAAATTGTTATTTTTTTTATTATTACTATCGTTATTATCGTTAAAGTTATTATTATTATTATTATTATTATTATTATTATTATTATTATTATTATTAGTATTATTATTATTATTATTATCATTATTAATATATATATATATATATATATATATATATATATATATATATATATATATATATATATATATATATATATATCATTATTTAAAAATGGTTATTGTTATTGTTATTATTATTATTACTATATTATCATTAAGATAATTATTAGTATTATCGTTAATAATGTTATAGTAACTATCATTATTAATATTAGTGTAATTAAAACAAATATTTGTAACACCTAATTATTTTGATTACTATTATTATCATTATTATGAACACGATAAAAAAGATGATTAAAAGCTATTAAACGAAATGATTAGGAAATAATGAGTAAGAGTATCATGATGAAATTAAAATATTATAAGATATTGATTAGATAAAATTATCGTTCTTATTATTTTTATCGTTACTATTATTATTAAAAGTATCGTTAGTATTAAAACTATCATTTTAACAAAAATTATCATTTTAATAGAAATGTCATTGTTACTATAAAATATCATTATTATTATTATTATTTTAAATAGAATTATTATTTTAAAGATAATATTAAAAATTATCGTAAATATTAAAGTTATCATAATTAGAATTATCGTTTTATCATAATGTCATCTTAGTAATTATAAATATTGATATTTTTATAATAATTATTATTATTACAAAATAATATAACTTTTACTTACTATCATTATAGATATTATTTTATCAAATAAATATGTGATACAAACATATTTTACTACGTGTAATAACTTACTTTAATAATACCTATCATATTATCTTTATGATATTAAATGAATCCTATAAATTTTATTACTTAATATATATAAAAGTATATTTTATTATATAAATTTAATATAAAATTTTATTTATTAATAAATAAATTATATTATTTACTCTAATAAATCTTTTAAAAATATTTAAAAATATAAAACGACGATATTTAAACTATATATTAATCATGTATAGATTTTTGGAAATTATTTTGAGTCAAATTTACTTTTGTTGACTTTTGCATATTAGTCTCGAGCATTAGCATTGTGGTACACTATGACTTGACCTAATTTGTTAGACAAATATTGACCAACACATAAATATATATAATTAATTTAGGTTCGTGAATCCGAGGCCAACCTTGCACTTGTTCAATGATGTTATATGTATTTTTACTACGAAACACAGCATGGTGAGTTTCATTTGCCTTTTTACCCTTTATATTTTTGGGACTGAGAATACATGCGCTTTTATAAATGTTTGATGAAATAGACACAAGTAATTGAAACTACATTCTATGGTTGAATTATCGAAATCGAATATGCCCCTTTTTATTAAAGTCTGGTAATCTAAGAATTAGGGAACATACACCCTAATTGACGCGAATCCTAAAGATAGATTTATTGGGCCTAACAAACCCCATCCAAAGTACCGGATGCTTTAGTACTTCGAAATTTATATCATGTCCGAAGGAGGATCCCGGAATGATAGGGGATATTCTTATATGTATCTAGTTAATGTCGGTTACCAGATGTTCACCATATGAATGATTATTTTTGTCTCTATGCATGAGACGTATATTTATGAGAACTGGAAATGAAATTCTTGTGGTCTATTAAAATGATGGAAATAAATGATTATGATAAACTAATGAACTCACCAATCTTTTGGTTGACACTTTAAAGCATGTTTATTCTCAGGTGTTAAAGAAATCTTCCGCTGTGCATTTGCTCATTTTAAAGATATTACTTGGAGTCTTTCATAGCATATTTCGAAGAACGTTGCATTCGAGTCATTGAGTTCATCAAAGATTATTATTAAATCAATTTATAGTTGGATAGTGGATATTATGAAATGGTATGCATGCCTGTCAATTTTTGATGTAAAGAAAGTTTGTCTTTTAAAAACGAATGCAATGTTTGTAAAATGTATCATATAGAGGTCAAATACCACGCAATGTAATCAACTATTGTGAATCGTTTATAATGTATATGAACGGGTCCTTTCAACAACGATATCCCATCTCATCCGAACCGTAACCAATGAACGTACACTTCTTTGACTTAGCTTCAAGTTTATCTTTATCAATATCTTTAGTCTTCACATAAACATTACACCCAAAAATTCTAAGATGATCATAACTAACCTTTTTACCTAGCCATTCTTCTTCTGGAATTCGGAAACCTAATGGTGTTGAGGGTCCTCTATTAATCAAATAAGCCGCCGTATTAACCGCATCCTCCAAAACATCTTAGGCAAACCAGCATGTAGTCTCATACTCCTAGCCCTTTCGTTCAACGTACGATTCATACGTTCGGCGACCCTATTGTGTTGCGGTGTTTCCGGTACCATTTTCAATATTCTAATATTGAACTTTGCACAATGGTCTTTAAACTCAAGACTACCATATTCTCCTCCATTGTTCGACCTTAAGCACTTGACCTTTAAATTGGTCTCATTCTCAACCATAGCTTTCCACTTCACAAAAGTACCAAAAACTTCGAATTTAGATTTAAGAAAATAAACCCATACCTTTCGAGTGGCGTCGTCAATGAAGGTGACATAATAACGAGAACTCCATGTGATTCTACATTCGTTGGCCCAAAAACGTCCGTATGAACTAGCTCCAATTTCTTCAACTTTGGTGAATTTCCCGATTTAAAAAAAGTTACCTTCTTTTGCTTCCCATAAGTACATGGTTCGCAAAACCCAAGCTCTATCTTTCTCAAATCCAGAATTCTCCCACTCGAACTAAGAACCTTCATACCCATTTCACCCATATGCCCGAGTCTTCGGTGCCATAGAGTAGAACTAGCCCCAACGTCAATCGTAGCAATCACTGTGTCTTCTTCAAATACCTCAACCATATAAAGAGTTCCCCTTTTATGTCCACGAGCTACGACATTACTACCCTTAATCACCTCCCATTGGTGATTCTTGAAAGTAACCTCATTACCTTCTTCATCTAATTATCCAACCGAGATTAACTTCCTCTTTAACTTAGGAATAAACCTCACGTTCTTCAAAGTTCATTTACGATCAAGAATAGTCTTCAATACAACATCTCCTATACATTTAATCTCGAGACTTTTGTTGTTTGCCAATCTAAATTTACCTTGATACGCCTGAAAATTCCTCATCACGCTCTTAGTGGGTGTATCGTGAAACGAAGCTCCCGAATCCAAGACCCAAGACTCCACCGAACTTTCAATACTACGTAGTAGTGCATCCTCCGTATCTTTCGCGGTCAAGTTAACATCTTTAATCGGAGCATTCTTATAATATCTTTGATAATGCCCCTTTTGATTGCAACCCCAACAAATAACGTCACTTTGGTCTTTCGATGGATACCTCTTTTTGAACTTCCTTTTACCCTTCTTCACACCGCGATCAACTTTCCTACCACGGTTGTCGGTACTTAACAAAGGACCGGATAACAATTCCCCCGAACTTCTCCTACGAGTGGCTTTACCGAGAATTAAATCCCTAATTCCTTCATACGCAAGCTTAGTAGTACCGGTAGAGCTACTAACCGTGGTAACCGTACCCGACCAACTTTTCGGTAATGATGAAAGCAAGATTAGTGCTTTTAGTTCATCATCAAATTTGATTTCAACCGACTCTAATCTTGAAACAAGATTGTTGAATTCATTGATATGATCCGTTGCACTCATACCTTCCTTCATCTTCGTGTTGAACAATTGTCGCATGAGAATAACCTTATTCGCCGCCGTAGGTTTCTCATACATGTTGGAGAGCGCCTTCAAACAATTAAACGTTGACTTTTCGTTCATAATATTATCTACAACGTTCTTGGCGAGTGCAAGACGAACCGCACCCAGAGCTTGACGATCCAAGAGCATCCAATCGGCATCGTTCATGCCTTCGGATTTGGTCTCCAACAAAGGTTGGTGAAGTTTCTTTTGATACAAGTAGTCTTCTATTTGCATTTTCCAAAAGGCGAAGTCTTTACCATCAAACCGCTCGATCTTCAATTTACCGTCTTCCCCCATCGTTCCCAATTCGAACCTTGAGCTCTGATACCAATTGTAAGGATTATAGGACCCAAACAATAAGATTAATCACTGAGATTAATCACCCACTTCGACAAACGAAAGACAATAAAACAAGAAAATTAAAGAA
This sequence comes from Rutidosis leptorrhynchoides, assembly GCF_046630445.1. Lineage (NCBI taxonomy): Eukaryota > Viridiplantae > Streptophyta > Magnoliopsida > Asterales > Asteraceae > Rutidosis > Rutidosis leptorrhynchoides. Next base: position 600,303,606 of record NC_092335.1, read on the forward strand.
CACGAGATTTAATGTGGTTATATGTAATCGAATGTCGATTACTTTAATCCACGGACCAACTAGAGAGATTTTATTGATATAATTCGTAGACACAACTGAGGGTTACATTAGGATGCTTTATATAGGCCAAAACACATTGGAGAACAAGAAAAACATAAATTTGAAAACTTCTCGCCAGACGAAGCCGCACCGCGCCATATGACCCCGCGCCGCGCCTCCAAGTTTATTCTCCGGATAGTCGTTTTCCAAAACTGATGCTCTGTTTCAAGTGCTAGGCCGCGTCGTGCCTTCCAAGGCCGCGGCGTGCCTCCCATGTTCGTCCGATTCCTTTTGTTTTGATATCCTTCACATCCAACAATATTTTGTTCCATTATAATATATCTTTATAGTTACTCATAAAATTTTATGCGTTAAAAATATACGTACCCTGAATCGACCCGTTTGTAAGTAAATGGGTCAAAATAACCTCTTTGACACCTGATCTTCATTTTATAATAACTGGGTTCTTTGTTTTAACAAACTTCATGTGATAAACTGATAAAACTGGAGAAAGAAAAGGGTATCATTATGCGTTTAGTGTTAGGTCACGGGTAAGCATCATCAATATATCTACGTAATCGTTATGTACTAAAATGTGAGGGTTTATACTAAAATTGTTTAGTATAAAATTATGGACAAAAGCTGACTTTGTCTTTTAACTTTCTTATATTAACACACATAATTGTGAGATCAATATTCTTATACGTCCAGGATATCAAGTCAACATATTGGTCAGACACAATTGCCTTCTCTTGGTAAGTTATAATTAATTATGCTTTTACATTAGATGATATAACTTCAATGCTACATAGTGGTAATTAGTTTTTACATATAGTTTTTGGAACAAAATCACACTTGATATTCTCATGTGTATAGCAATGTTGGAGTTTTTTACTTCATTTTAGAAATAACTCTAATTCGAAGTTATTTGAAGTATGGGTATTGTGACAATCAGGAGTTGGTTCATAAATTAATCAATCACGCATGTGTTTATACATATTTTTATGTTGGCCAAATATATAGTGCTAAGGGATTGTATTCAAATGAATATAATAATGGTAGCAATATGGGCGGTCAGGTGACTGGTAATTTTTTTAAATATATATCAAGTGAATCTATCTAAATTGGCTTCACCGACTATTCAGAAGATGTAAATCAGCCTTATAGTTTGATTAATTTTTCCATTTGCAAATTAGTTCACAACATTCATTGTTATTATTCTTAATTAAAATTTTTACATTTATCTCTTATCTAAACAGAGGAGAAGATATAGTATTTATGTGTTGCACATAACTCCCTCTAAAACTCAAACTCCATCACCTCCATACTAAAAGGAACACAAACTATTTACAAAGGAATTGATTAGAGTTGCGTCTATGGTTTTATTTGTTATGATTTACTCAACAACTATACAACATTAAATAATAATTTGGTCGTTACTGAAAACCACACAAATAATATAAAAAATCACATTAAGTAGTTTCTAATTTATACTTGCTTACTTCCATAAAATAGTCCCGCGAATTCGCGGGCATTAAGCTAGTAATGGATTATTGCGAATACGATAATTCAGTGGAAGCACCCAAATGTGTTCAATAAGCATATTTCGGAGTAGGTGAATGCCCGAATCTCGTATTTCGGAGTAGTCGGTGAATGCCCGAATCTCGTATTTTACGGTTATCTCGCGATCTCTCGAAACAAACCTCCTCGCAGCTCTTGGAATGTCAACCACAATATCTTCATCACTTTCGTCGTCTAAACTATCAAGCATTTCAAGTGCTCGACTCTAATTGTAAATATTTGCATCCACGCTAGTTTCAAGCACGTCGAGATCTAGATGAACATTGCGATTTCTACTATTTTTTGTTCTAAATATAAAGGAATATAAAAGTGGAATGTAAAAAAGAAAAAGATGTGAATGATTGTGTGAATTGTAGATTGGATATATGGGAGTATATATATAGAGGTTTAAATATTAAAAAAAATAAAAAAAAATTAATATTAAAACCAGCTGTTACCATCCCAACGGTCCAATTATTGAACCAGAATTCGTCCTCAATTCAGCTTGAAAACCACGATGAGCAGTGCAAGGAGGGCCAGGGTGAGCCAGGGGCGCCCACACTATCATCGGCGCTCTGGCAGGGCGGACGAGGGTGGTGAGGAGTGCGTACGGTTGAGAGTGCTCTTAGAATCATATTTTTAAATTTACTATGTAAGTAGACCTCTAAATTTACTACTCCGTATGTAAACAGACCTATTTTTTTTTTTTTTTTTTATTTTTTTTTGTGGCAAAAAACATAAATAAAATATATATCAACTCTTCACAAAATAGTGAAAAGTCAAACATTACATAGTGTAAATAGACCTATGTATCTTTATTGTTACGCATATTAAAGTTGGCGCAAGTAATGCTTTAAGAATAAAAAGTATTGAAATGAGATACCAAATTCAAGATTACAATGGTCACGCGTAACTTTGCACCGCCAACGCACCCTATACGGCACACGCTTGCACTTTTTAAGTGTGAAGACTATATTAAAACTCCAATATGTTCGATATCATACTTTATTCCGGCATGTAGGTGTTGGTAATTGTATTTTTTAACTACATTTTTTGAGATCAGTAGATCATTTATTTCAACGACCCTCATCATTTACACGTAACACACGTTCGGGCGGAAATCAGAACCCGATCGACGATATCTGGGAACACATCCATTCGGGCAGTGTTCCGGGTATGTGTTCCCGGTAGAAATCCGTGAACGAATCCGGTAAAACCTCCTTATAGGTCAATATATATCACCATTATTGGTGTTCCATTACTTTAAAGAAAATCATGTCATCCTTAAGGATCGAACCCATGACCAGGGGCGGTTTTATGTAGGGGCATAGGGGGCGCCGACGCCCAGTGAATTTGCAATTTTCAGTGTAAAAATTTTGGATTTTTCGATTTTGCCTCAAGTGAATTTTTTTTTGCCTCAAAACCTACATATATTGCCCAAAATCTTCAAATGTTGTCCAAAAACATTCAATTTTTGCCCAAAAACCTTGAAAGTTTGCCAAAAAATATCCATATTTTGCTCAAAAAAATTGCTACGTCTTAAAATTTTTTTCGCCCCCGGTGAAAAAAAATCGCCAATGCCCATGATCTCTCCCTATTCATTATTCAAAGGACATGAGGGGAGCCGTTGGATTATGCCTGCAAATTCATCGGTTGGTAATGTTAAAATATTATGAAGCTATGTATGTAAAACAATAAACATATAAATAAACATATGTACTGTATGTGTTAGTAATTATTTGAAAACTATGTAATTTTAAGATCCTAATTATTTCACTCATGGTAAGTTGTAAGTCGCTATTTCGAGAGTAGAGCTAAAGTAGATTAAAGGTACTTATTGTTAGAAAAATGGTATATTATATAGTGGCGGATTCAAGATTTTTCTTTTACCGGGGGCAAAATTTCTTTTTTTTTTTTAAATGTATGAATTTTTTTTTGACAAAATATGAAGTTTTTAAGGTAAAATATAGAGTTTTTTTTAGCAAAATTTGAAGGTTTTTATTGGCAAAATAAGAAAGTTTTGGGGCAAGATATGAAGATTTTGGGGCAATATATGAAGGGTTTGGGGTAAAAAAAATTTTTCACCGGGAGCAAAATAAAAAAATTGAAAAAATTTGCACTAAAAATTACAAATAGACTGGGGCAGGCGCTCCACCCTGCCCCTTCTTTGGTCCGCTCCTGATAGTATAATAATCTAAATTGATTTTGAATCGTGTGAAACACTTTAGTAATTAAGCATTTTCATCTTATCAAACCTCGAGTTACATAAAATGCTAATTGGGATAAAGACAAGACTTCAATTCGTTTCCAGATAAGAAAAAATCGAATCAGAATATCATAGCGTTTGTCATTTTGTGTGTGTTATTGAATGGAAGTAACTAACTGCCCCTTGGACCCCGCTTAGGGGCGCGACCTCGTTGACCGTTGTAATTTAAGCTAGAGTGTCAAGTCAACTCTTAAAGACGTGCACTTTACAACCTTCAAATCTGTTCTTAAATATAACCAGATAACTTTTATTTTTAAGTAAAATTCCAATTAATTAAAATAATTTTAAGATGACACTAAAATCACCCACACTTATTTGTGATGAAGATATGAATTTTGGTAATACTACAACCAATGTAGTTTACAAAGAAGTCCTACAAATGTTATGTTATGAGTAATACTATTTACAAGGTTTGTTAACTTGCACCTTTATGTTGAACATCCTTTTGTTATTATTGGTTTTAGGTTAGTAATATAATTCATCAATTCATGTTCTTTTGAAGGAATGCTTTTACAAGTGATTCTTATTCTTCAAGTCAATTTCAAGATAACTATTACAGTTTGCTAAATAAAAGGCATTGTTTGTTTTTCATGTAGCTAATGATAAAATTTTACACTATACTCTATTTTTTACATGTTTAGGCGACTAAATATGTTAACGAGCTAAAATATTTTTGGTCAAACCGAAGTTGTTGGCATGATATCTTAAACATGATAGATTAGTATGTAGTTTTACACTAATGGTATGTATGAAATTGATCAGAGCATTTCTAGTTATTTGTGTCCAGACAGTATTTGTTTCAAACTTATGACTTTATTACAATTGATTTATACTTCATAATAGAGTTTTTGATTATGATGATGAACTTTTGTTGGTTAATATCGTTGTCTTGTTGACTTATACTACTCTTTAGTGTACCTCATATAGTAACATTATCCTTCAACCCAAGCATACACATAATCAATATAGTGTAACTATATTTATGAATGAACTACACTAAGGATTTGAATGCTAATTGAACAGATGAAAGTCATTTTTAATATATTGATATATGTTGTTTCTGCTAGAATATTAATCTGTTAATATTTCAGTACCATGATAGCAATCTGTCACAATAATTTTTAACAAAATATGTGAATTCACTGATCACTAAACTAGTTTAGTTTCAAAATCAGTTTGCATGTTATAGCTATTAACCAATTTAATATACCTTTATATCCCTAGACTTCAAACCAGTTTGCATGCTATTTGAGGTTTGTAGTTTGATATTAAAAGATACCGTAACAGTTTTTTTTTTCCCCTTCAAAAGTCATGGTGTAAACAGTAAATATTTTTATTTTATTTTTTTCCATATCACTTACGCTAGGTTAATTACGGTTAATAGTAATATGGAAAGTATATAATTTTGTACCAATCGTCAATATGTGTATAGTAAGTGTAAACTATTTTGTTTTTTCGTTATGTTTACTACGGTAATAATGAGAAGCGTGTAATTTTATATCAATCGTCGACATGCAAAATTTAATTATAGGTTATTAAAGTAATGTTTTTAATATATATTGAAACTATATATTACTGTAAATGATTTTTCACAGCAACACACGATATCTCGTCATTCTAGTTATATAACTACTATTTTTTTTTTTTTTGAAAAGCAAGCAATTTTATTAATATACGAAAGAAAGATTACACGAAGAGTACATAATTACAAGAAGAATGAAACCCGACCTAGGTTGCAAAGAGAGCAACCGTGTAGTAAAATCTAACACGAAAAATAAGTGCTCGGACAACTTAGCCAAGTAAGCCAATCGAACTTTTTTCCTTTAGCTCTAAGGGAAATCCATTCAAAAGACTTGACTTGGATTTCGTTAAGTGTCACCGAGGCGCTACACGAAACTCCACGAAAGACTTTATTGTTACGAGATCTCCAAATACTATAAACACAAATCCACTCAATGGCTTGCCAAATTTTCCTCCCATACGACGACATCGGGACACCGGAATTTCCTTTAAGCAAATCGTGGAAACTTAGATTAGAAAAGACACCTAAGCCCCACCAACGAAAAACCCGGTTCCAAATGTCCATCGCATAAGAGCAAAAGATGAAGGCGTGATCCGTTGATTCAAGATCATTATCGCAAAGAGGACATCGAACACTATTTAAATCAATGCCTCTTTTGTCTAACTCTAGCATTACCGGAAGCCTTTTCTTCATTAGACGCCATACAAAAATCTCGATCTTTTTTGGAACAAGACTATTTCGCAATGTACTTGATGAGTTGATGTCTGGTGCCAAAATTTCTTCATCACATAAATAAGATAATTTACGAACCGTGAATACCTTGTTGTTGTCGAGTGTCCATTCCCAAGCATCTTCCTTCTCACACAAAATTACAGCATCGAGCTGTGCTTGCAGCGAAAGTAATTCACCCAGGCTACGGTCCAATGGATCTCTGGCCCAGGCCCAGTTATGCCCACCGTTTGAGAGTCTGCATCGAACACTAGCTTTTTTATCTGTTTCGAGTCTATATAATCGTGGATAAGCATCCTTGAGCAGCATGTTTTCGAGCCATCTATCTTCCCAAAATGAAGTCCTTTCCCCATTACCGATCACTCTTTTGAAAGAGTTCTTGAACGCGATCCCCATCTCTTCTATGGAATTTCCTGCATTAATAATGTTATACCACGTACCTAGATACGGTTGGTAACCTAAGTCACCTCCCGAATCTAAGCCGCCACACGAACCATAGATACTACGAATAACCTTTACCCAAAGTGAGTTAGTTTCAGTTTTAAACCTCCACCACCACTTTACGAGTAAAGCCAAATTTTTTCCTTTTAGTGACCCAATATTTAACCCCCCCCCCCCTCCCCGTAAGATTTTAGAATAGTGTCCCATTTCACCCAAGATATTTTTGAGCCCGAATCATCCCCGCCCCAAAAGAATTTCCTTCTCACACACTCTAATAATTTTAACACACAATTCGGAGCACGAAAGAGCGAGAAGAAGTACAAAGGAAGACTCGACAACACCGATTTAATAAGAACAATTCTTCCACCAAACGACATCGTCCGCATTTTCCAACTTGAGAGACGCTTTTTCACTTTTTCAACAACCGGATCCCAATCTTTTATTTTCTTCATTTTACAACCAATTGGAAGAACGAGGTAAGTAAACGGGAAGGATCCCACATTGCACCCAAATTGATTAGCAATTATAACCAAATCGTCATGTTTTACCCCAACACCGTATAAACAACTCTTACAAAAGTTTACCTTTAAACCGGAGGCATACTCAAAACATCTAAGGAGATTATGAAGACTTCTAGCATTTTCCAAACTAAAATCTCCTAGGAAGATAGTGTCGTCCGTATATTGAAGATGCGAAACACAAATCTTATCAATACCCATTTCAATACCTTTGAACATACCTTTGTCGATAGCACTTTTTGTAAGGATGTTAAGCCCCTCCGCCGCGAGAATAAAGAGAAACGGTGATAATGGATCCCCTTGCCTAACACCCCGTTCCATATTAAATTCTAGTGTTGGTGACCCATTAACTAGAATTGATATGGAGGCCGAGGATAAGCAAGAATGGATCCACTTTCGCCATTTTTGCCCGAACCCCATACACCTCATTACATCTTGCAAAAACCCCCAATTAATACAGTCAAAAGCCTTTTCGAAATCAATTTTAAAGAGAAGGCCTTTTTTCTTATTTTTTCTCAAAAAATCAATACTTTCATTCACGATTAACGCCCCGTTTAAGATAAATCTATCTTTCAAAAAAGCACTTTGTTCCGGCCCAACAAGGTTCGGGACAACCCTTCGAAGTCTATTCGATAACAATTTAGCAATTATCTTGTAATAACTACTAATAAGGCTAATTGGCCGGAATTCATTTAAAACTTTTGGGTCGTTTGTTTTAGGGACAAGAGTAACGAAAGAAGAGTTACAACCTTTAGAAATCTCACCATTTTCCCAGAACCAATCGATAGCTTCGACTAGATCACCTTTAATGACCTCCCAAATTTTTTAAAAAATCTCAAATTAAACCCATCCGGTCCCGGTGCTTTGCTACCATCACATTCGAACACTGCAGCCCGAATTTCAGCCTCATCAAATCTGATTTCCAGTAAGTTTCGATCATGATCCGCAAGTGTTGGATATACCAGGTCCTCCAGGCTAGGCCTATCGAAATCAGCCTCTTGAAACCGGCTCGAAAAATGTTTTACAATTTCATCTTTTAGCACCTTCGGGGAATCCACCCATGTGTCATCAATCATAAGGCCACGAAGAGTATTCCTATTGTTTCTCATCCGAACTATCGAGTGGAAAAATTTACTATTTTCATCCCCATTTATCACCCACTTTATTCTCGCTTTTTGTTTTAGCATACTCGTTTTGATTTTTTCTTTCTCGAGCCACTTTTTTCTAGCATTTCTCCAACAATCTAGTTCACTTTCACTAAGATGGTGAGTTTCAGCCTTTAATTTGAGCTTTTGTGCAATGGACCTTTGAACATCGATATCACCATCTAAGCTATCAAACATCCCCTTACTCCATTTCCTAATAGCCTCCTTGACATTCTTAAGCCTATTTCTAAAAATACAATCCTTCCTATTGATAATTTTGACCTCCTTCTTCCACGAATCTTCTATGATGCCATCTATCTCACAGTCATCTAGCCACGCATCGAAAATTTTGAAAGGCTTTGGACCGAAATTTCTAGTACCGTCTTTGAGGTAAATAGCACAGTGGTCCGAAAGATGCCTGTCCAAAATACCCGCTGTTAAATCCTTCCAAGGTTGAAGAAACTTCTCCGTGACCAAGAATCGGTCTAATTTGCTATACTTAAGACCATCCCCACTAACCCGAGTAAACCTACGACCCGACATAGGAAGATCAATTAGACAGTTGTCGGTAATGAACTCATTGAATCTTTTAGCCCTGTAATCTAAAAAATCACAATTAAATCTTTCCATTTCAAACCTAACTTCGTTAAAGTCCCCACATATCACCCAAGCCACATCTACATCCGAATCGATAACCTTAGATAATTCAGCCCAAAACCTATCTTTTCCTCTATCCTCATGAGGACCGTATACGTTAACAATGTTACACCTTTGACCCGTACACAACCATATACCTTTTACCCCGATAAAGAATTCCCCATTAATGACATCGTCAGTAGTAAATTGGGATGTATCCCAAATGAGTAACTGCCACCCCCCCCCCCCCCCCCGAATTTCCTACCTTCTCCTTTTGAATAAAATCACAATTTACCGAACCCCAAACACGCTGGATCCAATTGAATTTTACAGTGTTTAGTTTCGTTTCTTGTAAAGCTACTATAGAAGGAGATTCCTTCCTAAGCAGGCTAATGAAATGCCCCGATTTGTCCTCTTTTGTCCCCAAACAGAAACCTTGAATATTGTAAGCAATTATCTTCATAATAAAAAAATTAGAGACGAGATTGGGAAACATAAAATGTTACAGAGTGGGAGCTTTGCTCTTCCACTTTAGCCCCAATTTTTGACAGTACTCCCTTATCTCCTGTGATTGAGATGTAATCGGGACTTGGTGGCAACCATCAATCTTCGAATTCGAGTTTTCTTTACATATAGTACATGTGCTGCGGATAGGCTGATTATTGGCCCCAATGTTCCTAGCTCTTCCTTTAGCGTTTAGGATGATAGATGTGGATTTCCATCTTTTCATATTTGCCCAGCAACAATTCTTTCTGACTGAGTAAGAGCTTGAATGTTTCTTTAAAGATGTGCTCGTTGATGAGGTAGAAGGTATTTGATGCTTCTTCTTCGAAACCCTCTTTTTCTTTGTGTTGCCGTGGATCACTTTATCCTTGCTGGGCCTATCATCATTTTTTAAGTCCACCTCACTTGACCCACAAACATTTTCAGGCCCAATTGTTGTTGGCCCATCATCTACAGAAACATATTCGTTTGTTTCCTCAACAACAATATTATCCATATCAACCTGGACTTCCATTGAGCCAGATTTGTCATGTGCAGGCCCATGTGTGTAATTAAAACTGGATAACTCAATATTATTCACATTACGTGAGCTGGAATTGGAAGAGTTGCAGGCAGGCGTGGATATCTTGGGACTCATCACAAAGCCGTTATTTTTGGGAATAGGCGAAACCCTATTATCTCTTGCATTATCTTTTGTCTCCCCAAGATAACTATCATCATTATCCTTTTCGAGATCAGGAGAATTTTTACTCCCCATGCACTCTGGACTTTCCGATTCTTCATCTTCCAATGTATCTTGCTTATGGTAATTATTGCCGGAATCTGCAGCATCACCGGCCACCACCGGAGGAGACTCATCTTGTGTTGGGTTATATCTTTTAGAATTCACCTGCTCTTTTGGACTATTCCTTTGATGCAATTCAAACATCTCTTCATCCGACTCATAGTAATCAGAAACATCATCATCATCATTGTTGTCAAAAGTATCTTCAATGAACCCATCTTCTTCTTCAGACTCTTTTTCTTGGTCGACTGTGCATTCATTGTCCTGACTTACCTCCACCTCTAATTGTAAAGGGATATCATTGTCTTCACTAACATGGACTCTTGAAATACAATCTCCAAATTTGAACTTGATTTCCTCCTCTATCTTATGTGAATCTTTTGTATGAATAAGAACATTACCTATAACTAGGTTTTGATCATCATTAGTGATCTCACAGTTATGATAATCCAGAACATCCTCCCAAATGTTTGCAATCTTATAAAAGGACTTCTCATTCCAACCCCTAACCGGAACCCCACGCACCTTTAGCCAAGCTAGCCTTCTACTGTTGTTGATTTCCTGGTTTCCGATCATCTTGCACTCACTCCATTTATGTATGGCCAAGCTTTTGTTATTCATAACCTGTTCAGCCTCCACAGTTGATTGGAATATGAGTAAGAATTTCAGACCTCCCAAGTATTTAACCACACAATTTGTAATACCATCAGCCTTGCATAACGATCCGATTTGAGGAATATTGGACCAGTTTTTTATCGTACCAATGATTGATCTTTTATTGGAAAACCTACTACCATCTTCTTTCTTAACTTCAATAACCTTAAACCCTGGATCCGACTGAAACTGCACCTTGTTGTTGAAAGCTGATGAAGAGTTTTTGATTCTGGATCTAAGATCCTCTTCCTCTCTACCTGCAACATCCCTACCTGCCACATCCCTATAGTTTCGCTGGTCACGGTATGTGTTAAAGTTTATACCGTTGTTGTTTGCTTTTCTGCCTCCATCATTTAATCTCTGGAAAACCGATTCTCTTTTGCTTTCTTGATTTCTGTCATGAGCCTTGAAAATTCTGATTTGGTTGTCGTCGAACTTGATGTTGTTACACGCTGTTAACAGACGATCTGCATCTACCACGTTTGCGAATCTCACAAAAGCAAACCTCTGGCCGTTTCTGAGTCTTTTGGCAGCCATGTACACGTCACGAACATCACCATAGTCTTTGAATGTTCTCCATAGTTTTGCCACACTCCAATCGTCCGAGAAGTTGAAAAACATGAAAGAAATCAAATGGATTCCGAAGAGTCTTGTTAATCGATCATTGAATCTTCCGTTGTAGTAGTTCTGAACCCTATTCGTGCCCGAATTGTTGGTGTTCCTCACATACGCTCTATTTTCTCTCTCACCTCCCATTATGATTTTCACAATATAGATGAATGTGATTCATAAAATTGTATGTTAGATGCTTAGATGCGTCGTTATCAATTGAATTCATCCATCAATCAGGTACTGTATTTATATAACTACTATTTAGGGAGTAGAACCCTCCTATACCACGTAAAGATCCGTCCCTGGAATGATACCTTCTCTACCACTAAACTGTCTTAGTAACGCTTAACTAGTTAATCATAAAGCTACGCAGGTTCATTACATATCCACAAGACTCCAACATTCCACTTTCGAAGATTTTTCGGTTACATTATTCCACTATTTTATTTTCCCACAATGACCATTACTTGGTATAAATAGATATATATGTTGTTGCTATTGAAAATTACCATGAATGTCTAATAAAATCTAATGTAACTTTATTATGTCTACCACGCCTAACTATTGGAGTACTCCGTATTTATTATTATTATTATATTATATTATTTTTATTATTATATAAAAATCTAAAATTGTTTATACAATAATTAATTTAAGTATCTAGCTGGTGTCACACTGCCACTTAAGAAGCCCGGAGGAAACTCCCATGAAGACTCAAAGCAACACAAGTACCTAACCCAATAAATACACCAACAAAAACCTACACAAAACACCTAATCATCATCATCATAAACCATATATACCAATCCAAACACATCTAACAAAACCTACCCAAAAAACACACACAAAAATACCTAACTTTGAACCTTCAAAAACTTGGCCAAGAAAAACACACAAACCACACAATGGAAGCCAAAAAAAGATCATCATCATCATCAACAATAAGTTGCAAAAAACACCCAAAACACCGGCAATCACCCGGGATATGTTCGTTGTGCTTAAGAGAAAGATTATCAAAATTATCTAGCTCTTCATTACGAGCTATCACTAATGTATCTTCATCATGTTCTTCGTCTTCAATCTCATCGATATCTTCGGCTTATTCATCGCATAACTCATCCAATGCCTCCTCTTACACTGCGTCACCAATGCGAAACACTCGAAATCTTAGAAAGATTGATAATCTTGATCAAGGGAAAAAAGGGTATCTTTATTTCTTGAAGAAGAACACTAATGGTGTGTTAAACAAAAGTAAATCAATGGTTTTTGTTAGTGATATAAAGAATAATGTTGTGCAAGATAATTATGAGAAGAAGAAAGTTGGATTTTGGTCAAAGTTGATGGGATCCAAAATGTGTTCATCAAAAATGATGCATTCAAGAACAATGAGAGAAACGTTTCGTAGCTAGAGTTTGTTTTTTTATTAAATTTTTATTTTTTATTATTATTATATTTTTGATCCGATTGTTTGGTTGATTAGTGTGAGAAAATATAGGAGGAATAAGGAAAGAGGAGTGGTTGTACTAATCATAGAATAGAGAAAAAAGATTATTTTATTTGTGTTATAATTCAGTAGGCTTATAACTACCTTTAGTGGTTTGATTCTTGATGTTATAATTCAGTAGGCTTATAACTACCTTTAGTGGTTTGATTCTTGATGTTATAATTCAGTAGGCTTATAACTACCTTTAGTGATTTGATTCTTGATTTAGAATACTAATAATGAAGTGTAAGAACAAAGATGATAATGGAGAGAAAGAAAGAAACACTTTGTAAGTGTGAGAAATGGTGCAAGTTTAATGCTTGCATTCATGAGTATTTATAGCTTAAAATCTCAATATAAAAATACATACTTTGTGTACCAAAATTGACTATATGTATACACCAAAATTGACTATCCATATCTATATTATTATTATTATTATTATAACACTCCCCCTTGGATAGCAATTTTATTTTGTTGAAGATCAACTATAAATTACTGCCTCGTTAAAAACCTTGCTAAAGAAAACCCAGTGGGAAAAAACTTTAGCTAAGGGAAAAAGAGTGCAGCATGGAGTTGACTCCCCCTCAAGTAGACATCGCTTCAGCTGTTACATCTTTTGAACATGTCTCATGCCAATGTTATGAACGTGTGTTCTGAAAATAGCAGTTGGAAGTGCTTTCGTGAAAAGATCAGCAGAGTTTTTGCTAGATTGCACATATCTCATTTCAATCTGGTTGTCCTTAATGAGATTTTGAGTGTATGAGAAGAATCTAGGTGGTATGTGTTTTGTTCGGTCACTTTTGATATACCCTTCTTTCATCTGTGCTATGCAAGCTGCATTATCTTCATAGATAGTTGTTGGACTTTTATCGCGTTCTAGTCCACAAGAATCAGTAATGAGTTGTGTCATTGATCTCAACCAAAAACATTCTCGAGTAGCTTCATGTAATGCAATCACTTCGGCATGATTTGACGATGTAGCAACAAGTGTTTGTTTTTGAGAACGCCATGATATTGCAGTACCTCCATTTAGGAATACATATCCAGTTTGAGATTTAGCTTTATGTGGATCAGATAAATAACCTGCATCTGCATAACCAACCAAATCTTGTTTTGATTCGTTAGAATAAAATAATCCTAAATCAGTAGTTCCTCGAAGGTATCGAAATATGTGTTTGATCCCATTCCAGTGTCTTTTGGTAGGAGCAGAGCTGAACCTTGCCAACAAATTAACTGCAAAAGAAATGTCAGGTCTTGTACAATTTGTAAGATACATAAGAGCTCCAATTGCACTAAGATATGGTACTTCTGGTCCAAGAATGTCTTCTTGATCTTCACATGGACGAAATGGATCAGCTTCAACATTGAGTGATCTAACAACCATAGGAGTACTTAATGGTTTTGCCTTGTCCATATTGAAACGTTTCAAAATCTTTTCAGTATATGTTGTTTGATGTACAAGTAAACCATTAGGCATATGCTCAATTTGTAAACCAAGGCAATACTTGGTTTTTCCGAGATCTTTCATTTCAAATTCTTTCTTTAGAAGTTGAATGGCTTCATGGATCTCTTTATTTGTACCTATGATGTTAAGATCATCAACATAAACAGCTATGATCACATATCCGGATGTTGTTTTCTTAATGAAAACACAAGGGCAAGTAAGATTATTTGTATACCCTTTGCTTATCAAGTAATCACTTAATCGGTTATACCACATACGTCCCGATTGTTTTAACCCATATAAAGATCTTTGTAATTTAATCGAATACATTTCTTTGGGTTTTACATTTGATGCTTCTGGTACCTTAAATCCTTCAGGTATCTTCATATATATATCACTATCAAGTGATCCATATAGATAAGCAGTCACAACATCCATGAGATGCATTTCTAAATTTTTAGAAACTGCCAGACTGATTAAGTACCTAAAAGTAATTGCATCCATAACAGGAGAATAAGTTTCTTCATAATCAATTCCCGGTCTTTGAGAAAAACCTTGAGCTACAAGTCTAGCTTTATACCTTGTAACTTCATTTTTCTCATTTCTTTTTCGGACAAAAATCCATCTGTATCCTACAGGTTTCACATCTTTAGGAGTGAGAATGATGGATCCGAAAACTTTTCTTTTATTGAGTGATTCTAATTCAGCTCGTATTGCTTCTTTCCATTGAGCCCAATCATGTCTATTTTGACATTCAACCATAGATGTTGGTTCTGGATCATCATCATTATTCATGATGTCATATGCAACATTAAATGAAAATTTCTCATCAAGATTTTTCATTTCATTTCGGTTCCATAATATTTTTGAATATGCATAATTGATTGCAATTTCTGTATTGACATCATCAATCTCCTCTGCAGTAGGAGTACTGATTTGTGGTTCTTCTTGAACACTTTCTTTTACTTCATTATCAGCTGATTTTCTTTTTCGAGGATTTTTATCCTTTGAACCGATTGGTCTTCCACGTTTCTGACGTGGCAAAGATTCATGAGTGACGTTATTGCCAGCTTTTGGAATTTCAATTCGAGCTGGAGTATTTACTGCTGGTATATATGATTTTGTCACCGTTTTTGTATCTGTAAATGCATCAGGCAATTGATTTGCAAGTTCTTGTATATGCATTATCTTTTGAACTTCTGTCTCGCATTCTTTTGTGCGAGGATCAAGATACTTTAATTGAGGTTCACACCATGAAACATCATTTTCTTTATTTTTCATTTCTCCCCCTAATCTTGGGAACAATGTTTCATTAAAATGACAATCAGCAAAACGTGCTGTAAAAACGTCACCTGTCATAGGTTCAATATACCTTAATATTGAAGATGTTTCATATCCAACATATATTCCCAACCTCCTTTGAGGACCCATTTTTGTACGTTGTGGTGTCACAATTGGAACATACACTGCACAACCAAATGTTCTAAGATGGGAAATATTTGGCTCTTGCCCAAAAGCAAGTTGTAGGGGGGAATATTTATGACTTGCACTTGGTCTGATGCGAATCAATGCAGCAGCATGTAAAATTGCATGACCCCATATAGATACAGGGAGTTTTGTTCTCATTATCAATGGTCTAGCGATTAACTGTAAACGTTTAATCAATGACTCGGCTAAACCATTTTGTGTATGCACATGAGCAACAGAATGTTCAACAACAATTCCTATAGACATGCAATAGTCATTAAATGCTTGAGATGTAAATTCACCAGCATTATCAAGTCTCACCCTTTTAATGGTGTAATCAGGAAAATGAGCTCTCAATTTAATAATTTGGGCAAGAAATTTTGCAAATGCCACATTACGGCTTGATAATAGACAAACATGAGACCATCTGCTAGATGCGTCTATTAGAACCATGAAATATCTAAATGGTCCACATGGTGGATGAATTGGTCCACATATATCACCTTGAATTCTTTCAAGAAACATTGGTGATTCTTTCTCAACCTTAAGTGGTGAGGGTCTAGTTATCAATTTTCCAAGAGAGCAAGATGTACATGGAACCATTGTATCATGATGGATTTTTCTATCCTTTAGTGGATGTCCATGAGTACATTCAATAATCCTTTTCATCATTGTTGATCCTGGATGGCCTAATCTGTTATGCCATAAACTGAATACACCAGGATCAATATATTTTTCGTTAACTACCATATGTATTTCTGGTACATTTATATGTGTATAATGTAATCCAGAACTAAGTCTTGGCAGTTTTTCAACTACATGACTCTTGTCAGTGATACTTAAATATTTCTCATTTTCTGTTGTCACTGACTGATAATCATACCCGTTAAGGTATATGTCGGAGAAACTCAATAAATTTCTGCTTGACTTGGGAGAAAATAAGGCATCATTTATTAAAAATTTTGTACCATTTGGTAGTATGAAATTTGCCTTTCCTATCCCTTTTATCAAGTTAGCAGGTCCTGATATTGTATGTATAGTTCCTTCCGTTGGTTTTAGATCAATAAAATATTTCTCGGATTTAAGTATAGTGTGTGTAGTTCCACTGTCTGCTATACAGAGATCTCCACCACTTGATTGATGTTGTATTCCAGCAAAATTCATATTGAACTTCATATATAAGAAATAAATAGTGAGTACATTAATATTACACAATATTTTAAACGCAAATAGATAGTACTGAAACATTTAGCAAACATAATGACAAAGACAGACGATATTAAATCGTTTATTTTTCAAAAGACACACAACTTAAACATTCAAGAAATCTTCATATAAATCAGATGGTTTCTCAGTGACTGTTGGATCAATATTATCCACAAAATTTACTTCCTTTTCTTTACCTTTCAGCGAATCCTGATACATCTTAACAAGATGTTTAGATGTTCGGCAAGTATTAGCCCAGTGGCCCATTCTACCACATCTGTAGCAAGATTCTTCAGAATTTTTAGAAGAATTTTCTTCAACATCTTGTTTAATGGGCTTGTTTTGTGGTTGATATTTATATTTTCGTGGATTACTATTTCTTTGACCACCACGGCCACGACCACGACCACGTCCACGCCCATTACCATTACCATAAGGATGGTTTCTACCATAGTTATGGCTTTTGGCATGATGATGGTGATGGTTATTATAACCACGACCTTGCCCGCGTCCTTGTCCCTGTTTATAATTATTTGCAGTATTTGCTTCAGGGATTGCAAGTGTACCAGTAGGACGGGATTGCTGATTTTTCATTAATAGCTCATCATTTTGCTCTGCAACTAAGAGATATGAATTAAGTTCAGGATATGTTTTGAACTTTAGCATTCTCAAATTTCTTTGCACTGTGATGTTTGCAGCATTCATTGTGGAGAAAGTTTTCTCCATCATGTCTGCATCACTAATTTCATGTCCACAGAATTTAAGTTGTGAACATGTATTATACAGAGCTGAGCTGTATTCATTTACTTTCTTAAAGTCTTGGAACCTTAATGTTCTCCATTGTTCCATTGCAGCTGGAAGTAAAATTTCTCTTTGATTATTGAATCTGCTTTTGAGACCTTCCCATAAAACATGGGGATCTTCTACAGTCACATAATTATTTTGTAAGCATTCATCAATATGTTGATGAATAAAGCAACATGCCGTAGCTTGTTCTTTTTCAGAACAAGTGTTGTTTTCATTTATGGTTTCAAGAATGCCCATTGATTTAAGATGCATTTTTACTTTTATAACCCATGGCATGTAGTTGTTTCCAGTTGATTCTAAAGGAGTAAATTTAAGCTTTTCCAGATTCGACATTTTCTATTATCAAAAATTAAAACAAACATCATGATAAATTAGAGTCAATTTATATTCATAAGTATATAAACATTAAACATAAATTTAATATAACATAAATGATAAGTAGGTGACAGTGTCGACCATGTGTAAGCAATCATAAATAAATGTTATATAACAAAAATATAAATATTAGTAAACATAAATGAAAATTTGGCGACAGTGTCGACCATATATTTTTTCAGGTGGTATAACCGACCTATATCATTCTGGTGGTATAACCGACCATATATCATTTTGGTGGTATAACCGACCATATATCATTTTGGTGGTATAACCGACCATATATCATTTTGGTGGCAGAGCCAACCATATTTAGTATTAAGATTATCGTGCTGATAACGTGTTATAATTCAGTAGGCTTATAACTACCTTTAGTGGTTTGATTCTTGATGTTATAATTCAGTAGGCTTATAACTACCTTTAGTGGTTTGATTCTTGATGTTATAATTCAGTAGGCTTATAACTACCTTTAGTGATTTGATTCTTGATTTAGAATACTAATAATGAAGTGTAAGAACAAAGATGATAATGGAGAGAAAGAAAGAAACACTTTGTAAGTGTGAGAAATGGTGCAAGTTTAATGCTTGCATTCATGAGTATTTATAGCTTAAAATCTCAATATAAAAATACATACTTTGTGTACCAAAATTGACTATATGTATACACCAAAATTGACTATCCATATCTATATTATTATTATTATTATTATAACAATTTGTTTATTATTTCATGTGAATGTAAATGATTGAGTATATGCATACACGTAGCTTTATTGCCTGATTTAGCAATTGTCAATTTTTATTTATTTATATCGATGTATCTTTTTTTCCCGCAAAAATAAATATATATTACTATAAACAAAATCGAGAAATTATTCATCAAAATAATGAAAGCTCTCATGATCGTAATACAAGCATTGAAGGACACACGGTTGAAAACATACAATTGATCCTACCATTAGAATAAACCGAATGGCTTAAGATAAAAGGATTGAAATCCCAAACATAAAGATGTTGATCCTAACATACACTAAATGAAGACACTAAAAAGAAAACCTTAATATACATTTTAAAAATACGGAGTACACATATTAAAAAAATTTAGAGTGTACATTTTATATACTTTACAGTTTTATCCAGTGGCAGAACTTGAACACGTACACAGACAGGGCGAGTGTAAAAATTTAATAAATTTTTCATTAATAGCAGGGGTATACAATAAAAAAACCTTATTTTTGGTATATAAAAAAAAAAATTAGTGTAAAATTTTTTAGTGTAAATTTTTTTTTTCCCATTAAATCCGGGTGGAGCGGATACCCCTTTTGGGTAAGCCTATCTTCCGTCGCTGTCTCTTCGGTTGGTCATCTTCTTATTAGTTGTGGGTCAAAGATTGATTCGTTTGTTTAGTGTTTGTTCGTAGTAGGTTCTGAGCTCTTGGTTTGGTTCTTTTGCGAGTTTGTTGAGCTCGAATGTTGTTCGTCTTTTGGTTCTTTGTTGATCGAGGCTTAATGAAATTTTCCCGTTATGTTTATAAAGTTTATATGTGTTTTGGGGAAAAATATAGGAGAGTAAGAATAGAAAATTGAATTTGACTAAGATCTGGTTTCAACCATGTACATATTTATGATTTATTTGCCAGTTGTTTCTGCTGGATTTCATGTGATATAAACAATATAATGGTTATTTTAATTAACCTTTCGATTCTTTAATATTTAATTTTCATCCTCATTGAAGTACACGATTGTACTTGTAGTAACAGTTGTACGTATCCAATATAAATAAATTTTTTTAATTTACATTTTATCGCCTCAATTATATACGTTCTTTTATTGTGCAAGACTAGCACTTCGAACCACGATGGTGGTGGTGAGATGATTGAGGCCCATCCTTTTATAATGGAGGTTATGAGTTCAATTACAAACAGCTACAGTTAATCTCTCACGAAGAGATTCGGTAAAATCTCTCGGCCAGACTTATTTTGATTCTCTCACGAAGAAATTTAAATTAGTGACCTCAACCCAGGAATCCCACGTAATGTGTGGGGTGAACTTGGGAATTAATTATATGTGCAAAGATTCGAACCCGCATCTCCCATGTGAGAAGAATGCGTCAATCCACTACACCACAACCACAAGTTCCTATTATAATTGTCAAGTCAGAGGTTGCTTTAGGTTTTACACAATTAAATATACAATTCTTTCACACCTCCTACCATTTTTTATTCTCTTATTATTCCGGGGAGTCGTGGGGTATAAAGCAGTAAATGTATATTAGAACTTCATATTATTATTTTTATCAGTTGATAAAAGTAGACAATTAACTCATGATTTCTCGAAAACGAATAGCAGAACAATGTAATCTATTGCATACAATAGTAGTTATAGAAACAAAATGGCTTCGAAGGTATGTTCTAGAGATATATAATAAGGAGTGTATTCAGCGATCTTGAGATTTTCTCAAATAACAAAACTTATATTGATTATAAAAGTGGACAATTGATTTGGTACATTTTAAAATTGAATCTCCGACAATAAATTAGAGACGCGAAGAATAGTTTTTAGTAATTAGTAGTCTTGATATTGTTGGTGCTACTACTTCTGCTATTGTTGTTGTTAAAGAACGAGTTGTTGGAAGCTTCGACGAGCCCAACACACCCACTATAGAGGATCTAGACTATACAAGACTCACTACACCAATACTTAGGCGTTGTTTAGCCTTTAATTTTATAAATCCTTAGTGCACAATGTACTTAGGCGACAGTGTCGACCATATATCTTTAGGCGGTATAACCGACCATGTATTACTTAGGCAGCAGAGCCGACCATATAATAAGAACAACAAAAGTGCACTAAGAACTTAAACACAAACTAAGGCTTGATCGGGAAACTTAACAAAAACACTTATATTAAATTACAATTACAATATTACTTACAAGCTTTCTCTTCTCTACTTTCGCTAACTCACACTCTTCTTCTCTTCTTCACAACTCACTTCTTATTTCACTCTTACTCACAACTCTCACAACTTACTTCACACTCTACAAATGAAATCCTCACCCTTATTTATACTACTCCATGGAAGTTTCTAGAAACTAGATATTTCTATGGATATATATAAATATCTAGATATTTTTATACATATAAATATCTAGATATTTCTTACACACATAAATATCTAGATTTTTCTTTACATTTTAATATCTAGATATTTTTCATATACATATTAATATCTAGATATTTTACTCATATACATATACTAATTCCATATTATTCTAAATTTGCATTGTATTTTAACACTCCCCCTCAATGCAAATTTTCTTCCAACGATGTCTTGCAGACCATTTCAAGTGCTTCTCTGAATTTTGTAAACTTCGGTTTACTTAGGCTCTTGGTGAATATATCTGCAACTTGTTCATCTGTCTTTGTTGGCATCATCTTGATCTCTCCTTCAAGGACCTTCTCGCGAACATAGTGATAGTGTACTTCTATATGTTTTGTTCTTGCGTGAAAGACTGGATTCTCTGCTAGACGTATAGCTGATAGGTTATCGCAGAAAAGCTTTACTTGATAATCTGTTGATTGATGAAGATCTTCCATTAGTTGCTTCAACCACATAATTTCTTGTGTTGCTGATGCTGCCGATCGATATTCTGCTTCAGTGCTTGACAAGGATACTGTTGGTTGTCTCTTGCTGCACCATGATATTACTCCCGATCCAAGACTAAACATGTATCCAGTTGTTGACCGTCGTGTATCATAGTCTCCAGCGTAATCGGCGTCACAATATCCAGTCACGTGACATTCTTTTGTTTTCTTGTATAAAATACCAAAGTTAATAGTGCCTTTAACATACCTTAAGATGCATCGTACAACATCAAGGTGAGGCTTCTTCGGATTGCTCATGTATCGACTAACCACTCCAACTGCATAAGATATATCTGGCCGGCTTATTGTGAGATAAATAAGACTTCCGACCATCTTTTGATACATGGTAACTTCTTGAAGACATTTTCCTTCATCTGCTCGTAGTTTTGTATTCGGATCTATCGGAGTTGAGATAGGTTTGCAATTAAGCATTCCGTACTTTTGTAAAAGATCTCGCGCATATTTCTGTTGTCCCAGAAATAATCCTTCTCTTTTCTGCTCTATTTCGAGTCCAAGAAAATGTTTGAGTTCTTCAAGCTCCTTCATATGAAATCTGATAGACAGATTCTCCCTTGTTCTTTGGATCTCCTCATAGTGATCTCCCGTGATGATTAAGTCATCCACATATACTAGCACTATGGCTAGTTTTCCTTGATCTTGTTTCACAAATAAACTAGAATCTGAAGGAGCAACTGTGAAACCACTTTGTACTAAGAACTCGCCAATCTTCCCGTACCAAGCTCTTGGAGCCTGCTTCAAGCTGTATAGTGCTTTCTTTAATTTGCAGACATGCTCAGGATGGATCTTGTTCTCAAAGCCTCTTGGTTGCTCCATATAAATGTCTTTGTCAAGTTCTCCATGTAAGAAAGCGTTCTTGACATCTATCTGCCATAACTTCCAAGATTTGCTAGCAGCTAAAGCTAGTAGAGCTCGAATTGTTGTGATCTTCGCCACTGGACTAAACGTTTCTTCATAATCCAGCCCATATTGTTGAGAAAAACCTCTAGCAACAAGTCGAGCTTTATACCTTTCAATGGAGTCATCTGATCGAGTCTTCACCTTGTAAACCCATTTACAAGATATTGGTTTTACATCTTTTGGCTTTGGAACTAAACTCCATGTCTGGTTTTCTTTTAGTGCATTAATTTCTTCTTCCATCGCTTTCTGCCATTCTTGACTTTGTGCTGCTTCTTCATAAGTGGAAGGCTCAATAGGTATTGATTCATCCACATGAGCAGCATTGGCATACCTCGGATTAGGTTTCCTCGACCTTGTTGATCTCCGTAATTCTTGCACATGCTCCTCGGCATCCATTTGGCTTGGACGAACCTCTTCGGATGTAGATTGATGTACCCCAGTTTTCCATGGACTCGTTTCCTTAGAGTACGATCCATCTCCTTCTTTAATTGGATCCGATATGTGCTACTTTATGTTCTTCTTTTTCTTCTGGACCTTCTTCTAATCCATGAGATTCTGGAAGCTCTATCTTTTCAGGTGACCACCATGAAGACGCTTCATCAAATACCACATTTCTTGAAGTATGACACTTTCCGGTATTTGGATCACAACATCTCCATCCTTTTCTTGATTCACCATAACCGACAAAAATGCACCGAATTGCCTTCTTCTCAAATTTGCTTCGTAGATGATCTGGTACGAAGACGTAGCATACACATCCAAAAACCTTGAGATGGTTGACGGTTGGCTTGATCTTCCATAATCTTTCATATGGTGAAATATATTCCAACTTTGTTTGTGGGAGTCTGTTAATCACGTATGAAGCCGTCCTCATACATTCGGCCCAAAATCTGCCTGGTACATTCTTACCATGAAGCATACTTCGACAAGTTTCGGCAAGGTGACGATTCTTGCGTTCCGCCACTCCATTCTGCTGTGGAGTATTGGGACAAGTTAATTGTCTTCTAATCTTGTGCTTCTCAAGATAGATATTGAACTCAGTCGATAAATATTCTCCTCCATTATCTGTGCGTAAGCACCGGATCTTAGTATTGAGCTCACTTTCTACCTTGTTCTTGAACTCTTTAAACTTCAGAAAAGTCTCCGACTTCTCCTTCATGAAGTAAACCCATCCATATCTTGAGAAGTCATCAATGAATGTCACCATATATTTCATACCTCCAAGTGATGTTTGTTTCACTGGGCCGAAGACATCTGAGTGTATGAGCTCTAGTGGTGTCTTGGACTGATGCGCTGACTCCTTGAATGGCAATTGGTGAGCTTTGCCAAATTGACATCCAGCACATATTGTATCTGTTCGGATATCAATTTGAGGAAGCCCATTTACTATGCGTTTCACCATCATGTCCTTTAACTTATTGTATCCCACATGCCCAAGACGTTCATGCCACAGATCAGCCGTCTCATTCTTTCGAGTCTTATCCACGCTGTTTCAGCAGATAGTACATAGACCGACTCTATTCTTCTTCCTTGCATAATTGGATTGCCAACCACCTTCACTCTCTTGAATACGGACACATTTTCTGGTCCAAAGATCACATAATTCCCTTCTGCTGTCAATTGTGGTACTGATAGTAAATTCTTCTTTAGGCCAGGGACAAGATACACCTTTTCGAGTTGAAGCTTATAAGATCCACCTTCACTTGGAATTATTGTCTTTCCAATGTGAGAAATAGACAACCTTGAATTGTCGGCTGTCAACACGACTCTCTTTCCTTTGTAATCCTCCATTTCTTGCAGCTTCGTCTCATCGTTGGTCATATGATTTGAGCACCCAGAATCGATGATCCAATCATCTTTGTAGTTTATTTTTGACTTTAAAGTTGTTGTAAGAGCTTGATCATCTATGTCAGCTTCAACAGAGAGTCCAGCTTCTGCATCCCATGTTTCCTCATTAATGGTTGCTTCGAATGTGACCTCTTTCTTCTCATCTCTTGCGGCGGACACATTTCCTTCGAAAGTTCGCCTTCTGGGGAATCTACAATCTCGAGCAAAATGACCCTTCTTGCCACAATTGAAGCATTCACCATTCTTTCTCTTATCATTTTCCCCGTATTGTTGGCGATGATATTTTCTTCCTTCTTCAGCTCCCCCTGAAGCGTTGCCTTTTGATTTTAGGTGACCCTTCAACCCATATGTCTTACTTTCTTTCATCGCCTCTTGTTTTCGAGATGTTGCTTTCTTCTTATTTGTGAAGAGTGCATCTTCTCCGTCTTTTATGGTTACTTCATTCATCTGCTTGGCTAATGCCTCTTGATTATCCAATAGATTCTCCAGCTCTATTAATGATGGTTGAGTAGGCCATCCTCTCACAGCGGCTATAAATCCATTATACTCGGATCTTAAGCCATGGATGATAATTCTCTTCATCCTTGCATCACTCACTTTCTCTTCAGGAGCAAGCTGAGATATCTCACGGCAAATAGATTTCACCTTGGTGAAATACTGGGAAATAGACAAACTTCCTTGTGAGATACCTGCGAGCTCATTTTCCAAGAGCTGGAGGCGTGCTTCATTCTTCTTTGAAAATAATTTTTCAAAAGTTTCCCAAGCTGCCTTTGGTGTTTTCTCGTCACGGATGTGCTCCAATAGATCCTCCTCGATTGTAGTCTTCAATATAAATAAAGCCTTCCCGGCCTTGATGTTCCATTTTCTCAAGGCTTCGGCATTTTCTTTCGGTGGAGGCGTTGTGTCACTGCCAGCAACTATTTCTCATAAATCCTGTCCTTGTAGGTAGGATTCTATACAAGTCCGCCAATAACCATAGTTGTGGTTATTGAGACTCTTGATTCCACTGCTCGTACTTGCAAGATCTGTCATCATGACGTCCAACGTCCAATAAGCTTGGTCCCTGACCGATGAGCTTTCACAGTTCCTAACTGTGCTCCGACAGAATCTCCCTTAGAGCCTTGGTGAAAATAAGTCGATGTAAACGTCCAATGTTTACCGATTTCCTCCACTAGAAATGGTCCCGAACGACCCGCTCTGATACCAATTGTTGGAAGCTTCGATGAGCCCAACACACCCACTATAGAGGATCTAGACTATACAAGACTCACTACACCAACACTTAGGCGTTGTTTAGCCTTTAATTTTATAAATCATTAGTACACAATGTACTTAGGCGACAGTGTCGACCATATATCTTTAGGCGGTATAACCGACCATGTATTACTTAGGCGGCAGAGCCGACCATATAATAAGAACAACAAAAGTGCACTAAGAACTTAAACACAAACTAAGGCTTGATCGGGAAACTTAACAAAAACACTTATATTAAATTACAATTACAATATTACTTACAAGCTTTCTCTTCTCTACTTTCGCTAACTCACACTCTTCTTCTCTTCTTCACAACTCACTTCTTATTTCACTCTTACTCACAACTCTCACAACTTACTTCACACTCTACAAATGAAATCCTCATCCTTATTTATACTACTCCATGGAAGTTTCTAGAAACTAGATATTTTCATGGATATATATAAATATCTAGATATTTTTATACATATAAATATCTAGATATTTCTTACACACATAAATATCTAGATTTTTCTTTACATTTTAATATCTAGATATTTTTCATATACATATTAATATCTAGATATTTTACCCATATACATATACTAATTCCATATTATTCTAAATTTGCATTGTATTTTAACACGAGTGAAATGATTGATCCGCGGGTTGCTGCCGGAAACTGTTTAGAGAGGTTTTACCGTTCATGCCCTGTATGTGATTGGTGCGGGTTTTCTCCTGGACACGCAGTTGGGGGCGGGTATAACAACTGCAGGAGATGATTGTGTGGATAGTTAAATCCCCCATGGGTGATCCCAATTAACTGATGTCCAAAAAAAGTATATACTAAACATTAGTTTTAGTTAGTTATAATGCACATATCGATGGTTGTTAAAAACTCTTTGCTTCCCATTAGAAATTTTTTCTCGTAAATTACAAATCAGTTGACCACGTTACCAAACTCACATGATTTGAATACTTTTATATCACAAAAAGAAATCAAAAAATAGAAATAGAATAGAAATACACATTAAACCAAAAAAAAAATTAACAAATATGCATTATCTATTATCTATCTATTATTCTCTAATATTAGGCTAAAAGTGTGATGTCATAAAAATGGATTTTCCTTTGTAAAAAAAAATCAAAAAGAAAAAGAAAAAAAGGAGAAGACATCTATGTGATGTCATAAAAAAATTTATTTTACAATTAAATTTAATGTGTATTTTAATTTATTTAACTAATACAAATTTAAATACTGAAATTGGATTTTTTTAGCATACGTGAAAAGCTCCAACACGCTTCCTTCTAAATAAAAAAAAAAGGATTCGCCCAGCCTGTATTCCTCGACCTGCACAATATCTCCCACGCCTTTCAGTCACCGTCTCAACTCTAATTCAAATTCAAAAATACCATAAAGAACCCAATTGTTGAAATCAAGTCGAGTTATAAACATATTATAAGGCAATTTAGATTTTTATAAGTTATTTTTTTGACGAATAACGATCCAGAAACTTAGAGAGAGAGAGAGACGTGGGTTTAGTGAGAGAAAGCTTGGATGCTTCAATTTTTGGAGGAATTGGAAGCTAGGGTTTTGAGAAATCGCAATTGGGGCTTGACCTAACGCCATGGAGGTGAATTTTCTGCATTTCATCACCATCTTCATCCTCAAAGATTTGGTAAGAACCCTAATTTTACTTTTATGTTTTATTAAATGTTTGTTATGATGATTTGAATATAGTGGAGTTGTTATTTGTTTGAGTAATAGATGTGGTGTAAATGTGTCGATAAATCTGTAACAATAAATGATGAATTCAGTATTATGGTATTGAGTAACAATAACACAATCCTTTACTCTTAAAGTTGTTTATAGGTATTTTCTTCTATGCACACAAGGTGTTCGTATAAATGATAGAGATGATTTTTCTTTTTATTGGCTGACTATGCAACTTGGATTTGTACTTTTTCAACATTACTATAAGTAATACATAAACTGCTTATTCATTAGCTCTTCTCCATCAGCTTTGGTTGTAGTACAATCATGATATAAGGTCGAGGTACATAAATTGCTGGATTTGATTGATTGTTGAAGGAAATTATGAGGTAAATTTGTTTATAGTTTTATAAAAGTTAACTTCTTGATGTCACCTGAGGTAGATAACGATTATATATATTGTTTTATTTTTGACACTAACAGATCTGATCAAATAAATTGCTGTTAAAAAAGGTCAGGCCTCATGAAATTCGTTTGCAGGGACAATAAAATATAAGTTGCTGTTAAAAAAGGTAAGGCCTCTTGAAATTCGTTTGTTATTTCCTACTCCTTATGGAATGGGTCAAAAAGTTAGTTGTCACTTAGTTATGGAATGGGTCAAAAAGTTCAAATGCCTACTACCTCTTCTAAATTGATTGGGTACATGAAGATATTTATTTTGCTATCAATGTGTGGTTTGTTTCATTTGATTGTGTAGCAACAGTTATTGGTTCAAATGATATGTTTTTTCAACAGCTGGTTAATAGTCCAGTTCAGTCTTCTGACCATATGCCTGTTGTTTGTACATATGATTTAGGTGTTTCTATTGCAACACCTGCAACTGTTGCTGGTTCAGTTGTTTTTCGATGTATCCTGGTGTTTTTCGATTGTTTTTCGAGTTTTGAATGGATACCGAAAAGATTGAAGAATTCAAGATTGGAATGGCACCAATGGATTACAAATCCGAGCGCCTATGCTAAATGGGTAAAATCTGAGCGTTTGTGATGATGAGGCTGAATCTGCCTATGGCAAATTTGGGTCTTATAGGCTTTTTGTACTGTTTTTAATGCTTATGTGTTTTGGGTCCTGCTGTTTTTTTTTTTACCTATGTAAGTGAATTGGGAGGTTTTGAAGTGATTATTTTTCCTTACTTAGATGTCTTGATTATGCCCTGTTTATATATTAATTGTTTGATACCTATTGATGTTTGATACCATGGGTCTTTTTTTTTAATAATATAATGCAAAATATGAATAATTTATTCTTATATCGGGAAAAATGTTTTGTTTTCCAGGTATGTTGCAATTAGGAAGAAGCCCCTGAGTGATCCTCATATCCTCGAAGATAAATAATTTCTGTGATTTTGTTATGGACAGTCCGTTGTCACGGGACCCAGGTGTGAAGACCCGGAAATTTTTGACCAAATTTAAACTTAATCTTTATATATTTCTGACACAATAGGCAGGGTCTGTAATGTTGAAATCTTAAAAACTTTGAACTGTGTTTAATATATTCGTTTGACCTTCGACTAACTCCGTCGATTCACGAACAGTTGTTGTAAATACATATATAGCTTTCATTCATATTATATTGAAATGTATATAAAAGGTATAAGTATTAAATATTCAATGAATGATATTCTACAATATAATATATTGTAATATTAATATATTAAATGTGATTACAAGTTCAAAATATAGTTGTCATACAAATATTATTATTATTACTTTCATTATTACTATTAAAATAAATATTGATATTAATATTAATATCAGTGTTATTAATATTAGTATATATATAATATAAATATGAAATTTGATATATTAAATATATTATAAGTACTAATATTATTGCTATCATTAGTAATATCATAATTATTAGTAAAATTATAATTTTTGTTATTAACATGATTATTATCATGAATATTAAAAACTATCTTGTTATTTAAAATTATTAATATCATTATTTTTATCATATTTCTTATTATAATTAGAATTAATGTGATATTATTTATTATTATTATATATTAACATAACTATTATTATTATTATTGTATTATTATTATTAACACATCTATCAAATGGTAATAGGGATTAAACATAAAAGCAAAGACACCTAACTAAATTGATTCCCCTTTCCTTATCTACTTTATCTGTATTATTGTCCTATTTTTGTTTTCTGATTGAACTCTGTCCTTCTTGTCTGAATTGGTTAACCATCGACTTCAACCTATAATACAAACAAGATCGATTGAATTATTAATGTAATATTTCTTTTCAATTTCCTTGTTCAATTAGTGACATATAAAGATTTATTATACTACATATATACACTGTAACCTACATGATATTATCACCCACTACATGATATTATCATCCACTATCTCCACAAAACCACAAAACCATCTACTACTTTTGAATAATATCTAACTTTCTGTTACATGTCATTTTCGTTGATAATACATATAACACCCATATATCACAGCAAATAAGACCATCTTCTTGTTTCTTCTTGGTAAATCGTCACCACCACTTTCGGTAACTAATGCTGCTATTTTGTTGCTGTATTGGTAAGCCTAGAACAACCATATCATATTAAACTATTAAATGCACAAACTACCATCCTGAATTATCATCAAACCACACATATATGATTACACACATACATCACAAACTGAAACACTACTGATTAATCAAACTATTTTAAAACCTCACAACTTCAACATAATGAACCTGTAAAAATCCATAAGATTAATTAGTATTGTTCCATTCGAATTATACTATCCAACTACTCAATTATCAATTCAAACGTAACACACTTCCCTTGCACCTGCAACCGCAGTCAATTATGGTTCCTACTCCCTGTTCAAATCATCGCATAACCACTTCAACAAATAACCATTTAAACTACCACCATCGACCTTTTAACCCTCTGTATAATTCTATTTCTGTTGCAAACAAATAAGAGCAGAAACAACTTAAAATTTCTGATAATGATCATATTCTGTTCGAGGAGTAAACCATAACAAACTCACCAAAATTTCTGCTGCTTTCTACTTCAAATACCATCAAACAAACTTCCAACCTCCCCCCACAAAACACCATCGAATTTTTGTTTTACACAAATCAAATTGGACCTGCTCTCAATTTAACAGAAAACCAAGTACTTTAATCATTCTTATATGAACCAAACAGATAGATTACATCACCGTAAATCTGAATGAGATGAATTACAGCCTACGGTGGACGATGATGAATAATAAACGTATATAATTAAATAAATAAATAAGTAAATAAATAAAAGGAACACCCATTTACGGGTTCTATTTTTCTGTAGTGACTTGGTGATGATGATAAACGATGATAATTAGATCGATGAATGATACAATACCTGTAAATACTCGGTTGTCAATTTTCTTCATAGCTGAACAGAACCCCAAATACTACTTCAGGTTTCCTGTTGATTCGATAGCGATGATGATTAAAACTGACCGGGACGATTAAACGATGATGGTGATGAATCATCGATGATTGTTGTTAACCGATTAATCTATTGATGATAAGGATGATGATCGATGGAATGAAAGATGATAGTAATTTTTTTTTCTTTCTTCTGCGAATGGCGATTCGATTTGGGGAGGGTGAACCGACAAATACCAAAGAATGTCATACCCCCAAATAGGGCCGGGGAAATATGACTTCACAATATCACAACACAAGTACGTATAAACGAGAATGACTCTATATGAGACGTTTTAATTGATAACCAATGTATTAAAGCAGCGGAAGATATTATCTCATTACAATAAATGTTTTAATGCAATAATATGTATGTATAAATGCGGACTCTAAAAGCAGCAAAGTCCAAATAGCAAATAATCTTTAGCAATCTTCACCTGAGACAAAACATGCTTAAAGTGTCAACCAAAAATGGTTGAGTGAACAACATAGGTTTAATAATTATAATAAGTTTTTAGACCACAAGATTTAATTATAGAGATTAATCAGTTCGGCAGTAGTGCTGGTGTATATGATATCGATACTAACTATAAGTTACCCTAAACACATCACGTTCGTGTCGTGAATCATTATTATGTATCCGTTGACCATCGGTCATCCGGATAGAGACGTCACTCTCAATAGCGTTATTCACAATAACTAAGCTTGCCTTTATACGTAGCAATTAACGATATCATGGTAGGGATTTAGCATGAATCAAAGCATGTTAGCAACAGTTTGAACTAATCAAAAGAAAGTTTGAGTACTCGTGTCTAAGCGTAAAACAGTTTAAAAACAAGCATGTGTCTCACCCCAAAGTTCAAAATAAGTATATAAAGAAAGTTAAAAAAAATGGGGCTATGAAGTTCACCTTAATAGCAAGCAAGAAATTCCACGCGAGTAGTATGAATGGAGTGTAATCGGAGATCTCAACCTAGAGATGTAATGTTCAATTAATTAATGTCTAATAGACATAAAGTTTGTTTATTAATATAGTAAACTATATTAACAGTGACCGTTCTCAAGAGAAGTTTTATTTATACAAGTGATAATATACTTAGTGTTATTAAGTGTTACTACATAATTAAGTGTATAAGTTATACTAATAATAGTATTATTATTTACTTTAATCAATTTCTATGTATATCTATCATTATATGTTACGTCTACAAATATACCTCTATGTGATACATACATATAGATATATTCTTTATTATTATTATACATGTATGTATTTATAACTATATGATATATATATATAGTAGGTGTATATGTTACTTATATAATAGTGTAAGATGGTACATATACATATACTTAGTACTTTTCATTATTATGTTTATTAACTTACTATAATACTTACATAACACACATTCATACATACATACATACACACGTACATATACATACATATATACACATACATATACACGTATGTATATATATATATATATAAATATATACACAAGTATATGCCTACCTATACATATGTACATACATACGCATGCATGCATGCATGCACGCACGTATATCATCTTCGTTATTACTTATTAATTTAACTCATGCACATGAAATCATAATCTAATTATCATAACCTTAATAGCTTTAACATAAAATCATAAGTTTTTAACTTGATAACTAGTAATCTTTTTAGCCAAAATCAATTCATAATCTCTATCTATTTTAATTAACTAGTTTATTAATGTTTCACATAAAATCATAACTTTCCATTCCATCTAACCATATTCATTAACCATAAAAAGTACCCATGTTAAACCTTTAACTTATTAAACTAGGTTATCATTATTCTTTTATCATACGTTCAATCTCATACATGATCCTTTTCATGCATTAACACTAATCTTTACTAATCACAATTATCGTCCATTCCAATTTTATATCCACTAGTTCATATTAATTCATGTAAACATTATAACCTAATAACTTTTTCTTTTATCCATAACCTTTTATTCATCACATTCATTATCCTTAACATATACTCATTAATATACTTGTATGTATAAATATACTTATATAAATAACTTAAAAGTAATAAATTTAAATGCATGATTAAGCTAGGGTTATTAGTTATACCTTAGGGTTTAAGATCAAAGATTGGTGATGGTTAAGGTGCAAAACAGAAACAGATTACAGCAGCAGCAGTACGACCCAATTGGGGTCCTTTTGGGTCTAATCTGCTCGACAGAAAACTGAGAACACACAGCAGCAACTCAGCTACAACCCACGACCCAAGAAGGCTGTTTTGGGTCCTCTTTGATCACGACAGAAACCAGGAAGTACAGCAGGTTTAGCAGCAACAATACAGGTGATTAGCAGGCTTGTTGATCACGTACAGAAACAGAAACAATAGAAGGAACGCAGCAGAATAGTAGGCGATTAAAAGGGCTGTGATGGTGTGGTGATTGTCGACTGCAGGAAGGGTTTTGTGAGGTTTGGTGGTCGACAATGCAGGCTAGAAGATGGTGCAGATTAGTCGACACAAAAAGGCTGCAGGAGATTTATTTAATCGACAGAAAGACTGGAGAGAAAGCGGGATATAATTGTCGACTGGATTGCAGGACTTGTGGTGATTAACTTGGAAAAATCACGATGGCTTTTATATATTGTTGGAGTTTCCTAATTGCATTAGACTACTTGGAGATCAAGGAAGAAATTAGAGGTTAACTAGGATTAGCTAGCTTGAGGATTAAGTTTGTAAATCTCCTAGAGAAAAGCTACAGCCGATTTACACTTGATACTTATGTCTTATTTATTTTTTTATTTTTTTACGGTTTCCATTATTTATTATTATGTATTTTATTATTATTATTATTATTATTATTATTAAGGTTATAATTATTTTAATTACATTTTATTTATTTATTAGTCCCTAATTTTTTATTAATTGTTGTTTTGGTTCATATTAGTTTATATATTAATTTGTATAGTTTATTACATGTCACTTTTAAATATTAATACATATAGTTTGTATAATAAAGATAATACACAAATACATAAACTTTATATAACGGAAATATTGATCAAAAGTTAATATTTAATCAAAGTTTATTAAATAAAGTTCATGAATACAAGTAATCTTATTAATGGAACAATTAAAACAGAAATGAAAAATTGAGGGTCGTCATAAAGAAGTAGAAAGCAGATGGTATCAATTGATGTAGACGGGTTGTTAATGGACTTGTGCAATTTTGTAAGACCCAGTAAACTTAATATTCTTAGTGGGCTTCTAATTAATTTCGAGTGGGCCGAGACCCATTTGTGGTTGCTAGTGAAAAACGGGTTAACTAAATTTAGGATACCGATGGGAATAGAAAAACAAGAACAGTCGAATGGTTTAGGCGTGTTTATCTTGAACGAGAGGTTGCAGGTTCGAGCCTTGGCAATGGCGTTCAATTCTTTTTTTAAGCCTAATTCGTGTGAGGTAGAAATTTTGTGATTTTATTATTATTATTATCATTACTAATATCAAAACTATTATTACCATCTTTATCATTTTTAAACCTAATCATTTTCATTATTAAAGAATACTATTATAATAACTAATATCATTACTATTATTATTTTTAAACATTATGAGTATTATTATCAATATTATTATTATTATTATTATTATTATTATTATTATTATTATTATTATTATTATTATTATTATTATTATTATTATTATTATTATTAGCTATATCATGAATATACTAATATTACATAATATCATGTTTTTAATATAATTTCTAGTAAATAAAGTATATATCAAGTACATACTATAACAGATTATAAGTATTAATATGAAAATATATATGGACATTAGTCTTAATACAATATAAACTTAGTTGATTAATATTATATGTGTTAATATATATATATACATGATATAGGTTCGTGAATCCGAGGCCAACCCTACAATTGTTCAATGTCGTCATATGTATTTTTACTACAAAATACATTATGGTGAGTTTCATTTGCTCCCTTTTTAAATGCTTTTGCAATATATATTTTTGGGACTGAGAATACATGCGCTATTTTTATAACTGTTTTACGAAATAGACACAAGTAATTGAAACTACATTATATGGTTGAATGGATCGAAGCCGAATATGCCCATTTTAGCTTGGTAGCCTAAGAATTAGGGAACAGACCCCCTAATTGAAGCGAATCCTAAAGATAGATCTATCGAGCCCAACAAGCCCCATTCTAGAATTTGGCATGTCCGATGGGTGTTCCGGAATGATAGGGATATTCTATATGCATCTTGTTAATGTCGGTTACCAGGTGTTCAATCCATATGAATGATATTTTTGTCTCTATGCATGGGACGTATATTTATGAGAACTGAAAATGAAAATCTTGTGGTCTATTAAAATGATGGAAATGAATGTTTATAATAAACTAATGAACTCACCAACCTTTTGGTTGACACTT
Source organism: Rutidosis leptorrhynchoides (assembly GCF_046630445.1). Lineage (NCBI taxonomy): Eukaryota > Viridiplantae > Streptophyta > Magnoliopsida > Asterales > Asteraceae > Rutidosis > Rutidosis leptorrhynchoides. Next base: position 600,339,127 of record NC_092335.1, read on the forward strand.
TAAAGCATGTTTATTCTCAGGTATGAAAGAAATCTTCCGCTGTGCATTTGCTCGTATTAGAGATATTACTTGGAGTCATTCATGACATATTTCAAAAGACGTTGCATTCGAGTCGTCGAGTTCATTAAGATTATTACTAATTCAATTATAGTTGGATATATTATGAAATGGTATGCATGCCGTCAACTTTCGATGTAAAGCAAGTTTATCTTTTAAAAACGAATGCAATGTTTGTAAAATGTATCATATAGAGGTAAAGTACCTCGCGATGTAATCAACTATTGTGAATCGTTTGTAATCGATATGGACTTCGTCCAGATGGATTAGGATGGGTCTCTACAGTTGGTATCAGAGCGGTGGTCTTAGCGAACCAGGTCTTGCATTAATATGTCTAACTGATAGTCATTATGATGCATTAGTGAGTCTGAACTTCGACCGTATCTGCATGTCAAAAGTTTTGCTTATCATTTTTGTTAGAAATCATCTGCTTATCATCCTTAGGAAATTACCTGCTCATTATTCTTAGTCTAGACACGTTTTACTGCATTGACTGCATGAATAGTGTATAGACAAAATTCATATCTTAGTGTATCTGAAAATTCATATCTTAGCGTATCTGACAATTCATATCTTAGCGTATCTGACAATTCATATCTTAGCGTATCTGTTACTGTAGACCTTGCCTGATATCTCTCGTAAATTTTTTTTCGTAATTTAAGGGATCCTGGTACTATATATATCTATGCATATTATGCATTGAGAATACATCCAACTATCAATTGCTGTCACTAAACACTTCATACCAAAAATCTTTTCTGTGATCGCGTAAGATGGCCTCTATGAATCGACCACGTTCCTCTAACTCCGAAGACAGCGTGACAGGAGCACACCAACCAATCAACTACCGTGATTACTGGATAAAATGGGGGTGGGTTCGCGACATACTCACCCTATGGAGAAGGGAAGAAGGTACTCCATATCAAGAACAGAATCTACCACCTAACCTTGGAGTACTCGACCCGTTCACCGGAGAACCTGTTCGCAACACCGTTTATACCCTTTTTGCAAGAATTTTTCGTCTTGAGGCTACCATTAACGGAACTAGAGAAGATATCCGACCTCTACCTCACACTGATAACCAACCACGGTTAGTAGAAGAAGTTAAAGAACTCCGAGCTCGAGTGTTAACTTAGAGAGCACGGTACATAATTTGCAAGCACCAGTAATATCACCAACACCAGTAACATCACCAGCCTCAGCACCAACAGCACTAATACCACCAACAACAACATCCGCGTCACCATCTTCGACATCTCATTCTGTACCTCGAGTATAATCATCGTTCTACATGACGTTCTACATTATTTATCTAATGTTCGACATAGCGATTATGTAATCTCTAATGTTTTAGAGATTATATATTCTTGTTCTAACGGTAAATCAAATGAGTTTAATATCATATTGACTCATTAAATCCATGATTACATCTGAAGAAAATATATAGGTATATATATTTTTTCAAAAAGATTGTAATTAAAAATTCTTTTGTACAAACTGTTAATGGTGAAAATATTTTAACGGGTAGGTAATACCCGAGGAATATTTAGATTTCACATTAATAAGTTACACTGTACATTCTTCAAATCTGATTCAACATTCATTTACTATCCTACTTACATCTACAAAGATACGAATCCGTTCACCGCAGAATAACCATTTTCATTCAATTTCATATTGGGATTTTGATCTATCAGAATCTAACAAGTGGCATAATGAAGAAAAACATTGGACAAAATAAAAAAAAATTGTTAGAAACAAACAAATTAATTATAAGAAATTCTGTTAAGAAACCACGCTAACAAAATCCTAGCTAACTGTTCCTAGCTAACTGTTAATTCCTTATTACATTTTAATTATCGCAGTTTATTTATCGCAATTTTATTTATCGTTATTTAATTTCTATTATTTACTTTACGCACTTTATTTATCATCATTTAATTTATGTTATTTATTTTACGCACTTTAAATATCGGGACACGTATACAAGGTTTTGACATATTATATCGACGCATCTATATATATTATTTGGAATAACCATAGACACTCTATATGCAGTAATGATCGAGTTCTCTATACAGGGTTGAGGTTGATTCTATAATAATATATATAATTTGAGTTGTGATGGAGTCTGAGACATGTACACGGATCACGATACGTATTAATTAATTTGAATATTGTATATTAAACTATATATGAATTATTGAGTTAGTGACTGTGGACTGCTAACTGTGGACTATCAAGATTGGATAATTAAAATGAATTAAAATATTGATTATAACATATGAAACTAAACAATTCTTTAAGTTTGCACTTGATTTCATCTTAAACCTCATTTGTATCTTGACGATTACAATCTGCGTTCAAACATTTTCATGATTCTTGAAAACACCTCAATCAAGAGGATGAACCAATCGCACTTCATCTACGGAAGGAAAGATTTATGCATATAGTTATGCACCTGAAAAACTCTCAAAAACTGAGTAAACGTTTAACACGTAGCTGTGCTAATTCATTTAGTGTTATTATTACCCAAAATAACTTTGCAGATCTTTTTCAAAATAGCCAATTTTATCACAGCTCCAGCAAGACAACTTTGACTTTTCATTCGAAACAACCTTATTATAACCTTGACATATATGCCAGTTCTTTTATTGTTACCGGAGAATCTTTTATATTCCACCATATTACCATCAGCGTTTAATCATCTAAAAACACAATTCTCCTGAAACCACCTCGGATTGATAACCGAGATTCAGATATCGTAGCATTGAATGCAGATGAAACGGAAAAATGATAGATGGTCTAAACGGCCAAAGATTTGATGATAAAGAAAGGAGTGTTGGAAACGCTCAATAGAAAATTTAGTACCGAAAAGCAGATTATGAGAAACTATGAAGGAGACCGTGAAAAAAAATCGCAAGGACTAAACTTGTACATAAAGAATCCTGGTGATTCAGTATCCGATGAAATCTTTAGAGAATATCTTACTCCGAGATCATGTTAAAATCTTGCAGAAAATTTTTCTTCATCAACCTTCGAACTTAGAAATTCCAAAATATCATCATAAATATATTTGATATTTCTGAGGATATTTTCATAAATATTCTCATCCGAAATTATATACCTCTTCGTGCTATCTGTAATACATTATATTGGAAACTTCTGTAAAACCTAAATATAAATTATGAATGAATTGTGGAGAAGTGTTGGGAACTGATGCATGAGTTAGTATAATATAATACGCTTGGCCAACGTGATTATATTACAGTAAGTCATGCTGATTTTCTAATGGAATATGATGATTCACAGATCATAACGTCATCATGTGCCATATTACATAACTCTTCCATTCTGCTTAACTTCTGAACATATCAAGAAAGTATATTCTTGATAGTTCTATCCTCAACAATTTTGATAAATTTGAAAATCAAATCGTGCTATCACGTTCCTTCCTGCTTAGAACATTATAATCATTCGAAACTCTATATCTACAAATTCTGAACCATTACTCGCTTTACTAGAAGTCGAGAAGAGGAGAAAAAGGCAAAGAGCTCTAAAACATAAGGGAAGATATAAAGCCCGACAACAACACAGAAACTACAAACCGTGGATATTAATACGAATAGCAATATAAAGACACGGTATAATTAGGAATAGTATCACCCCAAGGCAATAGTAGAAGTAACAGATTTTTCTGGTGGAAGATTTAAAAGAAGGATGACAGAAATGATAATTAGGAAAATATCAAGGATTAGAACATGGATTAAACATTATCATAATTTTTTGGATGTATGACCTAAGAAAAAAAAAGTATAAGAATGGTGAGAATAATGGAACGGAAGAGTTTAATTTATAATGGAAATACCAGACAGAGTAATCAAGGCAGATCTCCGCATTTAATTAGAGAGATCCTGATTTCCTTATTCGGCGAAGAATCAAATCTTATAGATTTTCAAAGATTTTCTTTTAAATTCCTTAAATTCCGTAAGTCCACCGTGACTACGTCATAAGTTAAATCTCTATCTCAATCTTTTGTGACAACTTCACTCGTACGTTTCACATAATTGAATTGTTTTCATTATATAAGTCAATAATGATAAAACTCTATTTATCAACTCATATCCGTCATGAAAACATTTTTATTGTTAGCCATGACCACCTCACTCAAATTTCGGGACGAAATTTCTTTAACGGGTAGGTACTGTGACGACCCAAAAATTTTCGACCAAATTTAAACTTAATCTTTATATATTTCCGACACAATAGGCAGGGTCTGTAATGTTGAAATCTTAAAAACTTTGAACTGTGTTTAATATATTCGTTTGACCTTCGACTAACTCCGTCGATTCACGAACAGTTGTTGTAAATACATATATAGCTTTCATTCATATTATATTGAAATGTATATAAAAGGTATAAGTATTAAATATTTAATGAATGATATTCTACAATATAATATATTGTAATATTAATATATTAAATGTGATTACAAGTTCAAAATATAGTTGTCATACGAATATTATTATTATTACTTTCATTATTACTATTAAAATAAATATTGATATTAATATTAATATTAGTGTTATTAATATTAGTATATATATAATATAAATATGAAATTTGATATATTAAATATATTATAAGTACTAATATTATTGCTATCATTAGTAATATCATAATTATTAGTAAAATTATAATTTTTGTTATTAACATGATTATTATCATGAATATTAAAAACTATCTTGTTATTTAAAATTATTAATATCATTATTTTTATCATCTTTCTTATTATAATTAGAATTAATGTGATATTATTTATTATTATTATATATTAACATAACTATTATTATTATTATATTATTATTATTATTATTAACACATTTATCAAATGGTAATAGGTATTAAACATAAAAGCAAAGACACCTAACTAAATTGATTCCCCTTTCCTTATCTACTTTATCTGTATTATTGTCCTATTTTTGTTTTCTGATTGAACTCTGTCCTTCTTGTCTGAATTGGTTAACCATCGACTTCAACCTATAATACAAACAAGATCGATTGAATTATTAATGTAATATTTCTTTTCAATTTCCTTGTTCAATTAGTGACATATAAAGATATATTATACTACATATATACACTGTAACCTACATGATATTATCACCCACTACATGATATTATCATCCACTATCTCCACAAAACCACAAAACCATCTACTACTTTTGAATAATATCTAACTTTCTGTTACATGTCATTTTCGTTGATAATACATATAACACCCATATATCACAGCAAATAAGACCATCTTCTTGTTTCTTCTTGGTAAATCGTCACCACCACTTTCGGTATCCACTACTACACAAGCCCATCATCATCATTCGGCCACCTTCCACCACAATCACTTTCCACCAACCCGCCACCACCATGAAACCTTCACCCAACACCACCCATTGTGAACCCGTAACCATCCACCACCCTTGTAAACCAATAACCACCTTTACACACCACCATCAAACTTACCACGGGTTCTGTTTCTGGTTCAATCTTCTTTTGTTGAACACAAACATCACCAAATCATCACTATGACCAACTGCTGCTGCACGATTATGTTCTCTACATCAGTACAGCTGCCTGTACGTATTCGAAATAACTAATGCTGCTGTTTTGCTGCTGTATTGGTAAGCCTAGAACAACCATATCATATTAAACTATTAAATGCACAAACTACCATCCTGAATTATCATCAAACCAACACATATATGATTACACACATACATCACAAACTGAAACACTACTGATTAATCAAACTATTTTAAAACCTCACAACTTCAACATCATGAACCTGCAAAAACCCATAAGATTAATTAGTATTGTTCCATTCGAATTATACTATCCAACTACTCAATTATCAATTCAAACGTAACACACTTCCCTTGCACCTGCAACCGCAGCCAATTATGGTTCCTACTCCCTGTTCAAATCATCGCATAACCACTTCAACAAATAACCATTTAAACTACCACCATCTAACTTTTAACCCCCTGTATAATTCTATTTCTGTTGCAAACAAATAAGATCAGAAACAACTTAAAATTTCTGATAATGATCATATTCTGTCCGAGGAGTAAACCATAACAAACTCACCAAAATTTCTGCTGCTTTCTACTTCAAATACCATCAAACATACTTCCAACCTCCCTCACAAAACATGTGACAATCCGGAAATTTCTGACCAAATTTAAACTTTATCTTTATATTATTCCGACACGATAAGCAAAGTTTGTTAAGTTGAATCTCAAGAAGTGTAAACTGTATTCATACATTCATTTAACCTTGACCAAACCCTGACGATTCACGAACCATTATAATTGGATTGGAAAATATACGTATATATATATATATATATATATATATATTACAAAAATATAATATTAACTTAGTCAAAAAAACGTCCTGATTTAAAATAATATATTTTGATAAACAACGAGTCACTGATTTATAGAAGCAAATGACCACAACGCACAATTTTATAAGTTACATTTTTTATAAGGTAATTTATTTATGAGTAAGTCAAATTATTAATAAGGGTACACTTCGCGTAACGTAAAAGGCTAGTTTTCTAAACGTAGGAAATTGCGTTCGAAAAACCGAAAGTGGTACACGAGTCGAGTATCAACGTACGAGTCAACGGACCAAAAATTACAAGTCAACTATGTACATGAATATAATATAATATATATATATATATATATATATAATTAATATAAATTATATATATATATAATATATATATATATATATATAATAATATGTCGACAAACAAGAAAACAAAAAAATTGTGAGCTGGATTTTGAGGCCATGCGACCGCATGAGAAATAGGCATAAAACCCATGCGATCGCATGGCAGTCAGAATTCAGAAACATTATATAAATTAGCCAGTTTGCTCAACACACACACACATATTAATATCTATATTACTCCGTATTATATTTTATATTTATTATTTATATTTATTATTTATATTATTATTATTATTAAGATTAATATCACTATTAATCTTATAGTTAGGAGTATTATTATTAATATTATTATACATAAAATACTACGACGAGGTCATGAGCGAATTATTTTCAAACAAGCCTTCCGAGCGGGATAGAGCTATGGAAACTATGGGTTATAACTATGGAGGTTATGGGTAATGTTCGTGAGTATTGTTTGCAAGTCAAACTAGTATTTATCATCTCCGTTGCATCTACGTAGTTTTCTACACTATTGAATCACAATATTGATACGTAAGCATTTATATCTTATCTTTTATATATTAATAGTATATCCATGTCTATTGCTCGAGTATATATGTTTATGCATGCTTGTATGCTTTAATTTTGTCGTTAGATAGTTTATGATGAATCACGAATTTGATACATATATTATTGATAAAAGGTATATGATATGCATGTCATTGAAAAGCTGTCGAAAAATTAATAACTTTTCATTTAGAAATCGTATGTTTTCGATGAACGGATTAAAAGTTATGGTCAACTGAATTATAATTAACATTAATTGAAATTGCTTTTGAATCTGTAATTGATATTTAAACAACTTGTTTATAAGATTGATAAATTGGATTTTCAAATATTACTAATCGAGTAAATGAATTTCTATATAAGGCACGTCTCGTCTTGTTGAACAATTGTCAAAGTTGACTGTCTTATCATGTTTTAAAGCTTTATAAACACTATAATCTGATTTTTCAAGGATTGGAAAACTATATGAAAATCATGTTCGATTGCCATGATAATTCAAATATAATATAGCCCCTGAAATAAATAATATTTTAAGTTTGATAAACTATAAATTCGTTCAATTATCAAGACTTATACTATGTTAATAAACATGTATAGATTTAAAGATCATATTAGGTCAGGTTGACTTTTGAGATGACTTTTGTTAAACTTCTGCATGTCGGTCTCGAGCATTAGGATTGTGATACACTATGACCCAACCTAGTTTATTAGACATGTATTGACCAACATATGTTCTTTAGGTTGAGATCTACGGTTAATCTTGCATTCCGAGTTACGGTCACTTTTTGATGAATGACCTTATGTGCTGCTAAGGTGAGTTTCATTTGCTCCCTTTTAAATACTTTTGCAATATATATTTTTGGGCTGAGAATACATGCACTTTATTTTAAACAATGGACACAGGTACATACAAAATTCTATACTGAGTTTGAACCGAAAATCCCTTAGCTTTGGTAACTAGTAACTGCCGGTTATAAGAACTGGTGGGCGCGAGTAGTAGTATATGGATCCATAGGGCTTGATACCCCCGTCCGAGCTAGAGCACTAGCCTTTTAACGGACGTATGCTATTTGAGAAGCGTATACGTTGGTTTGCGTGTATTATTAAGATGATTATACAAAGGGTACAAATTATATATACGTTAAGTTTAGTTACCAGGGTGCTCAATTTCGTAGAATATTTTGATAAACGTTTCTGGATTGAACAACTGAAATCTTGTGATCCACCTTTATATACAGATTATGCGCACCATTAAAACTATGAACTCACCAACCTTTGTGTTGACACTTTTAAACATGTTTATTCTCAGATTTTTTAGAAGTCTTTCGCTGTTTGCTTATACGTTATACAAGTTATGTGCATGGAGTCATAGATGCTTTATTCAAGAAAACTTTGCATTCACAAAATCATCACCATGTATCTTATTTTGACTGCATTGTCAACGGATGTAGTATTGTAAACTATTATATACGGTGATTGTCTATACGTAGAAATCATCAGACATCGAAAACCTTGGATTTATATATTCATTTATGGTGTGCCTTTTCAAAAGAATGCAATGTTTACAAAACGTATCATATAGAGGTCAAAACCTCACTATGAAATCAATGAATGATGTATTCGTCCAAAGGGATTTGGAAGGATCGTCACAGTTGGTATCAGAGCTTGAGGTCATAGGGAACCAGAATTTGCATTAGTGTGTTTAACTGGTAATTGTTAGGATGCATTAGTGAGTCTGGACTATGACCGTATTTGTTCTTACCAATTTTCGCTTATCATTTCTTGTCAGAAATTACATGCTTATCATTCCTAAGTCTAGACACGTCTTACTGCATTTACTGCATAGATAGTGTACCAACAAAATTCATATCTTAGCATATCTGTTACTATAAACTTTTCCTGACATCTTCCGAAAATTTCTCCGTAATTTACGGGATTTTGGTATTATATATACATATGTAAATTATGTGTTGAAGAGTACTAATCTAAATTCTATAATCTATTTCATATCAAAAATCATCCCTCTAATTATACAAGATGAATCACGTATCAAGTTCAAATTCCTTAAACTCCGACTGCTATTCCGATATGGATATTCACCTGAACTCCGAAGACAGTGTAACCGGAATGGATCAACCAATTAGCCATCATCTATTCTGGATGAATTGGGGATGGGTTCGTAGCCTACTTAGTCATTGGAGACAAGAAGAAGGTGATCCCTTCCATCCACCACATTGCCCTCTTGGCGAAGAACCTGAAGCGCTTACCGGTGAACCTATCTGAAGCACCATTTTCTCTCTCATTTCCAGAGTATCTCGTCATGATTATATACTGTCTCAGATTCTGGATCTTATTCATCCGCTCGTCCGAACCAACAATCATCCCGGTGTAATAGAAGAAGTCAACGAGCTTCGCGCTCGGGTAGTGGCTTTGGAAAATGTGGTGCAAAGGTTACAAGCATCAGCAGCAGCACCGGCAGCAACAGTACCACCATCAGCAACACCAACAGTACCATCACCACCACCAACAACAACATCCGCATCTCACACCTCAACATCACAATCTGTACCTCGAACATCAACGTCATACGCACCATAGATACCAAGGAATACCAACAACAACAAACGATGAAGTATTAATTCATAACTTCATCGAAGAAATATTCTACAGAGAATATGTAGTTTCTAAAAGTTTTAGAGATTATATTCTAGTCCTAGTCGAAAACCAGATGAGATTAATATTATGTTAACTCATTAAAATCATGATTACATCTAAAGAAAATATATATGTAGGTGTATTTTCATAAAGAATGTAATTAAGAAAACTCTTTTGTACAAACTGTTAATGGTGAGAATATTTTAAGGGGTAGGTAATACCCGAGAGATATATAAATTCACTATTAATATGTTACATTCTTCGATTCTGATTCAACAAATCATCAACTATACTCACTACTTTCACAACAATATATATTCTTTTATAAAAATCAAAACAACCATCCTCATCCAAATTTGATTACATATTTTGATTTTGATAAATCAAAATCCAAAGTCAAGATTTAACGAAAGACATCATTCTTAGATTCCTACATCTTTCGAAGCTATACTTTGACTTCAAAACTGTGCTAGAACATCACTTTTATTCATAAAATCCAGAAAAATATTTGTGTCATTCAAAATTATAGAACATCATATGTATCTTGACAAATACAATCTTCATGCAAACCCTTCAAACTTTTAAAAACACCTCAGATTGATAACCGACGATTCGGTTATGATAACTTTGAATGCTGATGAAGCAGCAAAAACTGTAAACGACCTTAACAGCCAAAAGTTTGATGATAAAGAATAGTGTGTTGGCAAAGCTCAGAAAAAGAGAAGGTTTGGAACTGGAAAACGGATTGAGAAAACCATGAAGGAGGCTGTGGATAAATCACAAAGACTAAACCTGCCTTCAAAGAATCCAAATGATTCAGTATCTGCTGAAGTCATTAACGAATACCTTACTCCTGACTCTAAACTTTTACGGACAAATCTTCTTTATCATCTTTCGATATTAGAAATTCTAAGATATCATCGTATCTTTCATTATAAATATCCTCGATATTTTTGAAGATATTTTCATAACTATTCTTATCTGAAATCATTCTTCACGATATCAGTGTTACATCAGAAAGGAAACTGTTTTAGTTTCTAAAATCTAAAAAGTTTGAACTTAAATGTTATTGAAGCAGTGTTGGGAACTGAAGCATGAGTTAGTATAATATAATGACACTTGATCAACGTGATTATATTACTGTAATTCATGCTGAGTTTCTAAATGGAACGTGATGATTCACAGATCATAACGTCATCATGTGCTATGTCATACGACTCTTGTATTCTATTTAATCTCTAAAATATCAAGAAAATATTTCTTGATGATTCGGTCTTTTCCAGGGTATTCTGGTAATTTAACAAATCAAAATCGTGCCATTACCATTTTCTTCTTAGAACATTAACAATGTTCATTTCGAAATTCATATCTGCGAATTCTGGACCATTACAAGCAATGCTTAGTCACAAGAAGAAGAAACGAAGGGACAAAACTCCGAAATAGAAATTGAGGTATAAATCGCAGCAAATAAAAGAGAGCATTAACTGGGAATGATAATAATTATAGAAGACAGAAGCAGGAACTTTGAAATACCCGATAACAACACATAAATTACAAACCGTGTATATCAATGTTTATTGCAACATAAAGACACGGGAGAATTAAAAGCACTATAACCCCAAGGGCAAAGTAGAAGTAAGCAGATTCCTCTGGCGGAAGTTGGAAAAGGAGAATAATTGTTGCGATAGTAAGGATAAGGACAAGGATCAGAACTGGATTAAGCATTTTCACAATCTTTTGAATTTGGAAATTGAGTATAGGAATGGTAAAAGTAAGGAAGCGAAGGGGGTGAATTTATAGTGAAATATTCGACAGAGTAATCAAAACAGATGATCGCATTTAAAGCGGATCCTAATTTTCTTGATTTCCGAAGAATCAAATCTTATTACTAAGACCTTCTCCAAATCTCTTGAACTCTGGAAATCAACCTGTCTACGTCAAAAGATATGAAGAAACTTTACCTACTCATTTCACTCCTTTGTGATAACTTCATTTATACTCTTCTAGTAACCAAATTGTTTTATCTATATTACTCGCCGATGATAAAACTTTAATTTTCAGCTCGCATGCATCATGAAAACGTATTTATTGTCAGCCATGACCATCTCAATCAAATTTCGGGACGAAATTTCTTTAACGGGTAGGTACTGTGACAACCCGGAAATTTCTGACTAAATTTAAACTTTATCTTTATATTATTCCGACACGATAAGCAAAGTTTGTTAAGTTGAATCTCAAGAAGTATAAACTGTATTCATACATTCATTTAACCTTGACCAAACCCTGACGATTCACGAACCATTATAATTGGATTGGAAAATATACGTATATATATATATATATATATATATATATATATATATATATATATATATATATATATTACAAAAATATAATATTAACTTAGTCAAAAAAATGTTCTGATTTAAAATAATATATTTTGATAAACAACGAGTCACTGATTTATAGAAGCAAATGACCACAATGCTCAATTTTATAAGTTACATTTTTTATAAGGTAATTTATTGATGAGTAAGTCAAATTATTAATAAGGGTACACGTCGCGTAACGTAAAAGGCTAGTTTTCTAAACGTACGAAAGTGCGTTCGAAAAACCGAAAGTGGTACACGAGTCGAGTATCAACGTATGAGTCAACGGAGCTAAAATTACAAGTCAACTATGTACATGAATATAATATAATATATATATAATTAATATAAATTATATATATATATTATATATATATATATATATATATATATATAATAATATGTCGACAAACAAGAAAACAAAAAAAATGTGAGATGGATTTTGGGGCCATGCGACCGCATGAGAAATAGGCATAAAACCCATGCGATCGCATGGCAGTCAGAATTCAGAAACATTCTATAAATTGGCCAGTTTGCTCAACACACACACACATATTAATATCTATATTACTCCGTATTATATTTTATATTTATTATTTATATTATTATTATTATTAAGATTAATATTATTATTAATCTTATAGTTAGGAGTATTATTATTAGTATTATTATACATAAAATACTACGACGAGGTCATGAGCGAATTATTTTCAAACAAGCCTTCCGAGCGGGATAGAGCTAGGGAAACTATGGGTTATAACTATGGAGGTTATGGGTAATGTTCGTGAGTATTGTTCGCAAGTCAAACTAGTATTTATCATCTCCGTTGCATCTACGTACTTTTCTACAATATTGAATCACAATATTGATACGTAAGCATTTATATCTTATCTTTTATATATTAATAGTATATCCATGTCTAGTGCTCGAGTATATATGTTTATGCATGCTTGTATGCTTTAATTTTGTCGTTAGAAAGTTTATGATGAATCACGAATTTGATACATATATTATTGATAAAAGGTATATGATATGCATGTCATTGAAAAGCTGTCGAAAAATTAATAACTTTTCATTTAGAAATCGTATGTTTTCGATGAACGGATTAAAAGTTATGGTCAACTGAATTATAATTAACATTAATTGAAATTGCTTTTGAATCTGTAATTGATATTTAAACAACTTGTTTATAAGATTGATAAATTGAATTTTCAAATATTACTAATCGAGTAAATGAATTTCTATATAAGGCACGTCTCGTCTTGTTGAACAATTGTCAAAGTTGACTGTCTTATCATGTTTTAAAGCTTTATAAACACTATAATCTGATCTTTCAAGTATTGGAAAACTATATGAAAATCATGTTCGATTGCCATGATAATTCAAATATAATATAGCCCCTGAAATAAATAATATTTTGAGTTTGATAAACTATAAATTCGTTCAATTATCAAGACTTATACTATGTTAATAAACATGTATAGATTTAAAGATCATATTGGGTCAGGTTGACTTTTGAGATGACTTTTGTTAAACTTCTGCATGTCGGTCTCGAGCATTAGGATTGTGATACACTATGACCCAACCTAGTTTATTAGACATGTATTGACCAACATATGTTCTCTAGGTTGAGATCTACGGTTAATCTTGCATTCCGAGTTACGGTCACTTTTTGATGAATGACCTTATGTGCTTCTAAGGTGAGTTTCATTTGCTCCCTTTTTAAATGCTTTTGCAATATATATTTTTGGGCTGAGAATACATGCACTTTATTTTAAACAATGGACACAAGTACATACAAAATTCTATACTGAGTTTGAACCGAAAATCCCTTAGCTTTGGTAACTAGTAACTGCCGGTTATAAGAACTGGTGGGCGCGAGTAGTAGTATATGGATCCATAGGGCTTGATATCTCCGTCCGAGCTAGAGCACTAGCCTTTTAACGGACGTATACTATTTGAGAAGCGTACACGTTGGTTTGCGTGTATTATTAAGTTGATTATACAAAGGGTACAAATTATATATACGTTAAGTTTAGTTACCAGGGTGCTCAATTTCGTAGAATATTTTGATAAACGTTTCTGGATTGAACAACTGAAATCTTGTGATCCACCTTTATATACAGATTATGCGCACCATTAAAACTATGAACTCACCAACCTTTGTGTTGACACTTTTAAACATGTTTATTCTCAGGTTTCTAGAAGTCTTCCGCTGTTTGCTTATACGTTATACAAGCTATGTGCATGGAGTCATAGATGCTTTATTCAAGAAAACTTTGCATTCACAAAATCATCACCATGTATCTTATTTTGACTGCATTGTCAACGGATGTACTGATGTAGTATTGTAAACTATTATATACGGTGATTGTCTATACGTAGAAATCATCAGACATCGAAAACCTTGGATTTATATATTCATTTATGGTGTGTCTTTTCCAAAGAATGCAATGTTTACAAAACGTATCATATAGAGGTCAAAACCTCACTATGAAATCAATGAATGATGTATTCGTCCAAAGGGATTTGGAAGGATGGAGATGGCTGAAATGAAGTTGCTTAGGTAAAAATGTGGTAGAAGCATATGCTAGATTGCTAGATATTATATCAAATGGAGTTTTTAGAAAGAACCTAGAAGTTGAGAGCATCATCAAGAAGCTAAGAGAAAAACGAATTTGATAATTGAGGACATCAACTTATTGCACCATTTATGTAAGTAGAGGCCCTTGCAACTAATATGGTAAGGGGTAGAAAACCTAGAGGTGGAGTATTGTGGGGGCACTAGGGCTGGCCTCTCAAAACCTTAAATTACACTTAGCAATTTCAAGCTTAGTTGGAAATGTTCCTTAACTTGAAGTCTTTCATTTGCTTTAAAAAACCTTTCTTGCCTGATCAGCTTTACAAGCATTTTATATCCATGTTTCATTTTGCAAGTTTCTTGCAAAAAGGTAAGGGATTACATATCCTGCACCTGATCTCAAGGTTCTGATTTTTTACATGTTAAAAAGTACTTGAAATGGATAACAAAACTACTTTACCACTTTAAACTATAACACCAGCATTTTAAGTACATCATCCACACCAAATACTGATATGGTTCATCTCCACATATCATCCAACACGGTTATTATTCAAATAAAACCCGATTGCAACTAGAGGATTAAATCTAGAGCTACAGATATCATTACTAGCAGTAATAAGAAGGTAGAAACAAACAAGAAGCCTAAATGTGTCGAAACTTAGGTAACAACATAGATTGCAACTAAGATGACACATCAAGCCCTCTCACCCCTAATACGCCTAGCGAGCTGAATGTCTTTAGGCATGATGGTGACACGCTTGGCGTGAATTGCACACAGGTTGGTGTCCTCAAACAGTCCTACAAGGTAAGCCTCTGCTGCCTCTTGTAATGCCAGCACAGCATGGCTCTGGAAACGCAGATCAGTCTGCACAAACCATCTTACATATATCAATCAATAACTCAACAACAAAACAATTTTCACCAGTCAAATTTGATGCTGCAATATATTCATAGGTGAATTTTCTTTTCTAGTCATAACATTAGTCGATGGCCATTTACTTAATAAACTGTTAAAAAATCATCATCATCATCATTAAAGTTTAATTGACATTTGAGATGATAAATGTTGAATCATAACATAGGTTGATAAGTATTATCAATTTTTACATTCATCATCACGAATGCTAACTAACAGCCATTACGAATTTTATAATCTCATATTCATCAATTGATGTTATAACCTACATAAAGAATTCATCAAGGATGGTTAATATTCAAAACATCGAATTTGATCAGGATTTTTTAATTTCCATTCTTTTGACATTCGTATTGGCAAAGGTAAGATGTTACGAGATGGACCCATTAACTTTAGCAAATCAGTTTGCTTAAGACGATTATAGATTAAACATATGCCAAATAGATCCAATAAAATCTAAAGGACTTAAAATTGCCAGTTCTACCACGTTTGATGTATCGAGAAATCCCTATAATATATGAAAAGTATAGCTTTTCTGAAAAATAGTTGAACAAGAATGTTCAATGATTTACTTAATCTCTAAATCAAACAAGAGAAGAAGGAACATTCATTGACAAAACAGGTAGTATGTCCAATGTCCATCCTATAAAAACCGTAATTATCGACCTAACACATTAATTTAGATCATAAATTGGACAGGTAGGTAATGAACATAATCACAAATTGGAGGAGTCAAATAGGACAGATAGGCAAATGACCATAATTAGTTTAGATCATCCAAACCATCTTACATTTACTAATCAATATGTCAACAAAAAACTATTTTACCAGTCAAAATGATGTTGTAAATATTATAATGAATTTCCTTTTCAAGTCATAACATTAGTTGATGGATATTTATTTGACAAACAGTTAAAAAATCATCATCATTATTCATGTTAGTTGACATTTGTGATGATGAATGTTAAATGAAAACATCAGTTGATATATATTATTAACTTTTACACATATTATCACGAATGCTAACAAACATTCACGGCCATGAACGTTAATAATTTTATAATCTAATATTCATCGGTTGATGTTATAACCTATAACCTACACAAAGAAATAGAATTTTTCAAGGATGGTTAACATTCATAGCATCAAATTAGATCATCATTTTCAAAATTCCATTTCTTTGACATTTGTATTAGCAGAAGTAAGATGTTTCGTGATGAACTCATCAACTTTAGCAAATCTGTTTGCTGAAAACCATTATAGATTAAACGTAAACCAAATAGGTCCATTAAAATCTAAAGGGGTAAAATTGCCATTTTTTTAAAGGCTAAAATTGCCAGTTCTACCGCATATGATGTATCAAGAAATCCATATAATATATAAAAACCATAGCTTCTTTCTGAAAAATAGTTGAACATGAATGTCCAATGATTTGCTTAATCTCTAAATCAAACAAGAAAAAAGGACCACTCATTGACAAAAAATGTAGTATGTCCAATATCCAACCTATAAAAAACGTAATTATCGACCTAACGCATACTTCTGTAAAAAATATGAGACATTCTATCGAACATCTAAGGTACCAATCATGAAAGACAAATAAAAAGGATCTTCTGCACCTTAGTTAATTCAAATGACTAAATGAATTTACGTAAAGCTTCTAACATAGATATGATATAATATTCATGGTACAGAGAGAATAAATACAATCTCTTATGGGCTGAATTATATATAAGATATATATAATATACAATATACTCCGTATAATATATAATGAACTAACCTTAAAGTCCTGAGCAATCTCACGAACAAGCCTTTGAAACGGTAGTTTCCTGATTAGAAGTTCAGTACTCTTCTGATACTTTCGGATTTCACTGCACCATAATAGCACTCAACATTACAACTAATAGTTGATAAAAACTAAAACAAACTTTAGAGTAGTGTGCGAGTAAAAAACCGTAGGGCAACGGTTCCAGGTCTGTATCTGTGAGGCTTCTTCACACCTCCAGTTGTTGGAGCAGATTTACGAGCAGCCTAACATACCATAAAAATTCAAAATCACAACTTCGATTTACAACTCAATAAAAAAAAATAAGTTAAGTTACATTCTTGTTTCATCCATTTTGCCACTTTTAATATTCAGTTGGCAGGTCCAGATCCAAAATTTAATCTTTTATCTTCCACATTAATAAGAATGTTCATTGTTGCAGGGTATGAATCTATTTGAATGTGACTCCAACAACATTGATTTAAATGATAAAGAATAATACGGCCCAATTGCAATTCCATAGTAAAATAACAAGATTATTATGATGGTACCTTGGTAGCTAGTTGCTTCCTAGGGGCTTTTCCTCCAGTTGACTTACGAGCAGTTTGCTTGGTACGAGCCATCTATTATCGTAATAATTGTAAAAAAAAAAAAAAAAAAAAAAAAACAATAGAAAACTAGAGCTAGATATTGAATCAAACATATGAATATTATGTATCCTAAAAGGATCATAATCACAGTTCCAATTGTATGAACCCTAAAACCATTACTATTCAATCACATATCAAAACAGCACCTGTAAATATGTTCAGTTGATTCCACCTCATACAATTTAAAAGGCGTATAAAAATTACAAATTATAATGGAAATTTTCAGTTTTTAAGTAACAAATCTATTAAAAATTAATTTTATTTTTGTAATTAAATGAGTTACAGGAATAGTAAATACATATATCACGTTATCGGACAAAAACAAACCCTAGAAATACCACAATCACCGAATGTTATGGGGAGATACAAATAAAAACGAAATTAATCGATAACGAAGAAGATAAATGAATCACAAACCCTAATTTGATAACACAAGCAGATCGAATGTGAGATGAAAATGGGGAGAGGTGCTTACCTTTGACCGGTTTTAAGTTTCAAAAGGTTGAAAAATTTTCGAAGTTGAATTTGTTGGTTAATTTAGCAACATGGATGTATTTATAGAACTTTGAATGGGCCAAGTTGAACAAAATGGGCCGAGTATAATTATGCAAAGGGCCTTCAAATAAGTTGTGCTAGGATCCCCTGTTGAAGGCAATCCCTCCATTCATGATTGGGAAATTGGTTCAAATACACTTTTTTTTTTTAAGTTTTATTTCAAAATACACTTTTTGTAAAAAAATTGTCTTTTTACACCATTGAGTAGACCAAAGTGTTGGTCGACCACCATATACCTTGGTCGACCACCTCATTTTTCAAGGTGGTCGACCAAGCTTCATTGAGGTCTCGGTCGACTACTGTGTATTCATGGTTGACTACCTCTCATATTTTCATGGTCGACTACCCCCACAAAATATAACGCGGGCGACTCAAATGGTGGTCGACTAGTAAGCTGACTTTTACATCCTTGTGTGTTTTTCAGACCACATTTATCAACATACAACATCATATACTTGAAAATCGGAATGAATTTTGCACTTTCTTTTCTATTGACAGCTTCAACAGCAGTCCACACCAGAAGATGTTGAACTTGCTCGAGTCCTTAGACAGCTAAAATGTAACATCCCGCCTTTTTCCGGTTACTTTCCGTTTAACTATTTTAAAGTCCGTTATATATTTATAACATCTTTCGTTAATACGCGTTTTAAATTATCTCGATTAGGTAATTCACGCACCCGATTCAAACTTGAGGGACTAAACTTGCCAAAATTCCAAAATGGTGACTAGGTCAAAGGAGTCAAACTCCTCTCATCCATTCATTTCATCTTCTCCATCTTTCTTCTTCTTCTTTTTCTCTCAAAAACACCAACAAGAATTCATCATCTAAATTCGGATTAGGAAGTTAGCAACAAAATAAATTACAAATTCGTGATCCTTGCATCTTCCTCTTCGATTCCATACCGATTTCATTACATTTGGGTAACTTTCTAAAATCACTAGATTTTGTGTTCTTGATGTTTTTAACTTATAAAAGTGTTAATTAGTGTCTATGGCTCAAGTCTAACATGAATATATGAATTGTATGCTCGATCTTGTTGTTTTGAAGTAACTAGCATGAACTTGAATTTTGGTGTGTTGTTCTTGAGTTTTGGATGATCATATGTTGTTAGATGTTAAAAGTTCATGTTCTAATTGTGTTCCTAGTATCACTAGCTTCAATTTGATGTGTAGGTTGCTTTAGAAAAGTTCATGAACTTGATTTATGATTTTGGTGAATTTGGGTTAGGGTTTGATGAACTTGAAATGGACTTTTGATGCATTGAATGCCATGGATTATTATTGGTAAGTATTTAGTTGGATTGTATGCTTGATTACCTTCGAAACGGCATATCATTCATGTAAATTGGTTGCCCGAATCATTGAATTGCATTTATGAACTTGTATGCGGTTAATGTTAAGCATTAGATGCGGTTTTGGTTGTTGTAATAGGTAGATTGATTGATGAAATGTGTTTAGTTGTTTTCCTCGTCAAATTACCTTCCCAACGGTATAAGATACTTGTCTTGATTGTTTGCGGATCATAAATTTTGTTTATTTGGATTTTGGTTCGTGCACTTGAGATTTTCAGCAAACAGAACCTGAATACTAATCTGGACGCCGTCCAGATATTAGGACGCCGTCCAGTTCTTCGATACTGGACGCCGTCCAGATATTGGGACGCCGTCCAGTCCTTTAATACTGGACGCCGTCCAGAAAATCTGGACGCCGTCCAGTTACACTTGAAGTTTCTGTTTCGTTTTACCATTTTTTGAAAAATGTTTACTATGCTACGCACCTCCGATTCACATGTAACTTGTTCTAACGTGCTCATATATGATTAAAAACCTCAGAGAAATAGTTCAGGACCCGACCCGAATGTGTTGACTTTTTCATTGACTTTGACCCGACCAAGTTGACTTTTAATCAAACTTAACCAAATGTTTGTGCAAATCGTCCTAACATACTTTTATACTCGTATCTTGCATGAAACATGACAATTTGACTCACATGTTGTAGTATTCGAGTCGTAACGAGCCATAGGACTAATTGAACATCTTTGACCTATCGTGTTTACCGTTATTGATACAACCTATTGTTTAGGTCAAGACTAGCATTGTTCTTTGCACACGTTTACTTGTTGAAGTACTTTACTACTCGTGCACTCAAGGTGAGATCATAGTCCCACTTTTACTCTTTTGAAACTTACATTTGGGATGAGAAAACATAAACGTTCCTTTTTAACTAAGTGAACACAAGTACAGGAAAACAAACATTCTACATACGAGTTTAGAACAAAAATCCTCAATTCGATTATCATTAGTTACACTTGTCGGGTGTAAGCGAGAACTTATGTTATATGGCCATATGGGTTTGACAAACCCTCATTCAAACGGTTCGCTACCGTTTACGAATGAAATATATTTTCGAGAAACATTGTATGTTCTAGCACTAAGGTGATGGGGTTCTATGGAAGGAATGTTAAGCATTGATAATTGGGTGCTCGTGATAACAAATTTTTGGAATGGTTAACTATTATTGAAATGTTATAAATCTTGTGGTTCATTTGTACGTACTTACTTAAACCTATGATTTCACCAACGTTTTCGTTGACAGATTTCTATGTTTTTCTCAGGTCCTTGAACGATACATGATACATGCTTCCGCTCATTATTTTGATACTTGCATTGGATGTCGAGTATATATGCATACATGGAGCGTCTTTTGGCTACTTTTAAATTGTGTCGCATAAGTTTCATTTGTACTTATAACTTTGTAACGTAACTTGTGGTGGAACTATTCTTGTAAACTTTGAACAATCTTTACATTTGAAATGAATGCGACATATCTTTTGGTCAAACGTTGTTTTAAAGACTTATGACCACGTAACGGGACCTAAGTAGACGGCGCCGTCAATGACGATTTTGTCGGGTCGCTACAGATGGTATCAGAGCGTTGGTTGTAGGGATTTAGAGTTCATTGGTGTCAACCTCGAGTCATAGGGTACATTGGTGAGTCTAGACTACAACCGGCATATAGACTTGAAGTAGGAATTACTTGACTACTTGTGCATTTATACTCGAACGCTTCTACTCATATCTACTCTTAGTTCATCTTAATCTCACGTTGTTTAATTTGATTGACACGCCACCTTGACTATATGAAATGATGTCGAATGCATATATGAATCAGGGTAATATAATTTCCGGGATTATATTACGGTGACTCATATGAACGTTCCGACATTGTGGCATAAAGAATTTAAGGCGAGTCAAGGAAAATTTTCTCCCTATCTTTATTCCATATCACGGTTAGTATTATTTAGAATACTAACCAACGGTATTCTTTTGTTTTGAAGGAACAATGCCTTCTCGCCGTGCGCCATGCCGTGAAACTCCCGAACAAGCTCTACAACGCATGATAGGCACCGCCGTAGATGCGGCCATGGCCGGTCACTCATCCAACAACAATAATAGTAACAACCACAACAACAACAACAACAATGGAGCCGGTAACTCAAACGAGGGATGCTCCTATAAAGCTTTCATGGGGTGCAAACCTCACACTTTCGATGGAACCGGAGGACCGGTTGCTCTCACTCGATGGTTTGAGCAAACGGAAGCCGTTTTTAGCATAAGCGGTTGTCGGGACCAAGACAAGGTCAAGTACTCCACTCACACTTTCTCCGGCGTCACTCTCACTTGGTGGAACACCTATGTACAATCGGTGGGTACCGATGAAGCCCACGCTCTCTCTTGGTCTGATTTGAAAGGAAAGATGATCACCGAATACTTTCCATGCGAGGAAACCCGAAAGCTCGAACAAGAGCTAAGAACTCTAAAAGCGGTCGGAAATGATCTCAAGGCCTATAATCAACGATTTTCTGAACTAGCCTTGATGTGCCCAAACCTTGTGAACCCCGAGTCTTTAAGGGTTGAACTTTACATGGATGGTCTTCCAAAGAGCATCAAACACGGAGTAATGTCATCCAAACCCCCTAATCATCAAGAAGCTTTGAACATGGCCCGCAAATTGATAGAGACGGTGGACGAAATTGTAGTACCGGCACCTAAAGCCGAGGACAAGTCAGGTAACAACAAAAGAAAATGGGAAGCTCCCCAATCAAGCAACAACAACTTTGCCAAGAAATCTTTCACCTCCGACGGCAAGAAGGGTTATGCCGGAAATCTACCTCTTTGCAACAAATGCAACAAACATCACTTTGGCGAATGTAGTAAGCTAATTTGCCATCGGTGCCAAGGAATTGGTCATAAGGCCAACGATTGTAAAAGTGCCACTCCCGTCGCTCGAAAGTGGCCCAATGCACCAAAGACGGGCACTTGTTACGAATGTGGCCAAACGGGTCATTATAGAAATGCATGCCCAAAGAAGAAAGATAACCCCAACACGCGCGGCCGAGCTTTCAACATCAACACCGAGGAAGCCCGGGATGACACTGAACTAGTCACGGGTACGTTTCTTCTCAACAATTCTTATGTCTCTTGCTTATTCGATTCGGGTGCCGATAAATGCTTTGTATCCAAGACTTTGACTCATTCTTTTAGCACTCCACCTCTTCCATTAGATACCACTTATACCATTGAAGTGGCTAACGGGAAACTATTAAGTGCCGACACATATTACCGGGGGTGTACGTTAAACATTTTGGGTAAGGAATTTGAAATTGACTTGATACCCATGGAACTAGGAAGCTTTGATATAATAATCGGTATGAATTGGTTAGTCAAAATGAAATCTCACATCCTTTGTGATCTTAACGCAATCCGAATTCCTATCGAGAATGGTGAACCTTTGATTGTTTATGGCGATAAGAGTTGCACCAGACTCAACCTCGTTTCGTGCCTTAAAGTTAGAAAACTACTCCGAAAGGGTTGTTTTGCGATCCTTGCCCACGTTAAGAAAGTCGAGTCCGATGAGAAGCATATCGATGATGTGCCAATTGTTAGTGACTTTTCCGATGTATTTCCCGACGAATTGCCAGGTCTTCCACCTCATCGACCGGTAGAATTCCAAATCGATCTTATTCCGGGAGCCGCACCCGTAGCACGTGCACCGTATAGACTTGCTCCATCCGAAATGCAAGAATTGCAAAGTCAAATCCAAGAACTACTTGACCGTGGTTTTATCCAACCTAGCCATTCACCATGGGGCGCTCCGATTTTGTTTGTTAAAAATAAAGACGGATCCCTACGAATGTGCATTGATTATCGTGAACTAAATAAATTGACGGTTAAGAACTGATATCCTCTTCCTCGCATCGATGACCTCTTTGATCAACTACAAGGGTCTTGTGTATATTCGAAAATCAATCTCCGCTCGGGTTATCATCAATTAAGGGTTAAGGGGGAAGATGTCTCCAAAACCGCTTTCCGGACTCGTTATGGTAGTTATGAATTCCTTGTCATGCCGTTTGGTCTCACTAACGCACCGGCGGTGTTCATGGATCTTATGAACCGCGTGTGCAAACCGTATCTCCATAAATTCGCTATTGTGTTCATCGATGACATATTGATCTATTCTAAAAATGAAGAAGAGCACGAACAACATCTCCGACTTGTGCTTGAACTCTTGAGACAAGAACGACTTTATGTCAAATTCTCCAAGTGTGAATTTTGGTTGAAGGAAGTTCAATTTCTTGGTCATGTTGTAAGTGATCAAGGTATTAAAGTCGATCCCACGAAAATCGAAGCCATTAGTAAATGGAAGACTCCTACGACTCCTACTGATATTGCTCTAAACATACATATTATTCAACGCAATATCACTTATATTTCATAGGTTTTTATCATCTACAAAGATATTCAATGAGCATTTCACGAGAAAAATGACAAAAGAGTGAAGTTAGAAGAAACGACGATAAAACGATAGTTTTAACTAGATTTATATCAAGAAACGTTTATCCGAATGAAAGTACAAGATGAAAGAAGAAAAGAGTTCAAATGAGAAGTGACAAATCAGTACACGTCAACACGGGATCAACAAAGAACAACTGAAGAAGAAAAATGAAGAAAACTGTTATTTGATCTTACACGAATCGTGTATGTCTACACGAAACGTGTAGAATATTTGTTCTCACACGAATCGTGTACTGATACACGAATCGTGTAATGTAAGGCCGAATTTAATCATTCATCAGATAAGGGGCGGCTACTTTTGGAGTTTAAAACAATTCTTTTTCTCAATGAGTTACAGCAAGGAATCAACAAAGCCTCAACTACTACTACTTGGATCAGTTTAAATACGGAGTACTATCAAGAGTTGAAGACACATATTTTCATACAATTATTTTACGCAAGTTATTATTCTGTAATTTTTATTACTCTATTAGTTCAAGGTTAAAAATAGTTGTAATATTAAGGGTGTATTGTTCGTGATAAAGGGTGTTATTGTACGCGTGAAAGGGGTGTTATTATTGTAATTTTTCTACCATTTGAAGTTAATGCAAGTGAAGATATTTTAGTAAGTTTACTCTGTTAAAATTAGCGTTGTTATTATGTTTGCATATCTATATTTTTATGTCTACCTTAGTGTAATGAATAGCTAAATTTCCCTAGTGTTTGCTTAAATGTAGAGCCCCTAGTGAAATGGATTGTTACCATTAGTAAAAGTTAAAATGTAACTTTAGTATTTTTAATATTGAGCCTAGTTAAAAGAACCATTTTTATGTAATTAGGTATTTAACCCTTGCCACTTAATTTATTAAATTTAAATAACGAAAGTTGTTTTTATTTACATAAATTGAGCTTCAACATTAAAAATGATCTAGACGAATTTATGGATAAGTTATTGACACCAATTTAGAAATAAACTTCGGTGGTTTGGGTGATATCAATAAATTATATGAAGGTGAAATTATAAAAAGGGAAACCGTTATAATTTGGGTATTGGCGAAGGTCAAAACTAGGCTAGGTCTCAATTTAAATACTTAGGGAATAGTAGCTTTCTAAAAAGAATCCGATGAAAATTAGAATTTATTTAGTTAAGTTGTAACCTTATGTTTATTCGAGAGAAAAATGTAAAGTTCAATACTAAAACATTTTAAATAGGGCGTAAAACTTAAAACAATCCATGGACCTAGGGGTGACACAATTAAGTAAACACTCCCAATTATCTTATTTATATTTCTTATAAAAGTATTATCATTATTATTTACGAATTACCATTTTAAAATATAAAAAAATACATAAAAACATCAATTTTTCGTAACAGTAATCTGTCACATCTTTTTACTCATACACGAATCGTGTATAGTCACACGAATCGTGTAAGGCTCTGACGCGGCTACAGTACCAGTAGGTTAAAATTAGGGTTTTAATTAATTAATTATATATATTTAGGTTATTAGTTATTTTTATTATATAATTAGTATTAATTAGTATAAAATACTAAAATACATGTTTTAATCTTAAAAATTAGTATTTATTATAGGTTTATAAATTGTAACTAGTTTATAGTTAGTAAATTAATTAATTTTCCTTTTAATTTGTATTAGTTTTATTAAAAATGTCATTTAGTTAATTTAATTAAGTTTATATAATAATTGCTCAAAACAAAATTCTAAATATATAGTTTCATTAAAAATTACTATTTTACTAATTACCATTTAGTAACATAATTAATGCATCATAATTAGTTTATTTTCATTTAGTTCCTTTTTAAGTTAATTTTTGTAATCTTGTAATTTTATTTAGTAAATTAGTTTTAGTTATTTTCTTTTACTGTTATTTTACAATTGCCTAATCCAAAACCCCCTTTAATTAAGTTTGACATCAAAGACTATTAAAAACCATTAAACACTCCATCTCCCTGTGGAACGAATCGGATTTACCAACAAACTAAACTACACGGATAGGACTAGTTGCCTATATATATGTGTGAAATCAACCTAAAATCTATAAAATACCACATATACAATAAATCAATTCGTGTAACAAAACAACTCAAATCCGTTCATAAATAAAGGTTACGTTTCCGCACATCAACTTTTTGGCGCCGCTGCCGGGGAAGTTGGCAGTTAAATAAATAGATAATTTTTCTGATTCGTAGTAGTAGTTGGATTTGTACGTGGACCGGGTTGTTGGATCACCAATTTTATTGGTCAATAGAAGGATCCTGCCCCTCTGCTGCATCTTTTGGTTATTCAAAACGTGGGCAAAATCAGAAGGAAAATCTGTTTGTTTAAGGGTTTTTATCATTGTTTTTATGTTATTCGATCCTCTCGAGGAAATTCATTTCCAAGAAAGTTCAAAGTTTTTGAATAAATCCTTTAATTCTTTGTACAATTTCCCAAATTGTATGATCCGTTCAATCCTAAACTCGTTAAACTTAATCCGGAACCTCAAAGAATTAATAAAGGACAAAAACAACAAAAAGAAATAGGAAGTACTAGTAATTTTAAAACACCGAAAAACACTAAAAAAGAGAAACAAGTAGGTAACCCTAGATAAACCTTTAGTGAAGTGATCTCATAATAGAAATTAATGTATGAACTTACGTTCCTCCAACGCTGAATTAACTCCCTCACATCCTGAACCCGAAAGAAAATTCCACGAACGCTTAAGAACTCAAGAAGTAGAATCTCTTGCTAAAAATTTAGAGTCACTTTTCTTAGAATCCGACTCTGAACCAATAATTCAACCAATCATAGAGCCGATTATTAAAGAAGAAGAAGAAATGGCTAATACAAATCAAACGATGGAAGCATTAATGAAGGCCACAAGAAAAGGTCAAGGCCACGCAATCATCCAACCCACGATGAGTGATGGCTTTGAAATAAAAGGTCAATTTTTACACATGGTAACTAATACATGTCAATTCGGTGGAGCCCCAAATGAGGATGCTAACGAGCATCTTCGTAAGTTTGTAAGCATTTGCAAGCTTTTCAAAATCAAAGATGTCACCGATGAAGTTGCATGTTTAAAAATCTTTCCATGGTCATTAAAAGATGATGCAAGGGATTGGCTAGACTCATTACCAGAAGGTTATATTGAAAACTGGAATGATATGATGGATAAATTTTTGTCAGAATTCTTTCCTGCTTCAAAAGCAGCAAAATTACAAAGTGACATAAATCACTTTAAACAAAAGCCTAATGAAACTCTTTATGAAGCTTGGACCCGATTCAATAAAATGCTTCGAATATGTCCTCAACACGGGTTGAATACATTCCAAAAGGTCCAAATATTCTATAAAGGAGTCAATGTGACAACTAGAAAAGATATAGATGTTGCAGCTGGAGGTTCGATTATGAAGAAAACACCTGAAGACGCTCACACAATCATTGCTGATTTAGCTTCCCATTCTCATAATTGGCATCAAGAAATAGAATTTTCTAGATCATCAAATGTTGCTAGTATTGAAAGCAATGATGAAATTGCTTCTTTAAAAGTTCAAATAGCAAATCAAGCAAGGCAAATCGAGAAAGTAACCAAAGAAATGCATGCTATCAGAGTAGGATGTGAACTGTGCCAAGGTCCCCATCTTACTAGAGATTGTGATCAAAGTACAATGAAAGAACAAGCAAATTTCTTAGGATACTTACGAAAAGGTGAAATGAACTTCAGTGATTTTCCAGCTATAGAAGCAAACAACCGAAAATATCCTCCTATAAACAGCTATCAAGTAGGAGGACCTTCAGGATCAAATAATAATAACTATCAAGGAGGAAATCCAGGTTACCAAAATAACCGGAATTTCCCAAATCAAAATCAAAGAAATCCGCCACCAGGTTATAATAACCGAAATCAACCTCAACGAAATTATCAAAATAATTTCCAACACACACAACCACTAGCATTCAATCAACCACAACCATTAGCAATTATGCAACCTCAACCTGAGAGCAAATCTGGTTTAGAAGATCTCTTAAGAGATTTTATGGTTAAGCACGAGCAAAATGCAGAGCTCCAAACTCAGCAAATCCGAAATCAACAAGCCACAATACAAAACTTAGAAAGGGATGTTGGAAGGATATCACAGTTACTATCGGAGAGACCACCAGGTACTCTCCCCTCAAATACTCAAGTGAATCCCAACAACCCCCAAACAAGGAACGAGCATGTAAATGCTATAACTACTAGAAGTGGCTTAACTACTAAACCGGAGACTCTTAAGTCCCCTGAAGTTTCTTTATCTCCTTTTGTTTTACAAATACCGGTTGATGAAAATGAGCAAGTTGATAAAGAACAAGAGAAAGATGATCCACCTGAGGTCATACCAAAGAAAAGTGAAGAACCACCAGTAAAGGTGCATAAGGAACCTATTCCTTACCCGAAAGCATTAAAGAAAGACAGACTCGCAAGGCGGTATGAGAAATTTGCGGACATGATTAAGCAAATTAGCATTAACATGCCACTCGCGGAGGTTCTTAGGGATATGCCCAATTACGGGAAGTTTTTAAAGGATCTCATATCCTCGAAGGGTAAATACCACGACGTTTCTGCCACATTCCTCCATGAGGAATGTTCGGCCATCTTAAAGAAACAAAATGTACCTCCAAAATTAGGAGACCCTGGTAGTTTTATCATACCATGTATGATGGGTGATTCGGTAGTGTACGATGCACTAGCCGACCTAGGTGCAAGTGTTAACTTAATGCCTTACTCGTTATATTTAAAACTTGACTTAGGAGACTTAAAACCAACCCGAATGGGTATTCGATTAGCAAACCAATCATTTGATACTCCAATAGGTATAGCCGAGGATATACTTGTAAAAGTTGGCTCACTCATCTTTCCCGTCGACTTTGTTATTCTAGAAATGCAAGAGGACACAAAAGTTCCTATCATTTTAGGACGTCCTTTCCTAAATACTGCAGATGCTATCATCAATGTCCAAAAAGAACAATTAAGTCTAGGTGTGGGAAACGAGAGAATAATTTGTCACATTGACAAAGCCATGAAAAGACCCACTTCTACCGATGACTCTTGTTTTCAAATTGATGTTATAGATCTTTGTGTCGAGAATGAATTGAAGGAGCTACTTGAAATTGATATCCCGGGGTTAGCCCCGGTAAGTGAGAATGAATACTTCAATATTGATAAAGATTTTGATGAGTTGATGAAGGTGGTCACGGATGACGAGACCATAATAGAAGAAATTCCCATGGAAGAGGAATCGTTTGAGGAAATCAAAAATGAAGATAGATTTCGTATAAAAAATTCCTTAGAAGAACCACCCGTACTAGAGCTTAAAGAGCTACACAAACACTTGGAGTATGCTTATCTCGAAGGTACATCTAAATTACCAGTAATTATTGCTTCACATCTTTCAGATAATGAGAAGGATAAGCTAATTTCTGTATTAAAAACCCATAAAAAAGCTATAGCCTGGAAAACAACCGACATTCCGGGAATAAACCCGTCTTATTGTACACATAAAATTCTCCTTGAGAATGACTACAAACCCGTAGTACAAAGACAACGCAGGCTAAATCCCAACATGAAAGAGGTTGTTAAAAAGGAGGTCGTCAAGCTTCTTGACGCCGGGTTAATCTACCCCATCTCCGATAGTCCATGGGTTAGTCCAGTACAAGTAGTACCCAAAAAGGGGGGTACAACCGTTATATTAAATGAAAAGGACGAACTCGTCCCAACTAGAACAGTTACCGGCTGGAGAGTCTGTATTGATTACAGATGTCTAAATGATGCCACTAGAAAGGATCATTTCCCGTTACCTTTTATTGATCAAATGCTTGAACGATTAGCGGGAAAAGAATATTATTGCTTTTTAGACGGTTTCTCCGGTTACTTCCAAATTCCAATTGATCCCAACGACCAAGAAAAGACCACATTCACTTGTCCTTTCGGTACCTTTGCCTATCGCCGCATGCCGTTTGGTTTATGCAATGCACCCGGAACCTTTCAAAGGTGCATGATGGCAATCTTTGATGATATGGTAGAGGATTGTATGGAAGTCTTCATGGATGACTTTTCCGTGTTTGGAGACTCCTTTGAATCGTGTCTTTTCAATCTAGAACGTATGCTTATCCGATGTGAGAAAGCAAACTTGGTCCTAAATTGGGAAAAATGCCACTTCATGGTGAAGGAGGGCATTGTACTTGGTCACAAAATATCTCGTGCAGGAATAGAGGTAGATAAAGCTAAAATTGAAGTTATCTCTAAGCTACCTAAACCATCAAATGTTAAAGCAATTAGAAGCTTTCTTGGTCACGCAGGATTCTATAGGCGATTTATCAAAGATTTTTCTAAAATCGCCCGCCCATTGACCAAGCTTCTTGAAAAGGATGCTCCATTTGGCTTTGACACTAATTGCGAGAATGCATTCTCGATTCTTAAGTCAAAACTCACACAAGCTCCCATTATGGTATCTCCAGATTGGAGTATGCCATTTGAGCTAATGTGCGACGCAAGCGACTATGCTTTAGGTGCTGTTTTAGGACAACGTCCCGATAATCATTTTCTTCCGATTTATTATGCAAGTAAAACTCTAACGGGAGCCCAAATTAATTATACCACCACGGAAAAAGAACTCCTAGCGGTTGTTTATGCATTTGATAAATTTCGGTCATATTTGGTGTTGTCCAAGACCATTGTTTACACGGACCATTCGGCACTTAGGTATTTATTCTCGAAACTAGATGCAAAACATCGTCTCATACGTTGGGTTCTTTTACTTCAAGAATTTGACATTGAGATACGTGACAAGAAAGGAGCTGAGAATCTAGCTGCCGATCATTTATCCCGACTTGAAAACCCCGAATTAGATAAACTTGATGACACAATCATCAAGGACACATTTCCTGACGAATCTCTAATGAGGGTTGAAAAAGAATCTGAAATCCCATGGTTTGCCCATTTTGCAAACTATCTTGCTTCAGGCATACTACAAAAAGGACTTACTTATCAGCAAAAGAAGAAATTTTTTGCGGATTTAAAATCTTATTTCTGGGAATACCCAGACCTATTTCGTGTTGGTGCGGATCAAATAATTCGCCGTTGTGTGTACGGACAAGAAGCTCAACAAATTCTTGAGCATTGCCATCAAGGGCCAACCGGCGGTCATTTCGGACCAAACCACACTGCAAGAAAAATCCTTGAATCGGGCTTTTATTGGCCCACGATCTTTAAAGATGCCCATGATTTCGTTCGGACTTGTAACGCATGCCAACGAACGGGTAACATCACGAAAAAGGATGAGATGCCTCGGACCGGCATCCAAGTTTGTGAAATCTTTGACATTTGGGGAATCGATTTCATGGGACCCTTTCCAAGTTCACATAAGTGCAAGTACATACTAGTAGCCGTTGACTATGTATCCAAGTGGGCTGAAGCAAAAGCTTTGCCTACAAATGATGCTAGGGTGGTGGTAAACTTCTTGAAAAATCTCTTCTCACGCTTTGGAATCCCAAAAGCACTCATATCCGACCGAGGAACACATTTTACCAACAACCTTCTTGAAAAGGTGTTGAAGAAGTATGGCGTAACTCATCGTTTCTCTACTCCGTACCACCCGCAAACAAGTGGTCAAGTGGAGAACACGAATCGTGCCTTAAAACGCATACTTGAGAAGACGGTTAATAACAACCCTAAAATCTGGCAACGCAAGTTAGATGACGCGTTGTGGGATTTTAGGACTGCGTATAAAACACCAATATGTACCACGCCATTTAGACTTGTATACGGTAAAGCGTGTCATCTACCTGTTGAAGTTGAACACAAGGCGTACTGGGCTATGAGAGAATGTAATACCGACCTTGTACAAGCCGGAGAAAATAGGTTATCACAACTTAACGAACTAGATGAATTAAGATTACAAGCCTACGAAAATTCTAAAACATATAAAGAAAAAACTAAAGTATGGCACGATGCACGATTAAAAAAGAAAGAATTTGAGCAAGGGGATAAAGTATTGGTATTCCAATCACGTTTCAAGTTTTCACCTGGTAAACTTAGATCCCGATGGAATGGGCCATATATAATAAAACAGGTTTTTCCATCTGGATATGCAGAGTTGTATGGTAAAGACGTCGGAACTTTCAAAGTGAACGGACACAGACTCAAGTTATACTTTGAAGAAATCAATACTACGGAAAGAGACGAAACCACCTTCTACCCTAAGGACAAATAAATTCAGGGTAACTCTAAGGTTTTAAACTCCATTCTCGATTTTTATTCTTATCTTTAAGAGTGGGGTTAGATTGGTCTTTCCCTAGCAGACCCTAAAGAACTAGTCTTCTCCCTCCATTCTACCTTTTTAAATTCTTTTGGTTTGTTTTTATTGTTTATTTTCAAGATGCGAGGTCAATATATCTACAACCACTTCATTTTAATATGCGATAAGATTTTACCAAGAGATGTGGTGTTAGATATTAAGAAAAGATGCGATGCGACGAGAAAAGGAGAAAGACAAGATTATAATGAGAAAAATTATGGAAAAGGCAAATCAAAATGCGCTAAAAGGCGTCGGGCACGTCAATTGGGTAAATGTGAAAAATGTGGAAAACCAGCTCATTCAGGAGATTGCCCAAAGAACCAAACGGACTCTAATTTCGAGTACGTAACTTTATGCCGAGAAGGGCCTTTCAAATGTTTAGAAGAAAACCTCTTAAACCCACGAGGTTACGCCTACGAGGCAATGGGAAGCGAAATTTCGCGACTCGACTACGAAGCGAGTCAACGTGGGTTTACTATCTAATTCTTTTTCTCGTCGATTGTATGTATGTGCATATTTTATTTTTATTTTTTTTTTATTTTGTGTGTATTTAGTTTATATTTGTTTGCAGTGAGTTTTATAAAAAGGTCTACTATTTAAAATTGATTAAACTTGAATTTAACCTGTTTTCATTGAAAACGATAATGTTAAAGTGTTAAAACTGAATTATTGTTGTTCAAATTGCACGAAATTAATTGTTAAATTTTTAAGATATCATTTAAATAGTAAATCACGAAAACAAAATAAAAATTAAAAAAAAAATTCTTTCTACTAAATTGAGGTGAAACGCCTTGAGTTTAACTTGTTTCTTTGAAAATGAAAATGTTAGGTGTCACAACTGAATTTTTATTTTTCAAAAATTGTACAGAATATTTGTTAAATTCTAAAAGTCTATAGTAGATTGCAAAAATATACTCTTTTATCAATAACCGTAAAAATATATAACTTGTAAATCTTTGTCGTGGATAATGATAGGTTTGACAACCGAAATTAATCTCTACCTAGACGATAGGAAACAAAGTTTTAAGTTTGAAAATTAGTTGATTTAAGGGTATATAACAAAAATAGAGTGAATTTTTATTTAATTTTTATTTTTCATGTACTTGTTTTTATTTTATTTATTTTCGATAAAACTTTTAAAAACTTTAACTTTTAATTAAATAAATTGAAGTTAATAATTTATAAACGGATTAAGATCAGGTGTAAAAACCGAATTTCCGTTACAAATATAAATTTTTAAAAGATATTTTAAATTCAATTGATTTTAAGTTATAAAAAAATAGAGTGTTTTTATTTTATTTTAAATTTGTTTTCGAAAAACATTAAAAACTTTAACTATTAATAAATTAAATTTTATAAATTTATTTTTAAGATTTATAAACGGATAAAGAACAGGTGTAAAAACCGAATTTCCGTTACAAATATAAATCTATAAAAGATATTTTAAAACTTAATTGATTATAAGTTATATAAAAAAAAAAAAAAAATTACAGCTGAAATTTAGCCTTACACGATTCGTGTACCCCTACACGATTCGTGTAAGGCCATAAATACTGAACATAACAGACGGGGCAGGGGCTGGGTTACACACTCTTTCCCTTCCAATTTTTTTGCTGTGGACGAAGAACACACCCAAAAATCCCCAAATTCGCACCAAATACATAAATTAACACCTCCAATCTCCTCTAATTCTTCAATCTTTCATCATGCCAAGAGTGGTAAGGATTTTTAACCCATTTTAATTAGTGTTCTTCAAATTTTTCATTATTTTTCTTTATAGTTATAATCCGAATTTTGTGCATGTTTGTGTTGATTTTCTCTTGATTATTATTATATCTATGTTGTTAGTAATATGATAAACCCGATTAGCATAAGAAAATGATGTTTAATTGGTGTTTGCAAATTAGGGTTTATACCAAATTGGGGAAAATTGAGAAATTGAAACTAAAGTGTGTTAATTTGGTTATAATTAGTTGTTTTTGAGTATTTTGTTAGTATATAGAACTTGTGAACATGATTTTGATTGCTTGATTGTGTGATTTTTAATTTTAGCCTAAAATTGTTAACTTTTGATACTTTCATGAATCAAGTATGCGTTTGAATGATGTTAAGGATGATTTAGAAGCTGAGATATGCGCAATGTGATTGAATTGAAGTAAAAAATGCTTAGAAAAATTGCGTGTTTTCACTTGTGAATTAGACTATTTATATGAAACTTGATTTTTGATTTGTGATTTGTGGTTTGTTTCTGCTTTGTTTTGAATTATATAACTAAATCTCCCAAGTTTGTTGAATTAAATTGATTAAGGTGGGGTTGAAAACAAGTTGTTTGTTGAAATTAAAATCTTTGCTAACATTTACACATCCTATTGGGATGATTTCCTTGTTTTTAAAATGTTATGCAGGGACCAATTAGAATGAGGGCAGTTAACCAACAAGAGGAAGTTACGCCCGAAGTGGAACAACAACTCTTGCAACTACACCCGATTCTACATTTCCCTATAGAATTAAGCCAAAGGGTACAAAAAGTTAAGGATTTACTTACTCTGGTAAATCGAACAATCAATCAAGTTTGCATTGTTGATTGGACTCCCCTAGGTCCCCCAGTTAATTTAGATACACAGATAAGGAATATTTTAACCCAAAGCTACACGGATGAATTTGGGGTAATTAGGTATTTTAATGACTGGGAGAGATTATTTCGTTTGACTGCTCCTGTATATAGGGAATTGTGTTTAGAATTTTACTCTACTGTTAGGATGAATACCCGCCCCGCAACTGTCCAAGATACTAGTTTCCTACAATTCCGACTGGGTGGGGTTGATAGAGTAATGTCCCTAGGCGACATAACTATGGCCTTAGGGATTTATGAGGGTGATGATATGATTGCTCCAGGTTTTTGGGAATTTATATTTACAGGAGCTAGGTATTCAGGAGATTATGATTCTGTCAGCGTCTGGCGATCTTTTTCCGGAAGAAATTCATATACAGCAGGCCGAGAATCATACCTTAAGATCCAAGATATTCGCTATCGATTAATTCATAAATTTATAGCGAACACGATTAACCAAAGGGCATTCCTTACTACAGATAGGATTAATTATGTCGACCTTTGGTATTTGGATGTTATTAGAGATAGGGAAACTAATATTAGTATACCCTATGGAGTGGCCTACTTTTTGGCCAATGTAGGAAAGGGTGCTCGAGGAGACAGTGACATATCAGGGGGTCACTATATCACGTGTTTGGCATCCTGGTTCGATATCAACCCGAACGACTTCGCACCTCCAATCCAACCAATAAATCAACAGGTTCGCACTTTAGGATTGGATGTGTATAGGACGGCTAAGGCCATACGTGTGAGGGCTGGGGTGATTAGTTTAAGGCCACAGGAAGTTGCGCCTCAGGAACCCATGGAAGAGGATGACGAACCCGAGAGGGAAGCCAGGAGGAGACGACGAGAGACAGATCAGGCTAGCTCGTCTCATACAGGTACTTCTGATTTCGATATGCTCCAAAACTCGTTTAACACATTGAGTTTAGATGTACGTAATTCATATCAAAACTGGGGAGCGAGATCAGAAGATCAGTACACTGCTTTATCTCGGCAATTAGGGGACATTAGGCATACCCAGCTAGATCAATATAATATGCTGTCCAACATCCGATATGATCAGAGGGGAATGGGAAATCAATTAGAGTGGGCGCACCAACAGGCATATCTATACACGTCTAACCCGCAAGCTTACGCACCCTCAACCTTTCCATCATATCCCCCATGGCAATCACCCGATGACCCTCTACCTCCACCCTATGACCATAACGCCGCCATTGCCGCGAGTCAGGATGCATATAGGCGTTTCTACGAGGAACAACGCCTAAACGAGCAGCGGCAACGACAGCAGCAGGAGGAGGGCGAACGAGGAGGCCCATATTGGAGCCCATTTGATTAGTTCTAGTTCTATTGTTTTGAACATTTACATTTTTATTTTTATGGTTTGTAATAACATAATTTTTTGGTGTGTATTGAAACTTTTTATTTTTTATTTTTTATATATTAGCAAGAAAATATAGTGTGGGGTAAAAAAATGTGTTGTACGATTGAATTAAAACCCCATATTTTGTGTGTTTTTAACATGGTTTTGACAGGTACAGACGAAAATGCAATTAGACGAAACGAAACATCAAATTACATTGTGATACAAACATTGGATATGATCATAGGTAAAACAATTTGAAAATCCAAATCGGTTAACAAAGGAAGTTCCAAATACTCTACACTTTTTGTCCTCTCAAATTTATACATTATTATCTGATTTTATGTAATGAGGGCATTACATA
This sequence comes from Rutidosis leptorrhynchoides, assembly GCF_046630445.1. Lineage (NCBI taxonomy): Eukaryota > Viridiplantae > Streptophyta > Magnoliopsida > Asterales > Asteraceae > Rutidosis > Rutidosis leptorrhynchoides. The sequence goes on from NC_092335.1 coordinate 600,376,505, forward strand.
ATCTTAAGTGTGGGGTGGGAATATATAAATTCTCGAGAACTAATAAGTTGGTGATTTTTATCAAGATTTATAAAAATTTTAAACAAATATATCAAATGAATTTTTAGGGTAACTACGAGCGATTAAAGCATAGGTGTCAAAAAAACCGAAATTATCGTCTCAATACATTAAAAACGCATAAGTTATTTGTTTAAAACTTATAAAAGAAAACCATTTATAACAAGAATTTATAAAACCTTATGTTGAGAACCATATATCACATGTTTCTATGAAGTTATTGCAGATATCATTGCTTTGGAACGTATAAACCTGAATATTCCACTATTATGAGTAATAGAGGATGAATCAAGTCCATCCCGTAAGGAAGTAAGGTCTTCCAAATTGACACACTTGCTAACTTTTGTTAGAAGATGTAGTCCAGAACAGCTGTAGGTTGACGAAAAATCTTGAAAAGTCATCCCTAAAATCGGCTGGAAATCCACCTAACCTCAGCATCAAACAGGGTTTTTGGTGGTCAGACTTATCCTAACCATGAGAAGGATATGTCCCGTACAATGGGGGGGCACAATGCAAATTAGCTTTTAAGACTAATGAATCTAATCCCCAGATGGATGATCTCCGTAAAGATTAACCGCATCTATGTTTGACCGCGGTCAACATACATATGCCATAACAAATTGAGGTGTGCAAACTCATGGTTCACCGATGATATTTGGACACGATATAATTTTGTTCTAAAATTTATGCTATTTTATGAATTATATTTGTGTAAAACCATTTTTTTGGACATTCGGCTTCAAGTTCCATGATACTACAATCATGGGGGCGAATAGCTTGCTAATCGCCGACTGAGACTACGGTTTTCAGTTACCCTCAACCGGAATTTGAGGTTAAAACCGGAAAACGTGTCTAGTGTAAAAACTAGCATGACATTTTATAAAAATCATAAAACGTTTTCACAAGGTCCAATTTTCCCTAAGGATCCAAATTTTTAAACCCTAATCACGAGTTTCATGTTTGTTTCTGTTGTCAGAATTTCATTTCGTGTGGTGTGCGTGTGATCCAATAAATACTGTGTTGTGTAATATATTTCATATAGCGTATGTTTCATTTCGTGTAGTGTGTGTTGTGTGATCTAAATGTTCGATAAGAAAGATATATAATGTTCTAACTCTGTTAAAAGATGTAATTGCTTGAGGACAAGCAACGTTCTAGTGTGGGGTATTTTGATATTGCTCTAAACATACATATTATTCAACGCAATATCACTTATATTTCATAGGTTTTTATCATCTACAAAGATATTCAATGCGCATTTCACGAGAAAAACGACAAAAGAGTGAAGTTAGAAGAAACGACGATAAAACGATAGTTTTAACTAGATTTATATCAAGAAACGTTTATCCGAATGAAAGTACAAGATGAAAGAAGAAAAGAGTTCAAATGAGAAGTGACAAATCAGTACACGTCAACACGGGATCAACAAAGAACAACTGAAGAAGAAAAATGAAGAAAACTGTTATTTGATCTTACACGAATCGTGTATGTCTACACGAAACGTGTAGAATATTTGTTCTCACACGAATCGTGTACTGATACACGAATCGTGTAATGTAAGGCCGAATTTAATCATTCATCAGATAAGGGGCGGCTACTTTTGGAGTTTAAAACAATTCTTTTTCTCAATGAGTTACAGCAAGGAATCAACAAAGCCTCAACTACTACTACTTGGATCAGTTTAAATACGGAGTACTATCAAGAGTTGAAGACACATATTTTCATACAATTATTATACGCAAGTTATTATTCTGTAATTTTTATTACTCTATTAGTTCAAGGTTAAAAATAGTTGTAATATTAAGGGTGTATTGTTCGTGATAAAGGGTGTTATTGTACGCGTGAAAGGGGTGTTATTATTGTAATTTTTCTACCATTTGAAGTTAATGCAAGTGAAGATATTTTAGTAAGTTTACTCTGTTAAAATTAGCGTTGTTATTATGTTTGCATATCTATATTTTTATGTCTACCTTAGTGTAATGAATAGCTAAATTTCCCTAGTGTTTGCTTAAATGTAGAGCCCCTAGTGAAATGGATTGTTACCATTAGTAAAAGTTAAAATGTAACTTTAGTATTTTTAATATTGAGCCTAGTTAAAAGAACCATTTTTATGTAATTAGGTATTTAACCCTTGCCACTTAATTTATTAAATTTAAATAACGAAAGTTGTTTTTATTTACATAAATTGAGCTTCAACATTAAAAATGATCTAGACGAATTTATGGATAAGTTATTGACACCAATTTAGAAATAAACTTCGGTGGTTTGGGTGATATCAATAAATTATATGAAGGTGAAATTATAAAAAGGGAAACCGTTATAATTTGGGTATTGGCGAAGGTCAAAACTAGGCTAGGTCTCAATTTAAATACTTAGGGAATAGTAGCTTTCTAAAAAGAATCCGATGAAAATTAGATTTTATTTAGTTAAGTTGTAACCTTATGTTTATTCGAGAGAAAAATGTAAAGTTCAATACTAAAACATTTTAAATAGGGCGTAAAACTTAAAACAATCCATGGACCTAGGGGTGACACAATTAAGTAAACACTCCCAATTATCTTATTTATATTTCTTATAAAAGTATTATCATTATTATTTACGAATTACCATTTTAAAATATAAAAAAATACATAAAAACATCAATTTTTCGTAACAGTAATCTGTCACATCTTTTTACTCATACACGAATCGTGTATAGTCACACGAATCGTGTAAGGCTCTGACGCGGCTACAGTACCAGTAGGTTAAAATTAGGGTTTTAATTAATTAATTAATTATATATATTTAGGTTATTAGTTATTTTTATTATATAATTAGTATTAATTAGTATAAAATACTAAAATACATGTTTTAATCTTAAAAATTAGTATTTATTATAGGTTTATAAATTGTAACTAGTTTATAGTTAGTAAATTAATTAATTTTCCTTTTAATTTGTATTAGTTTTATTAAAAATGTCATTTAGTTAATTTAATTAAGTTTATATAATAATTGCTCAAAACAAAATTCTAAATATATAGTTTCATTAAAAATTACTATTTTACTAATTACCATTTAGTAACATAATTAATGCATCATAATTAGTTTATTTTCATTTAGTTCCTTTTTAAGTTAATTTTTGTAATCTTGTAATTTTATTTAGTAAATTAGTTTTAGTTATTTTCTTTTACTGTTATTTTACAATTGCCTAATCCAAAACCCCCTTTAATTAAGTTTGACATCAAAGACTATTAAAAACCATTAAACACTCCATCTCCCTGTGGAACGAATCGGATTTACCAACAAACTAAACTACACGGATAGGACTAGTTGCCTATATATATGTGTGAAATCAACCTAAAATCTATAAAATACCACATATACAATAAATCAATTCGTGTAACAAAACAACTCAAATCCGTTCATAAATAAAGGTTACGTTTCCGCACATCACCTACTCACATTCGTCAATTCTTGGGTCTCGCCGGGTACTATCGTAGATTCATCGAAAACTTCTCTTTGGTTGCACGTCCTCTAACCGCATTAACTCACAAGGGAAAGAAATTCATTTGGGCGACCGAGCAAGAATCCGCGTTTCAAATCTTGAAGACAAAGCTAACCACCGCTCCTATCTTGTCACTTCCCGAAGGCAATGATGATTTTGTTGTATATTGCGATGCCTCGATGTAATGTCCCGTTCTTATTGATTAAAAACGTTCCATATTAATTGATTTCGTTGCGAGGTTTTGACCTCTATATGAGACGTTTTTCAAAGACTGCATTCATTTTTAAAACAAACCATAACCTTTATTTTATAAATGAAGGTTTAAAAAGCTTTACGTAGATTATCAAATAATGATAATCTAAAATATCCTGTTTACACACGACCATTACATAATGGTTTACAATACAAATATGTTACATCGAAATCAGTTTCTTGAATGCAGTTTTTACACAATATCATACAAACATGGACTCCAAATCTTGTCCTTATTTTAGTATGCAACAGCGGAAGCTCTTAATATTCACCTGAGAATAAACATGCTTTAAACGTCAACAAAAATGTTGGTGAGTTATAGGTTTAACCTATATATATCAAATCGTAACAATAGACCACAAGATTTCATATTTCAATACACATCCCATACATAGAGATAAAAATCATTCATATGGTGAACACCTGGTAACCGACATTAACAAGATGCATATATAAGAATATCCCCATCATTCCGGGACACCCTTCGGATATGATATAAATTTCGAAGTACTAAAGCATCCGGTACTTTGGATGGGGTTTGTTAGGCCCAATAGATCTATCTTTAAGATTCGCGTCAATTAGGGTGTCTGTTCCCTAATTCTTAGATTACCAGACTTAATAAAAAGGGGCATATTCGATTTCGATAATTCAACCATAGAATGTAGTTTCACGTACTTGTGTCTATTTTGTAAATCATTTATAAAACCTGCATGTATTCTCATCCCAAAAATATTAGATTTTAAAAGTGGGACTATAACTCACTTTCACAGATTTTTACATCATCGAGAAGTAAGACTTGGCCACTGTTGATTCACGAACCTATAACAATATATACATATATATTAAAGTATGTTCAAAATATATTTATAACACTTTTAATATATTTTGATGTTTTAAGTTTATTAAGTCAGCTGTCCTTGTTAGTAACCTACAGCTAGGGGTGGTCAGTATTTGGTTTGAAACCGTGGAACCCGAAAACCAAACCGAAACCAAACCGAAACCAAACCGAAAAAAAACCAAACCGAATTTGAAAAACGGTTTTCGGATCGAGTCAAACCGAAACCGAATTTGAATTCGGTTTTTGGTTCGGTTTTCGGTTTTGAAAATTCTGAATTCGGTTTAACCGAAAACCGAATTCAAAACCGAATTCAAAATTTTTATATATTTAATTTGTATATTTATGTTTTAATTTTGGGATCCAATTAATAAAATATGTTCTCACCCATATGACGATTTGGTAGCTCACATTATAATTATGTTACTTAAATTATTATGTTCTTCTTCTTAATAACAGAAGCAGTAAACGTTACAATTAAGCTGTAAATATTAATAAATCATCGAATTCTTGATAACTTAATAGTACGCCATTGTTTTAGGATAACTAAGACATCAGTAACGCCACAATTAAACTACCATCGTTCTCAATTTTTTCATAATATTCGGTTTTAACCGAAAACCGAACCGAATCCGAATTCGAATTCGGTTTTCGGTTCGGTTCGGTTTTAACTTTGAATTCGGTTTTCGGTTCGGTTTTCGGTTTTGCCTAAAAAAATTTCAAAACCGAATACACCGAACCGAATATACCGAACAAACCGAAAACCGAACCGACGAACACCCCTACCTACAGCTAGTTGTCCACAGTTAGATGTACAGAAATAAATCGATAAATATTATCTTGAATCAATCCACGAACCAGTGTATACGTATCTCAGTATTGATCACAACTCAAACTATATATGTTTTGGAATCAACCTCAACCCTGTATAGCTAACTCCAACATTCACATATAGAGTGTCTATGGTTGTTCCGAAATATATATAGATGTGTCGACATGATAGGTCAAAACATTGTATACGTGTCTATGGTATCTCAAGATTACATAATATACAATACAAGTTGATTAAGTTATGGTTGGAATAGATTTGTTACCAATTTTCACGTAGCTAAAATGAGAAAAATTATCCAATCTTGTTTTACCCATAACTTCTTCACTTTAAATCCGTTTTGAGTGAATCAAATTGCTATGGTTTCATATTGAACTCTATTTTATGAATCTAAACATAAAAAGTATAGGTTTATAGTCGTAAAAATAAGTTACAAGTCATTTTTGTAAAGGTAGTCATTTCAGTCGAAAGAACGACGTCTAGATGACCATTTTAGAAAACATACTTCCACTTTGAGTTTAACCATAATTTTTGGATATAGTTTCATGTTCATAATAAAAATCATTTTCTCAGAATAAAAACTTTTAAATCAAAGTTTATCATAGTTTTTAATTAACTAACCCAAAACAGCCCGCGGTGTTACTACGACGGCGTAAATCCGGTTTTACGGTGTTTTTCGTGTTTCCAGGTTTTAAATCATTAAGTTATCATATCATATAGATATAGAACATGTGTTTAGTTGATTTTAAAAGTCAAGTTAGAAGGATTAACTTTTATTTGCGAACAAGTTTAGAATTAACTAAACTATGTTCTAGTGATTACGAGTTTAAACCTTCGAATAAGATAGTTTTATATATATGAATCGAATGATGTTATGAACATCATTACTACCTCAATTTTAGTAGGTAAACCTACTGTAAGTGACAAGAAATGATCTAGCTTCAAAGGATCTTGGATGGCTTGAAAGTTCTTGAAGTAGGATCATGACACAAAAACAAGTTCAAGTAAGATTTTTACTCGAATTAAGATAGTTTATAGTTATAGAAATTGAATCAAAGTTTGAATATGAATATTACCTTGAATAAGAAAGATAACCTACTGTATATAACAAAGGTTTCTTGATCTTAGATGATTACTTGGAATGGATTAGAAAGCTTGGAAGTAAATTAGTAAACTTGAAGGGATTTTTGAAGTGTTCTTGAAGTGTTCTTCCTATGATGATTATAGCTTGATTCTTGAAGTGATTTTTGATGAAGATGATGATTAACTACTGGAAAAATATGTTCATAATAGTGTGTGTGTGTTGAGAGAGAATTAGAAAGAGAATTGGAAGTGAAATGGAGTGAATGATGAGTGGTAATTGGTGAGTGGTGAGTGGGGTTAAAAGGAGTTCTAGTTAGTTGACTAGCTCATGGTAGAAGTTAAAATTGATTAGTCATACATGACATAATCAAGAGTGGAATCCCATGCTATTTCCTATTGGTATATACCCATAGTAAGTACGTTTTGAAGCTGTGTATAATACGGGTAAGAATACGACTAGAATTCTTGATGAAAGAAAAGAATGGGAAAGTAACTGTAACCATTTTTGTTAAGTATGAGTGTTTTGATATATGTCTTGAAGTCTTCCAAAAGTATTTTAATACATCTAAATACACTACATGTATATACATTTTAACTGAGTCGTTAAGTCATCGTTAGTCGTTACATGTAAGTGTTGTTTTGAAACCTTTAAGTTAACGATCTCAATTAATGTTGTTAACCCATTGTTTATTATATCTAATGAGATGTTAAATTATTATATTATCATGATATTATGATATATTAATATATCTTAATATGATATATATACATTTAAATGTCGTTACAACGATAATCGTTACATATATGTCTCGTTTCGAAATCCTTAAGTTAGTAGTCTTGTTTATATGTATATAACTCATTGTTAATATACTTATGGAGATACTTACTTATCATAATCTCATTTTAACCATATGTATATCCATATATATATCGTCATATCATTTTTACAAGTTTTAACGTTCGTGAATCGCCGGTCAACTTGGGTGGTCAATTGTCTATATGAAACATAATTCAATTAATCAAGTCTTAACAAGTTTGATTGCTTAACATGTTGGAAACATTTAATCATGTAAATATCAATCTCAATTAATATATATAAACATGGAAAAGTTCGGGTCACTACAGTACCTACCCGTTAAATAAATTTCGTCCCGAAATTTTAAGCTGTTGAAGGTGTTGATGAATCTTCTGGAAATAGATGTGGGTATTTCTTCTTCATCTGATCTTCACGCTCCCAGGTGAACTCGGGTCCTCTACGAGCATTTCATCGAACCTTAACAATTGGTATCTTGTTTTGCTTAAGTGTTTTAACCTCACGATCCATTATTTCGACGGGTTCTTCGATGAATTGGAGTTTTTCGTTGATTTGGATTTCATCTAACGGAATAGTGAGATCTTCTTTAGCAAAACATTTCTTCAAATTCGAGACGTGGAAAGTGTTATGTACAGCTGCGAGTTGTTGAGGTAAATCAAGTCGGTAAGCTACTGATCCGACACGATCAATAATCTTGAATGGTCCAATATACCCTGGATTTAATTTCCCTCGTTTACCAAATCGAACAACGCTTTTCCAAGGTGCAACTTTAAGCATGACCATCTCTCCAATTTCAAATTCTATATCTTTTCTTTTAATGTCAGCGTAGCTCTTTTGTCGACTTTGGGCGGTTTTCAACCGTTGTTGAATTTGGATGATCTTCTCGGTAGTTTCTTGTATAATCTCCGGACCCGTAATCTGTCTATCCCCCACTTCACTCCAAAAAATTGGAGACCTGCACTTTCTACCATAAAGTGCTTCAAACGGCGCCATCTCAATGCTTGAATGGTAGCTGTTGTTGTAGGAAAATTCTGCTAACGGTAGATGTCGATCCCAACTGTTTCCGAAATCAATAACACATGCTCGTAGCATGTCTTCAAGCGTTTGTATCGTCCTTTCGCTCTGCCCATCATTTTGTGGATGATAGGCAGTACTCATGTCTAGACGAGTTCCTAATGCTTGCTGTAATGTCTGCCAGAATCTTGAAATAAATCTGCCATCCCTATCAGAGATAATAGAGATTGGTATTCCATGTCTGGAGACGACTTCCTTCAAATACAGTCGTCCTAACTTCTCCATCTTGTCATCTTCTCTTATTGGCAGGAAGTGTGCTGATTTGGTGAGACGATCAACTATTACCCAAATAGTATCAAAACCACTTGCAGTCCTTGGCAATTTAGTGATGAAATCCATGGTAATGTTTTCCCATTTCCATTCTGGGATTTCGGGTTGTTGAAGTAGACCTGATGGTTTCTGATGCTCAGCTTTGACCTTAGAACACGTCAAACATTCTCCTATGTATTTAGCAACATCGGCTTTCATACCCGGCCACCAAAAATGTTTCTTGAGATCCTTGTACATCTTCCCCGTTCCAGGATGTATTAAGTATCTGGTTTTATGAGCTTCTCTAAGTACCATTTCTCTCATATCTCCAAATTTTGGTACCCAAATCCTTTCAGCCCTATACCGGGTTCCGTCTTCCCGAATATTAAGATGCTGCTCCGATCCTTTGGGTATTTCATCCTTTAAATTTCCCTCTTTTAAAACTCCTTGTTGCGCCTCCTTTATTTGAGTAGTAAGGTTATTATGAATCATTATATTCATAGATTTTACTCGAATGGGTTCTCTGTCCTTCCTGCTCAAGGCATCGGCTACCACATTTGCCTTTCCCGGGTGGTAATGAATCTCAAAGTCGTAATTATTCAACAATTCAATCCACCTACGCTGCCTCATATTCAGTTGTTTCTGATTAAATATGTGTTGAAGACTTTTGTGGTCGGTATATATAATACTTTTGACCCCATATAAGTAGTGCCTCCAAGTCTTTAATGCAAAAACAACCACGCCTAATTCCAAATCATGCGTCGTATAATTTTGTTCGTGAATCTTCAATTGTCTAGACGCATAAGCAATCACCTTCGTTCGTTGCATTAATACACAACCGAGACCTTGCTTTGATGCGTCACAATAAATCACAAAATCATCATTCCCTTCAGGCAATGACAATATATGTGCCGTAGTTAGCTTTTTCTTCAATAACTGAAACGCTTTCTCTTGTTCATCATTCCATTCAAATTTCTTCCCTTTATGCGTTAATGCAGTCAAGGGTTTTGCTATTCTGGAAAAGTCTTGGATGAACCTTCTGTAGTAACCAGCTAGTCCTAAAAACTGGCGTATGTGTTTCGGAGTTTTCGGGGTTTCCCACTTTTCAACAGTTTCTATCTTTGCCGGATCCACCTTAATACCTTTTTTGTTCACTATGTGACCGAGGAATTGAACTTCTTCCAACCAAAATGCACACTTTGAAAATTCAGCGTACAATTCTTCCTTCCTTAATACTTCTAACACCTTTCTCAAATGTTCACCGTGTTCTTGGTCATTCTTTGAGTAAATAAGTATGTCATCAATGAAAACAATGACAAACTTGTCAAGGTATGGTCCATACACTCGGTTCATAAGGTCCATGAACACAGCTGGTGCATTAGTTAAACCAAATAGCATGACCATAAACTCGTAATGACCGTAACGTGTTCTGAAAGTAGTCTTTGGAATATCATCTTCTTTCACCCGCATTTGATGATACCCGGAACGTAAGTCAATCTTTGAATAAACAGACGAGCCTTGTAGTTGATCAAATAAGTCGTCGATTCTCGGTAGTGGGTAGCGGTTCTTGATGGTAAGTTTGTTCAACTCTCGGTAGTCGATACACAACCTGAATGTACCATCTTTCTTCTTGACAAACAAAACAGGAGCTCCCCACGGTGATGTGCTTGGTCGAATGAAACCACGCTCTAAAAGTTCTTGTAATTGGCTTTGCAGTTCTTTCATCTCACTGGGTGCGAGTCTGTAAGGAGCACGAGCTATTGGTGCAGCTCCTGGTACAAGATCTATTTGAAATTCAACGGATCGATGTGGGGGTAATCCCGGTAATTCTTTCGGAAATACATCGGGAAATTCTTTTGCAATGGGAACATCATTGATGCTCTTTTCTTCAGTTTGTACTTTCTCGACGTGTGCTAGAACAGCATAGCAACCTTTTCTTATTAGTTTTTGTGCCTTCAAATTACTAATAAGATGTAACTTCGTGTTGCCCTTTTCTCAATACACCATTAAGGGTTTTCCTTTTTCTCGTATAATGCGAATTTCATTTTTGTAACAAACGATCTCTGCTTTCACTTCTTTCAACCAGTCCATACCGATTATCACATCAAAACTCCCTAACTCTACTGGTATCAAATCAATCTTAAATGTTTCGCTAACCAGTTTAATTTCTCGATTCCGACATATATTATCTGCTGAAATTAATTTACCATTTGCTAATTCGAGTAAAAATTTACTATCCAAAGGCGTCAATGGACAACTTAATTTAGCACAAAAATCTCTACTCATATAGCTTCTATCCGCACCCGAATCAAATAAAACGTAAGCAGATTTATTGTCAATAAGAAACGTACCCGTAACAAGCTCCGGGTCTTCCTGTGCCTCTGCCGCATTAATATTGAAAACTCTTCCGCGGCCTTGTCCATTCGTGTTCTCCTGGTTTGGGCAATTTCTAATAATGTGGCCCGGTTTTCCACATTTATAACAAACTACATTGGCATAACTTGCTCCGACACTACTTGCTCCGCCATTACTCGTTCCGACACCATTTGTTCCTTTCGTTCTATTAACCCCTGGTCCGTAGACCTCACACTTCGCCGCGCTATGACCGTTTCTTTTACACTTGTTGCAAAATTTGGTGCAGAACCCCGAGTGATACTTTTCACACCTTTGGCATAGCTGCTTCTGATTGTTGTTGTTGTTGCGGTTATTATTGTTGTTGGGATGATTGTTGTAGCTGCTGCTGTTGTTGTTATTGTTGTTGTTGGGCCGTTTGTTGTAGTTGCGATTGATGTTGCGATTGTTGGGATAATTGTTGCGATTATTGTTGTAATTGCTGTTGTTGTTGTATTGGTGATTCTTATCACCGTTTTCCTCCCACTTTCTTTTGACTTGCTTCATATTGGCCTCTTCAGCAGTCTGTTCTTTAATTCTTTCTTCAATCAGGTTCACTAGTTTGTGAGCCATTCTACATGCCTGTTGTATGGAGGCGGGCTCGTGTGAACTTATATCTTCTTGGATTCTTTCCGGTAATCCTTTCACAAACGCTTCGATCTTCTCTTCCTCATCTTCGAATGCTTCCGGACACAATAGGCACAATTCTGTGAATCGTCTTTCGTACGTGGTAATATCAAATCCTTGGGTTCGTAACCCTCTAAGTTCTGTCTTGAGCTTATTGACCTCGGTTCTGGGACGGTACTTCTCGTTTATCAAGTGCTTGAATGCTGACCACGGTAGTGCGTACGCATCGTCTTGTCCCACTTGCTCTAGATAGGTATTCCACCATGTTAACGCAGAACCTGTGAAGGTATGCGTAGGGTACTTTACTTTGTCCTCTTCAGTACACTTACTTATGGCAAACACCGATTCGACCTTCTCGGTCCACCGTTTCAATCCGATCGGTCCTTCGGTTCTATCAAATTCCAAAGGTTTGCAGGCAGTGAATTCTTTGTAGGTGCATCCTACACGATTTCCTGTACTGCTAGATCCAAGGTTATTGTTGGTATGTAGCGCAGCCTGTACTGCGGCTATGTTTGAAGCTAGAAAAGTACGGAATTCCTCTTCATTCATATTCACGGTGTGTCGAGTAGTCGGTGCCATTTTCTTCAAAAATAGTCAAATGGAACAAGTTAATCATACAGAATATTAAGAGTAGTTAATAGTATTTTGTAGCATAATATGAACTCATTTATAAAAGCTTTTTCTTCATATTAGCGTTTTATAAGTTTAAATTCGGGTAGTACCTACCCGTTAAGTTCATACTTAGTAGCTAATATACAATTCAACTACTACAATTCTATATGAAAAACTGATTATAATAATATTTCGCGTTCAAACTTTTATACAATATTTTACAAACTTACAATACCGCTTATTTTACATAAAGCATGAAATATAGCACACAATAACTTTGATACAAGATAGTTGTGAAGATAATTCTAGCTAGTACACAAGTCGTTCAGCAAAGGCAATAAAGACACGTAATTCATACGTCCAGAAACAAGTCATACATTCTGGTTTTACTAGGACTACTTCCCATCCTTGGTCTTGTGGAACATAACCGTTATGGCCGTTGATAAGACAGCGTGTTGTAACGTCGTCAAAGGGACGAGGGTTACGTAATGTCCAACAGTCCCGTAACAATCTAAAAACCTCATTTCTTACCCCAATTACCGACTCCGTCACTTGTGGGAACGTTTTGTTTAATAGTTGTAGGCCGATGTTCTTGTTCTCACTTTGGTGAGAAGCGAACATTACTAATCCGTAAGCATAACATGCTTCTTTATGTTGCATGTTAGCCGCTTTTTCTAAATCACGAAGTCCAATATTCGGATATATTGAGTCAAAATAATTTCTTAACCCATTGCATAAAATAGCATTTGGGTTCCCCGCAATATATGCGTCAAAGTAAACACATCGTAACTTATGGATTTCCCAATGTGATATCCCCCATCTTTCGAACGAAAGCCTTTTATAAACCAAGGCATTCTTGGAACGTTCTTCGAATGTCTTACAAACTGATCTCGCCTTAAATAGTTGTGCCGAAGAATTCTGACCGACTCTAGACAAGATTTCATCAATCATGTCTCCGGGTAGGTCTCTTAAAATATTGGGTTGTCTATCCATTTTGAATTTTTATACTGTAAAATAGACAAGAGTTAGATTCATAAAAAAAATACTTATTAATACAAGCAATTTTTACATATATTATAAAGCATAAGCACACTATATTACATATATTACACCACACGAATACAACTATCTTATTCCGACTCGCTTGTTTCTTCTTCTTCGGTTTTGGTTCGTTTTGCCAAGTTTCTAGGGATATATGATGTTCCCCTAATACGAGCCGTCGTTTTCCACATTGGTTTAGAAAAACCTGGTGGTTTAGAGGTTCCCGGGTCATTGTTACAACTTAAGGACTTCGGGGGTTGACGATACATATAAAGTTCATCGGGGTTGGAATTAGATTTCTCTATTTTTATGCCCTTTCCCTTATTATTTTCTTTTGCCTTTTTAAATTCAGTTGGGGTAATTTCTATAACATCATCAGAATTCTCGTCAGAATCCGATTCATCAGAGAATTGGTAATCCTCCCAATATTTTGCTTCCTTAGCGGAAACACCATTGACCATAATTAACCTTGGTCGGTTGGTTGAGAATTTTCTTTTACTTAACCGTTTTATTATTTCCCCCACCGGTTCTATTTCTTCATCCGGTTCCGATTCTTCTTCCGGTTCCGATTCTTCTTCGGGTTCCGACTCTTCTTCCGGTTCCTCTTCGGGAACTTGTGAATCAGTCCACGAATCATTCCAATTTACATTTGACTCTTCATTATTATTAGGTGAGTCAATGGGACTTGTTCTAGAGGTAGACATCTATCACATAATATCAAACACGTTAAGAGATTAATATATCACATAATATTCACATGTTAAAAATATATAGTTTCCAACAAAATTTGTTAAGCAATCATTTTTCAAGTAAACACGGTCGAAGTCCAGACTCACTAATGCATCCTAACAAACTCGATAAGACACACTAATGCAAAATTCTGGTTCTCTAAGACCAACGCTCTGATACCAACTGTAATGTCCCGTTCTTATTGATTAAAAACGTTCCATATTAATTGATTTCGTTGCGAGGTTTTGACCTCTATATGAGACGTTTTTCAAAGACTGCATTCATTTTTAAAACAAACCATAACCTTTATTTTATAAATGAAGGTTTAAAAAGCTTTACGTAGATTATCAAATAATGATAATCTAAAATATCCTGTTTACACACGACCATTACATAATGGTTTACAATACAAATATGTTACATCGAAATCAGTTTCTTGAATGCAGTTTTTACACAATATCATACAAACATGGACTCCAAATCTTGTCCTTATTTTAGTATGCAACAGCGGAAGCTCTTAATATTCACCTAAGAATAAACATGCTTTAAACGTCAACAAAAATGTTGGTGAGTTATAGGTTTAACCTATATATATCAAATCGTAACAATAGACCACAAGATTTCATATTTCAATACACATCCCATACATAGAGATAAAAATCATTCATATGGTGAACACCTGGTAACCGACATTAACAAGATGCATATATAAGAATATCCCCATCATTCCGGGACACCCTTCGGATATGATATAAATTTCGAAGTACTAAAGCATCCGGTACTTTGGATGGGGTTTGTTAGGCCCAATAGATCTATCTTTAAGATTCGCGTCAATTAGGGTGTCTGTTCCCTAATTCTTAGATTACCAGACTTAATAAAAAGGGGCATATTCGATTTCGATAATTCAACCATAGAATGTAGTTTCACGTACTTGTGTCTATTTTGTAAATCATTTATAAAACCTGCATGTATTCTCATCCCAAAAATATTAGATTTTAAAAGTGGGACTATAACTCACTTTCACAGATTTTTACTTCGTCGAGAAGTAAGACTTGGCCACTGTTGATTCACGAACCTATAACAATATATACAT
The DNA here is from genome assembly GCF_046630445.1 of Rutidosis leptorrhynchoides. Lineage (NCBI taxonomy): Eukaryota > Viridiplantae > Streptophyta > Magnoliopsida > Asterales > Asteraceae > Rutidosis > Rutidosis leptorrhynchoides. The sequence continues at coordinate 600,391,675 of NC_092335.1, forward strand.
ATATATTAAAGTATGTTCAAAATATATTTACAACACTTTTAATATATTTTGATGTTTTAAGTTTATTAAGTCAGCTGTCCTCGTTAGTAACCTACAACTAGTTGTCCACAATTAGATGTACAGAAATAAATCGATAAATATTATCTTGAATCAATCCACGACTCAGTGTATACGTATCTCAGTATTGATCACAACTCAAACTATATATATTTTGGAATCAACCTCAACCCTGTATAGCTAACTCCAACATTCACATATAGAGTGTCTATGGTTGTTCCGAAATATATATAGATGTGTCGACATGATAGGTCGAAACATTGTATACGTGTCTATGGTATCTCAAGATTACATAATATACAATACAAGTTGATTAAGTTATGGTTGGAATAGATTTGTTACCAATTTTCACGTAGCTAAAATGAGAAAAACTATCCAATCTTGTTTTACCCATAACTTCTTCATTTTAAATCCGTTTTGAGTGAATCAAATTGCTATGATTTCATATTGAACTCTATTTTATGAATCTAAACAGAAAAAGTATAGGTTTATAGTCGTAAAAATAAGTTACAAGTCGTTTTTGTAAAGGTAGTCATTTCAGTCGAAAGAACGACGTCTAGATGACCATTTTAGAAAACATACTTCCACTTTGAGTTTAACCATAATTTTTGGATATAGTTTCATGTTCATAATAAAAATCATTTTCTTAGAATAACAACTTTTAAATCAAAGTTTATCATAGTTTTTAATTAACTAACCCAAAACAGCCCGCGGTGTTACTACGACGGCGTAAATCCGGTTTAACGGTGTTTTTCGTGTTTCCAGGTTTTAAATCATTAAGTTAGCATATCATATAGATATAGAACATGTGTTTAGTTGATTTTAAAAGTCAAGTTAGAAGGATTAACTTTTGTTTGCGAACAAGTTTAGAATTAACTAAACTATGTTCTAGTGATTACGAGTTTAAACCTTCGAATAAGATAGTTTTATATATATGAATCGAATGATGTTATGAACATCATTACTACCTCAATTTTAGTAGGTAAACCTACTGTAAGTGACAAGAAATGATCTAGCTTCAAAGGATCTTGGATGGCTTGAAAGTTCTTGAAGTAGGATCATGACACAAAAACAAGTTCAAGTAAGATTTTTACTCGAATTAAGATAGTTTATAGTTATAGAAATTGAATCAAAGTTTGAATATGAATATTACCTTGAATAAGAAAGATAACCTACTGTATATAACAAAGGTTTCTTGATCTTAGATGATTACTTGGAATGGATTAGAAAGCTTGAAGTAAATTAGTAAACTTGAAGGGATTTTTGAAGTGTTCTTGAAGTGTTCTTCCTATGATGATTATAGCTTGATTCTTGAAGTGATTTTTGATGAAGATGATGATTAACTACTGGAAAAATACGTTCATAATAGTGTGTGTGTGTGTTGAGAGAGAATTAGAAAGAGAATTGGAAGTGAAATGGAGTGAATGATGAGTGGTAATTGGTGAGTGGTGAGTGGGGTTAAAAGGAGTTCTAGTTAGTTGACTAGCTCATGGTAGAAGTTAAAATTGATTAGTCATACATGACATAATCAAGAGTGGAATCCCATGCTATTTCCTATTGGTATATACCCATAGTAAGTACGTTTTGAAGCTGTGTATAATACGGGTAAGAATACGACTAGAATTCTTGATGAAAGAAAAGAATGGGAAAGTAACTGTAACCATTTTCGTTAAGTATGAGTGTTTTGATATATGTCTTGAAGTCTTCCAAAAGTATTTTAATACATCTAAATACACTACATGTATATACATTTTAACTGAGTCGTTAAGTCATCGTTAGTCGTTACATGTAAGTGTTGTTTTGAAACCTTTAAGTTAACGATCTCAATTAATGTTGTTAACCCATTGTTTATTATATCTAATGAGATGTTAAATTATTATATTATCATGATATTATGATATATTAATATATCTTAATATGATATATATACATTTAAATGTCGTTACAACGATAATCGTTACATATATGTCTCGTTTCGAAATCCTTAAGTTAGTAGTCTTGTTTATATGTATATAACTCATTGTTAATATACTTATGGAGATACTTACTTATCATAATCTCATGTTAACCATATGTATATCCATATATATATCGTCATGTCGTTTTTACAAGTTTTAACGTTCGTGAATCGCCGGTCAACTTGGGTGGTCAATTGTCTATATGAAACATATTTCAATTAATCAAGTCTTAACAAGTTTGATTGCTTAACATGTTGGAAACATTTAATCATATAAATATCAATCTCAATTAATATATATAAACATGGAAAAGTTCGGGTCACTACACTCGAAACATGGTTTTGGGTGTGTATTGATGCAACGGAAGAAAGTCATTGCTTATGCCTCTCGACAACTAAAAATTCATGAACGGAATTACACGACTCATGATCTCGAACTCGGAGCCGTTGTCTTTGCACTTAAAATGTGAAGACACTATCTTTATGGAACCAAGAGTACTATCTTCACCGATCACAAAAGCCTTCAACACATCTTCGATCAAACGCAACTAAACATGAGACAATGACGGTGGATTGAAACTTTGAACGATTACGATTGCGAGCTTCGTTACCATCCCGGGAAGGCAAACGTAGTAGCCGATGCCTTAAGTCGAAAAGAAAGAGCGGTGCCTCTTCGTGTCCGAGCTTTAAACATCACCATTCACACCAACCTCAATAGTCAAATTCGTGTAGCCCAAGACGAAGCTCTCTAGGATGAAAACATCTCTCTCGAACACTTGAACGTCCTCACCTCTCGATTCGAAGTTAAAGAAACTGGACTCCGATATTTCGCCGGAAGAATTTGGGTACCTAGTTATGGGGACTTGCGAAGCCTTATTTTGGACGAAGCCCATAAGTCAAGATATTCGATTCACCCCGGTGCCAATAAGATGTACCACGACCTCAAAGAACAATATTGGTGGCCGAACATTAAAAGGGACGTCGCTACTTATGTTGGAAAGTGCCTAACTTGCTCCAAAGTCAAAGCCGAACATCAAAGACCGTCCGGACTACTTCAACAACCCGAAATCCCGCAATGGAAATGGGAAAGGATAACGATGGATTTTATCACCAAACTACCAAAGACGGTTGGCGGTTATGATACTATTTGGGTCATTGTTGACTGACTCACCAAATCCGCGCACTTCCTAGCCATGAAGGAAACCGACAACATGGAGAAACTCGCACAACTCTACATCAAAGAAATCATAGCCCGACACGGTGTACCCTTATCGATTATCTCCGACCGAGATGGCCGTTTTGTTTCTAGATTTTGACGTACTTTGCAAGAAACATTGGGAACGCGTTTAGACATGAGCACCGCATATCATCCACAAACCGACGGACAAAGCGAACGCACAATTCAAACCTTGGAAGACATGCTACGAGCTTGCGTTGTCGACTTTGGAAAAGCTTGGGATAAGCACTTGCCTCTCGCCGAATTCTCCTACAACAATAGTTATCACGCGAGTATTAACGCCGCACCATTCGAAGCATTATATGGCCGAAAATGTCGTTCTCCTCTTTGTTGGGCCGAAGTAGGCGACAAACAAATCACCGGTCCCGAACTTATTCATGAAACAACCGAGAAGATCGTTCAAATCCGAGATAGGCTTAGGACAGCCCGTAGTCGTCAAAAGAGCTATACCGACACTAGACGCAACGACCTCGAATTCCAAGTCGGTGATCGCGTAATGTTAAAATTCGCACCTTGGAAAGGTGTAATTCATTTCGGGAAACGCGGGAAGCTAAATCCGCGGTATATTGGTCCTTTCGAAATCTTGGAGCGTGTTGGAACCGTTGCTTATCGTTTAGATCTTCCGCCTCAACTGAGTTCCGTTCATCCTACTTTCCATGTATCTAACTTGAAAAAGTGTTTAGCCGAACCCGAACTCGTCATCCCTCTCGAGGAGCTTACTATCGATGACAAACTTCATTTTGTGGAGGAACCGGTTGAAATTGTGGACACCTCCGTCAAAACGTTAAAACAAAGCCGAATTCCAATTGTCAAGGTCCGTTGGAATGCCAAAAGGGGACCCGAGTTTACTTGAGAAAGACAAGATCAAATGCAAAGGAAGTATCCTCATCTATTCGTGAATTCGGAAACTCAAGATCTCGAGGAAGAAACAACGACTACTACGCCTACTTAAATTTCGGGACGAAATTTCTTTTAAGGAGTAGGTAATGTAACATCCCGCCTTTTTCCGGTTACTTTCCGTTTAACTATTTTAAAGTCCGTTATATACTTATAACATCTTTCGTTAATACGCGTTTTAAATTATCTCGATTAGGTAATTCACGCACCCGATTCAAACTTGAGGGACTAAACTTTCCAAAATTTCAAAATGGTGACTAGGTCAAAGGAGTCAAACTCCTCTCATCCATTCATTTCATCTTCTCCATCTTTCTTCTTCTTCTTTTTCTCTCAAAAACACCAACAAGAATTCATCATCTAAATTCGGATTAGGAAGTTAGCAACAAAACAAATTACAAATTCGTGATCCTTGCATCTTCCTCTTCGATTCCATACCGATTTCATTACATTTGGGTAACTTTCTAAAATCACTAGATTTTGTGTTCTTGATGTTTTTAACTTATAAAAGTGTTAATTAGTGTCTATGGCTCAAGTCTTATATGAATATATGAATTGTATGCTCGATCTTGTTGTTTTGAAGTAACTAGCATGAACTTGAATTTTGGTGTGTTGTTCTTGAGTTTTGGATGATCATATGTTGTTAGATGTTAAAAGTTCATGTTCTAATTGTGTTCCTAGTATCACTAGCTTCAATTTGATGTGTAGGTTGCTTTAGAAAAGTTCATGAACTTGATTTATGATTTTGGTGAATTTGGGTTAGGGTTTGATGAACTTGAAATGGACTTTTGATGCATTGAATGCCATGGATTATTATTGGTAAGTGTTTAGTTGGATTGTATGCTTGATTACCTTCGAAACGGCATATCATTCATGTAAATTGGTTGCCCGAATCATTGAATTGCATTTATGAACTTGTATGCGGTTAATGTTAAGCATTAGATGCGGTTTTAGTTGTTGTAATAGGTAGATTGATTGATGAAATGTGTTTATTTGTTTTCCTCGTCAAATTACCTTCCCAATGGTATAAGATACTTGTCTTGATTGTTTGCGGATCATAAATTGTGTTTATTTGGATTTTGGTTCGTGCACTTGAGATTTTCAGCAAACAGAACCTGAATACTAATCTGGACGCCGTCCAGATATTAGGACGCCGTCCAGTTCTTCGATACTGGACGCCGTCCAGATATTGGGACGCCATCCAGTCCTTTAATACTGGACGCCGTCCAGAAAATCTGGACGCCGTCCAGTTACACTTGAAGTTTCTGTTTCGTTTTACCATTTTTCGAAAAATGTTTACTATGCTACGCACCTCCGATTCACATGTAACTTGTTCTAACGTGCTCATATATGATTAAAAACCTCAGAGAAATAGTTCGGGACCCGACCCGAACGTGTTGACTTTTTCGTTGACTTTGACCCGACCAAGTTGACTTTTAATCAAACTTAACCAAATGTTTGTGCAAATCGTCCTAACATGCTTTTATACTCGTATCTTGCATGAAACATGACAATTTGACTCACATGTTGTAGTATTCGAGTCGTAACGAGCCATAGGACTAATTGAACATCTTTGACCTATCGTGTTTACCGTTATTGATACAACCTATTGTTTAGGTCAAGACTAGCATTGTTCTTTGCACACGTTTATTTGTTGAAGTACTTTACTACTCGTGCACTCAAGGTGAGATCATAGTCCCACTTTTACTCTTTTGAAACTTACATTTCGGATGAGAAAACATAAACGTTCCTTTTTAACTAACACAAGTACAGGAAAACAAACATTCTACATACGAGTTTAGAACAAAAATCCTCAATTCGATTATCATTAGTTACACTTGCCGGGTGTAAGCGAGAACTTATGTTATATGGCCATATGGGTTTGACAAACCCTCATTCAAACGGTTCGCTACCGTTTACGAATGAAATATATTTTCGAGAAACAGTGTATGTTCTAGCACTAAGGTGATGGGGTTCTATGGAAGGAATGTTAAGCATTGATAATTGGGTGCTCGTGATAACAAATTTTTGGAATGGTTAACTATTATTGAAATGTTATAAATCTTGTGGTTCATTTGTACGTACTTACTTAAACCTATGATTTCACCAACGTTTTCGTTGACAGATTTCTATGTTTTTCTCAGGTCCTTGAACGATACATGATACATGCTTCCGCTCATTATTTTGATACTTGCATTGGATGTCGAGTATATATGCATACATGGAGCGTCTTTTGGCTACTTTTAAATTGTGTCGCATAAGTTTCATTTGTACTTATAACTTTGTAACGTAACTTGTGGTGGAACTATTCTTGTAAACTTTGAACAATCTTTACATTTGAAATGAATGCGACATATCTTTTGGTCAAACGTTGTTTTAAAGACTTATGACCACGTAACGGGACCTAAGTAGACGGCGCCGTCAATGACGATTTTGTCGGGTCGCTACATAAAAGATAAATGGATAAATTTGAAGTTGTATTAAAGGTGGTGGAGTCCTTCCAATCCAAAAACTCTAATAATATCTTCAACACAGGTGAATATATTCTTGATCTGTAATACATGGATGAGTGTGAACATCTGTGCATTTTTGTGTATACATACATATCATTTTGTGTGCGTGCGTGTGTATTATATGTTTATGATATTGGTCTAAATATGCTAGTTTGATACTTTGCCCGCGTTATTTTTTGGGTAGTCGACCACCATTTGGGTAGCCCGCGTTATTTTTTGTGGGGGTAGTCGACCATGAAAATATGAGAGGTAGTCGACCATGTTTACACAGTAGTCGACCGAGACCTCAATGAAGCTTGGTCGACCACCTTGAAAAATGAGGTGGTCGACCAAGGTATATGGTGGTCGACCAACACTTTGGTCTACCCAATGGTGTAAAAAGACAATTTTTTTTACAAAAAGTGTATTTTGAAATAAAACTTTTTAAAAAAGTGTATTTGAGCCAATTCCCCTTCATGATTCATCTTTCATCAAATTTTTTTTTTTTTTTTTTTTTTTTTTTTTTTTTTTTTTTTTAACGGCGGCTAGTAGGTCTGGTTGGAATGTGATGTTAGAAACCCACTCATCTGATCATTTTCTGTTACGAACCATTTGTATCGAAACTTAACACAATTTAAGAATCCATGCGTACAAAAAATATTTTGTGATTGGAAAATTATTCAATAGAGCCATATATCCAAGAAGATTCCGGTTATGTTTTATAACTGGTAGTCGTATACATATAGATTGATAGTTTTGAATTATGGCAACATTTAAGACTACATTCATGTATAAAAAATTAAAAAGTAGTATTTGGATTATTGGATATGTTGTTTGGATTAAAAAAGCATGTGAATTACACAGGACCGTAGTTTGAAGTCAACACATTAGCTCAGTTGATTTTTATAGTATAAAAACGTAAAATGGTGGTTACTATCACTAATGGGGTGGTCAACACATTAGCTCAGTTGATTTTTATAGTATAAAAACGTAAAATGGTGTTTACTATCACTAATGGGGTGGTGGCGCAGTTGGCTAGCGCGTAGGTCTCATAGCTAAAGAGTGATCCTGAGGTCGAGAGTTCGAGCCTCTCTCACCCCATTCTTTTTCCTCTGCTTAACATTGTCTTTGTTTTAAATTTTAGCTAAAGGACTACAATACATATTTTCCCCTTATAAAAATACACAACTAATCATGGAAGCCACAGAAAAAGCTGTGACATCAACTTAATTGAACAGCTGAGTCGATATCATTCATCATTCATATTGATTATAGTGTCAGGATTAACGAGTCAAATATTGATTATAGTGTCAGGATTAACGAGTCAAATAGAAAAAAAGTGTGATTATAGTGTTAGGATTAACGAGTCAAATATACGCGTCGTTGACAGTTTAGTAAGGAAATGATGCAACCATTTAGCTATATAATTGTGATTATAAATTATAAACTAGCATGTTTTCTTCTTCAAATAACATTATCAACCAAATATGTACTAAAATTTATTAACAGAAAGGTAATGTAAACCAACCTAAGGTTAACTTGATGGAAACATTATAACAATAATTAAATGCTTACTAATTACAAATGTAAGAGTGAACATAATGAAATAAACAATGGAGATCAATTTGCAGTGCATTGAAAATTTCTTGAACATTAATTAAATGAAACTAAAGTCAGAAGTTCACAAACAATTATATCGCGTAAGGATAAATAAGAAGCAAAATGCAACCATGTTCTTATAAAATCGAAAACAAAGATAAGAATCTTAACACAATGCTGTAAATCCTCACTGCTGTGGTTGTTCCTCACTTTGCTTTGGTGCTTCCTTAATTTCATCAGCACCTTCCTCCTGAATCCAAATAACAGTAAATCATAATGGGCACATCGTGCAGGTTGAATCAAGAGATTGGGTGACAGTAGATAATTTCGTTATGTGTCAAAATGGGTTGGGTCAGGTCAGTCACAGGAATTTTGTCCATTGGTCCAACACTCAATACAGGTAGATAGATAACTTTTGTTGAACATAACCAGTAGAGAAATATAAAATAAATATAATGATTAGCAATAACAAATTCAGTTGCTATTCGTTGAGTGTATTAGTAGATCTTACATATTAAAAGTATACTTAGAGTGGATTTTGGTCTTTTGACCCGTGCGACCAAGATGGTTCATATTTTACTAAACTGTCTGGATATAAATAACATAATCCAAACCGGCCCATCTAAATGTTTGAAAACTATACCTGCATATCAGAAGTCCACAGAGTGAGGTTGTCACGAAGGAGTTGCATAATCAAGGTGCTGTCTTTGTAAGACTCCTCGCCCAATGTATCCAACTCAGCGATTGCTTCATCAAATGCCTACGGAAATTTAAAGGGAAAGTAATTGTTTTATTTTAAATATGTTCAAAGAATACATAATTCTAACTTCTGAGCTTTCTTTAAAGTTTAGAGCCGATACCTGTTTCGCGAGGCTACAAGCTCTATCCGGAGAGTTCAAAATCTCATAGTAAAAGACAGAGAAGTTGAGAGCGAGTCCAAGTCGAATTGGATGGGTTGGGGCAAGTTCACTGTTTGCAATGTCCTGCAAAAAAAAAAAAAAAAAAAAAAAAAAAAATTTGCAACTTTATTTTATGAAAAAGTTAATAAATAATACATTAAATTTATGTAAAGATTCACAATAATCGCCTAACCTTGTTACATTGAAAAATACTCCGATATGATAACTATTCTTTTCATACGAGCTTTAACTACTCATGCAACTTGTAAACAAGATACACTATTTTTTTTTTTGAAAGACAAGGCCCATAGTGTAGCTAGGGGATTGAACTTGGGTCTCCTAAGGAGATTTTCAAGCATCCAACTACTAGGCCACCCCTTGTAGTTAAACAAGATACAGTATGCACAAGCATTAATTTTAATTTCCTATAGTTAACCAATTTCCTATATAAACGACAAGTTATCAAAATTTAAATGAACCTAATGTTTCATCATAGACGGTATAGATTTAATCGAAATCATCAAAAAAGAATTGGTTAGTCTATAATATGCTGTTGATAACATAGATATCAGATATAAATTGTAAGATGATCCAGTAAAATTCTAGTATACATAACATGGGGAAGATGCAGACGCAACCTCAAATATTGATTTAAGCTCCGTATGATTGTCACTTAATTGAATGTTGAATGATTCATCTCTAAAAGTTGATCCGTTCATCATTCGGCACATTGTTTGTAACCTCTAATGTTTAACTACAATAAAAATGTGTGTTTATCCATTTAGATTTAAAATACACTTTTAACCATTCAACACCTCCATATGATGAACTATTCGGTGCGTGATCTAAACGAGATTCAGCCGAACATGAGGGCATTTGTTCATCCTTCAGTTCAAAGTGCCAACAGAATTGACTATGACAAATGTAAACCATTTCTATTTTATCAACCGCACACTTGTAGTATATTATTTGATATTCTACGAATATTTGTGTATAATTTGGGTGTCCACTTGATCTAATTTTTCAGATGATATAAAAATAAATTAAAAATAAAACAATGTAAGAAAGTTAACCTGAGCAGATTTATAAGCAGTAAGAGTACTTTCAGCAGCTTCTTTTCTTTCACCACCAGTCTTAAACTCAGCCAAATACCGATGATAATCACCTTTCATTTTCAAATAAAACACCTTCGAATCACCACTAGTAGCTGAAGGAATCAATTTCGAATCAAGCAACTTCAATATTCCGTCACAAATCTTCGTAAGCTCCTCTTCAATTTTCGATCTATAACCTTTAATCACAGTCACGTGATCTTCATTACCACGCGATTCCTCTTTTTGTTCAATTGATGAAATGATTCTCCATGATGCACGACGCGCACCGATCACGTTTTTGTACGCAACCGATAGAAGATTTCGTTCTTCAACTGATAGTTCATCGGTATCTGATACCTTTTCCATGAATTCAACCATTTCGTCGTAACGTTCTGCTTGTTCTGCGAGTTTCGCCATGTAGACGTTTTGATCACGCGCTGATAATGCCATTTTAATTTTCCGGCGAGTGTTTCCGGTGAGTGTGGTCAGATGTATGGAGAGAATTGGTTTAGGTTTGAACTGAATTTAGGGAATGAGGGGGAGATTAATTAGGGGAAAATATGGGGATTAGAGATATTAGTGGAAGAAAAAGGGGTTTTTTGCATTGACTAACGTCAAACTTTGAGTTGTCACGCTGTGATTGGCTGTATATTCTGTTATTATTGTTGCACGTTGAAAGATTTTGAATGTTTCAAACTAGAAAATAGGAAATCGTGGCCTTAACTCGACACGGGTTTGGTAAAGAATATCATCAGATTATAAAACAGAATAATCAGATGACGATGAAAATATACATTAAATTTTAGTAAATTGTTTGAAACTAGTTGCGGAGCCTCGTTTCGCGCCGGAGGCTCCGTTTTAAATGCGAGTTAAAAAAAGTCTTTCCTTTTGTGGATCTATTTTGTAAAAAAGAATTTTTTTCGACATCTAACATTGAAGGGTTGTTCCTTTTGTGAAAGTTGCTTCTTTTAGCGTTAACGTTAGTTGATCTATTTTGTAAAAAAATATATTTTTCGACATCTTTTTATAGCATTGAAGGGTTGTTCCTTTTAAGAAAGTTGCTTCTTTTATCGTTGGAGACAAAAAAAAAATGTAGCACAGTAGTGGCTTATGTGGGTCCTACTGTTTGAGCGCAGTGTAGAAGCCGGTAAAACGTGGTGAGTGTTTTTGGTGTTAGTGATGGGATAAATAATAATTTATAATATAGGTATAAAGTAGGGGTTTGATTTATATTTTAATGAAAGTTAGGGGGTTGGTTTGTAAAAAATAAAAAATTAAATAGGACTATTCATAACAAATAAGACAAATTTTGTCTATTAGTTATATTGGTAATGGTAATGGTAATTATATGCAATTGCAATTTGTAGTTCCAAATACTTTATTAAAAATGGGTAAGGATATTAAATTAGGTGATCGATTTAGTAAAAAAAAAAAAAAAAATTGAGTTAAATTACAGAACCATTAATTTAATATAATTAGTGTGTAATCGATAATTTAAATTAGGATTTTTATATTTACCCTTAAAGTTGTTGTTAAGAATTAAATTAGTGCAATAGTAGTGGTTCATTAGCTAGGTTGAAGGAAGTTATATTTTAGAAGTAGATTGATTATTTTCTATATATAGGAAATTTTGTATGTCTAAATTTTATATGGATAATTTTTTTATGTCTAAATTTTTTAATGGCAACTTCTCGAGTTGATATTGGAAAAATTCTTTAAATTATTTCTCTAAATTAGTCTGAAATTTTAATTTTAATTTTAATTAGTTAGTTGAAATTTGAATGTAATGAAACTCTATATTTCTTTATGTGAGAAATTTGAGCTTTTAATTTGGATACTTAATCATGTTTGATTAGATTAATGATATAGTCTCATTGATGAATTGGTTGTATTAGCTAGTAATTTTTTAGAATATTAAGCTTTAGATTTACAAATTTAGTCATATTAAATGATATTAATAATTTAGTCAAATTTACTAAAATATAAATTTTTTCAACTACTTACATAACTTCATTTTAAAGTTTCTATTTTAAGTTATTATTATTTGACATTGAATAAATATGTAGTTTCTATTTTTGTATGCCCTAAAAAATTAATTGTTGGAATTTGGTTATGTTAGTTAGTAGTTCAATTAAAAGTAATTTAAACTTACAATAAATAAAAAAAAAATGTAATCATACTAAATTATACGGAGTATTTGTTATTTAGTAAAATTTAATCATCTAAATCAATTGTAAGATTATCATTATAAATAATCAATTAGCCGTTAATATTAAATACGTTTGCATAATTGTGACATTTTTTAATAGATACTGTAAATAAGAGTTATATTTATTGTGAAGTTAATTTTCCATGTCTTTTTGGATTCAAATGATAGAATAAATTAAATAGAGATTACATTAATGACTAATAATGGAAAGGATGCTAATTATCAATGTAATTATATGATAGCTAGCTAACAATATAAATGCTAAATACTGTATAAGATATATGCTAGCAATGTTAATTTATTCCCTAATTCCCTAATATCTCTCGTAGTTGGAGCGGAAGAGGAATTGACACTCAAGCTAGCACGAAATTCTTTTTAAAAAGTAGTTTTTTTTGTTGCATCGAATAAAATGATATTCGTCAATGTCTTTGTGTTTTGCTTGACTGCGTTTCCTTTTCCGTAATATATTCTTAGGTCGTGGCTTGATTTGTCTTAGGATTGAGCAAGACTTGGGCAGACAACTTTGTCGATGATACCAATATTCTCCAGCGCTGCAAAAGTTTTTTTTGATAACTATCAATGTAATTATATGGTAGCTAACAATATAAATGCTAAATATAAGAGATATGTCATCAGTGCTAATTTATTCCCTAACAAGATTATATTATTATAAATCATAAATATAGATTATAGATTATAGATATAATCATGATAAATATATATAAATGAAAGTGTCGTTTTACTTGCAAGCATGTTCAAGCTCGATATAAGAAGCTCGAGCTCTAACACAATTACTAAACAATTTTCCAAATATGTTCAATATCGAGCTAAACTCATACAAACTCAGCGTAAATCGAACTTTTAACGAGTCGATATCTAGTACATCAGCTCCTTATACCCTACTACCCCTCCATTGACAAGAACCATAGAAAGGCTTCGTAAATATTTCATAATCATGCACTGAATCATCTTTAATACTAATCTATTAAAAATAAAATGCAAAGTGTTACAATTTGATTTCTTTTCAGCTTCGATCGAGGACAAAAGACATATTAGTTGCTTAGCTCTTCCATTACTTATGCCATTTTTGGCCTTTTTATACCTTTTAAGTCAAGACAGTTTATTGCTATCTTAGCTACACCTTTAACCACTTCAACATTGTAACACTCTGGAAAATATCAGATGCGCAGCAAGTGCGTCAAGGAGGAGAAATTTTGACTGTTTTTTAAAAGTTGAGGAATGTTTTCATGAAGGGTATTGATCAAATACCGCGAATGTATTTCCTTGAGGAACGTTTGCTTGGCAACATCCAATACCTATGCACGACCCGTTGTTAACGTTTTCATGGTTGTCACATTCTGATAAACACTGCAAGAATGTCATAGGCTGAAATATTACAAATGTTTCAATACAACTACATACTCCAAAAAACTAGTTTTGTTTTTTTTGTGCTTGATGTGGAAAACGATTGATTCAGCAGGGGAATTTGCGAGTTACATGATCAATCCTATATCAAGTTATTACTTAATTAAGGATTGAGTGCAATGATAAAGATGGAGGATGAGATGTTTGATGATTATTTTGGGCTCTGATGATCGTCTTTCACTTTTCAATCGAGTGATCAACCACCCCGACCCGGTCTTGATTGTTAATTAGCATGATTCACCTTAACTCAATGTAGAAATTCACTGGGCGAAGTCACAAGTGAAAATCACAAAGGTCTAGGCAAATGGCAGAGAATCAACAACCTATAAATGAGAGGCCAAGCTCCCTATTTATAATATTCGAAATATCCGCGGTCTGCGGTTTACTTAACTATCCGCAGAAACTTAGCGGAATAAACAGCAGTCTTTTACTAATGCAGAAACAGAACCGCTATACTTATTTTCAGCGAATATTCCATACCTTTTGATTATAGTTAGCGTAACTTCTGCTTTTATTCTTTAACAAATAAAATATACATATACAAATACTATGTATGTGATCAAGTCCCCCAGTTTATTATGACACATCTGGCGAAGTAAACTCTAAAAATTCGCAGTTACCGTAACCATTACCCACCTTAAGACATTTTCGCTTTACCTTTGTTACCGTTACAGCAAACAAAGTTACCGTTTTTGTCTAAAATATTACCGTTTGAATTATCACAACGGATAATTAACACAATCAATTGCCACTCTTGCTTCCCCTATATATATCGTGATCCAAAATCACAAATTTCCCACTTGCCTCTTCTGAAATATTTCGCAATTAATCAAATTCTCGATTAACCTTTACAATTTTCTTCTTTACTCGCAACTTTCCTCCAATCAAAAATGAAAATCGACGAGGTTGATAGCAAGGTTAACCCAAAGGCACTAATTACTAAGTTATTAACAAGTCCGGACTCCAAATCAACGGCATCCTCTGAACAAGAAATCAAGCAGGAAAAGCAATCAATTCCTATCGTTGATTTGACATCCAAATCTCCGCCATCTAAGCCGAGCTCCACCAAACGACCATACCAGACGCCGCCACCATCACAGAGCAAAAAACTCAAGCAACATGATACCGCCCTTTACGATAATCCAATTACATCGGATTATGAAGGGGAGTATGTCACAAACATTATGTTATGTTTACGATATTTGCTATGCTTTTATTCCACGCATTAATTAATTGCGTTGTTTTGCAGGGGATTCGCCTTTCAATCCTGTTTTTCCCAGCCCACACACTGCGGAGCAAATTACCGAGTTATTCCGTACTCCACCCAATTCTTACGGTGTGAGAATCGATGGTTTATCGGGATATACCTATGCTTCTTTTGCGGCAGCACTAGATCAGCGCCAACAAATGAAGTTGGCAATCTCAGGCGAACTTCGCCGTGAATTTTCAAAGCTTTCTGCGCTTGATGCGCACAACAGCTTTGTTCAGAATTTTTACATGTGCTTTAATTCAGCATATGATGTGATATGCCGTCAAGAACAATTCTTCAACGTTCTTGAGGCTGAGCAGATAAAGTATAACACGGAGAAGGTTAAAGCTGAAAACAGCGAAAAGCGCTGTGTTAACCTCTCTTACGAACTCACCGCAGCAAAAACCGCGGTGGATGACTTAAAACTGCAGGTTTCTTCTGCAGCTGAAAAAGAAAATAGCCTCCAAACCATTATTAATTCATTAACGACTTACTGCAGAGCGAGACAACGCTCTAGCTGCCTCAGCTTCTGCAAAGCTTGAATTCACCCAACTTCGCCAACATTTGCCGAAGTTTGCCAAAAAAGTCCTTAATTCTCATCATGTTTCCGTTCAATTTTCAACTTACGCTGCCGCTCTACGATTGCGCGAAAGAGTGGAATTTTTGGATGAAATTGCTCCTTACTGCACCATACCAAACCCACTACCATCCGCGATTGAAGACCACGTATGTTCGCTTACAGATGCTCGAGATGCATTTGCTACTGCGAAAGAAAACATAGCGGACATTTCAATCCCAAAAGTTACTGCGATAAGTCAACAGGATGATGCTACTGTCAATGACATCATTGAACTTGATTTATCAAAACCATGATGATATTGTAAAACTTAGCACGCAGCTATCTCTGCGCAATTATTAATAAAATTTTCATATTTTCATATCTATTTGCAAGTACTTTCTATTTATATAGCGCTTTCATCATAATATTCATAACACGGACTTGTCCTTTGCATTTTCCAACTTTTATTATTGTGCACATAATAAGTATGTACTTTTACGAAACAATCTGTATGCATGTATATTTATATGTTATGAATCTTCTAAGTCCGCCAAAGCGATCCTTAGGCAATCAATTAGCATTGCGAAGCATCTAAGTATTAGCAAAATCAAATACTTAGGATTTTAAGTTCCTTTCGCAATAGTTATTTTCTGCGAAAAAGGGCAATTTCATCACTTTGCTATTTAAACATCGCGAAACACCTCATCGCTATGAAACAGGATATAAAACATTTCATAAACTTTTGGCATTTCACAAATAAACTCTTTGCATACTCTTACAAGTGTCAACTTTTGAAATTCGTACAAGTGTGATCAAGACTTGCAAAAATTAAAAATAAAAACACATATAAAGAATATCAAGTATAGGCCTTGCAATGAATTTCACACTTTATGCATATGCATTTTTGGCCTTCATATTATTTTCACAGAATTACGCATAATATCGCTTTAATAAAGCAGCATGTCACGCATTAGGTAAAGTTCGCCCTTCCACATCTGCGAGCTTATATGAACCTGCTGCATTAATTGCCACAACTTGATAAGGACCCTCCCAATTAGGCCCTAATTTGCCAAGCTTTTCTGCTCTACTTGCATCGTTATTTCGCAGTACACACTCGCCTATATCGAAAGATAAAGCACGCACCCTTTTATTATAATATTTGGCGATTTGTTGTTTATTATTTGCTTCTCTGATAGAAGCTATTAACCTTCGCTCTTCGATGAAATTCAGATTTTTGCCCAATGTATCATCGTTTGCTTCTTCCTCGAAGTTAGCAACTCTATGCGTTGGCACAAGAATTTCTGCGGGTATTACTGCCTCAGAGCCATATACCAAACTAAAAGGTGTTTCCCCTGTGCTTTTCTTGAAAGTAGTGCGATGTGCCCACAACACATTGGGCAATTCATCCACCCAATCAGTTAGCTTTTCGCATAACCTCTTTTTAATATCGCTAACAATATCGCGGTTGGTTACCTCACATAATCCATTAGCTTGTGGATGCGCCACTGACGTAAACTTTTGGATTATATTTAAATCAGTGCACCATGTTTTAAAAGGATCTTTCGCAATTTGGGCACCATTATCACTAACTAATTCACGCGGAATACCAAATCTGCAAACAATGTATTCCCATACAAAATTTCGCACTTGCACACCAGTGATAGTGCGAACCGCCTTAGCTTTATCTCATTTTGTAAAATAGTTAATTGCCATAATCAGAAACTTGACATTGCCAGGTCCTGCGGGAAATGGCCCTACAATGTCAATAGCCCACTTGTGAAATGGCCATGGCGAATTAACAGGAATCATATCATGCCTTGGCTTCCGATTCTGCGGAGCATGTCTCTGACAACTTTTACAACGCTTAACAATCTTTGCAACATCGCGATATAGGGATGGCCAAAAGTAACCCATCCGCATAATTTTACCGCAATAGTTTTATAACCTGAATGTAGTGCACAAGAAGCATTATGCACTTCATCAACTATTATTTCTGCTTCAATTGGGCCCAAACATCGCATCATTGGACCGCAGTATGATTTGCGATACAAAATATCATTTTGAATGATATACATTGGTGCTCGCTCTCTTACTAAGCGAGTTTCACGCTTATCACTTGGCAAAATATCACTACGAATGTATTGCAGGATTGGTTCCATCCAATTTGGCTGTTCTTCTTCAACAGACGCAACCATTAAGTCGTTATCTATTGACTTGCTTGGCAACTCCTCAACCCAAACTTGTTTTTGAAAGTGCAAAAACGTTAGAGCGGCCAACTTACTCAAAGCATCCGCCTTCTTATTTTGACTTCTTGGCACTTGTGCGAGTTCAAAATGCTCAAACTGCTCTGCCAATTCTTTCAATAACTGCAAATATTTTTGCATTGAAGAATCATGTGCTTCGAAAGAGCCATTAAACTGATTTGCTACTAATTGCGAATCTGTAAATACCCGCAACTTAGTGATATTCATTTTTTGCGCAATATTTAAAACAGCAAGTAACGCTTCATATTCCACTTCATTATTTATCACATCAAAATTAAAACGCAATGCGTACGTATGCTCTTCACCACCTGGGCTTGCCAAAACCAAACCCGGACCTGCGCCCTCTGTACATGAAGCTCCATCAGTAAACATATCCCAAGTTTCGCTGACTACCGGTTTTAACGCTGTTCGCTCATTAATCACCTCCAACTCCCCAGTCATTTCAGCGAGATAATCCGCCAAAACCTGGCCCTTTACAGCGCTGCACAGATTGTAAGAAACTTGATAAGCACCTAACTCTACTGGCCGCAACGCGAGTCTACCAGATATCTCTAGTTTTGTTAAGACTTGCTTGACCGGCATTTTAGTTAACACGTGCACTGGATGCCCTTGAAAATATCTTCTTAACCTCCGCGATGTTAATATGAGCGCATACGCAAACTTCTCAATCGGCGCATAGTTTATTTCACTTCCTGTAAGAGCTTTACTGACAAAATACACAGGTTTTTGTATTTTATCCCTTTCAGCAATTAAAACTGAGCCAAAACCTTCATTTGCTACTGATATATAAAGGTAAATAATTTCGCCATCAATTGGCGCTGTTAACGTAGGCAAAGTTTTCAACAACTTCTTCATTTCTTGAAACGCGGTTTCTGCTTCGCTTGTCCAATCAAAACTTTTTTGTTTCAAGCAGCCTTTTAAGGTTTTGAAAAACGACAATTGTCTTTCAGCGGCTTTAGACAAGAAACGCGTTAATGCGGCTAACTTTCCCGTTAGACTTTGCACTTCCTTAACCATTTTTGGTGCTGTCATATTTTCAATAACCGCAATTTTCTTTGGATTAGCTTTAATACCTTGTTCTGTAACAAGATATCCCAAAAACTTTCCTTCAGATTCGCCAAAACTACACTTTAGCGGATTAAGCTTCATGTTTATCCTTCGCAATGTGTCAAATGTTTCGCGAATAGCTTCAATAATTTGCTCTTGTGTTGTGCTTTTAATTACTAAATCATCTACATAAGCTTCAAGATTTCACCCAATTTGCTTTTCAAACGCAGTGTCAATTAAACATTGATACGTCGCACCCGCATTGAATAAACCAAAAGGCATCATTATATAGGAAAATATGCCTTTGCCCGTATGAAAAGTGGTTTTATCTGCATCTTCTTTAGCCATTGGGATCTGATGATAACCCCTTGCCGCATCCAAAAAACATTTATATGAAAAAGCATGCAAAGATTCTACTTTCAAATCAATTTCTGGAAGTGGATAGTTATCCTTAGGGCACGCTTTATTTAAATCCTTGAAATCAATACACATTCTCCATGAACCATCAGGCTTTTTCACCAAAACTGGATTCGCAATCCATGATTGGTATTGAACTTCGCGTAAAATTTCAGCTCTCACTAATTTTGTTACCTCTTCGCATAGCTACTTCACGCGATCTGGGGTCATGCCTCTACGCTTCTGCACTACAGGTTTTAAAGCTGGATTTATGATGGTGTAGCGTGAGGGTACGAAATAGTATTATTTTTAATACAAAATACTACAAAATATGACACAAGTTTTATTAATTTACGGATGGGATATACCTAAACCTTGCTACAACACTATAGGCAGTGTACCTAATCGTAGAGTAGTGTAGTTTTTAGTAAGTCCGGTTCGTTCCACAGGGAGCTGGTGAAGTTAACGCTATATTATTAAGTTTATTTGTAAAAATATATATATAAATAAGTAGTAGTATTATTATAAAATGGGGGTTTTACCGTTTAATGACCGGTTTGTCGATTTTAAGCGTAAAAATAAATGACAAAAATTAAAGTGCGTAAAATAAAATGACAGTAAATAAAGATACGATGAGAAATATAATAAAAGAATTATGCTTATTTAAACTTCCGTAATCATGATGTTTGACGTGTTGATTTTAATTTATTACCATGGGTTAATTGTCCTTTGTCCTGGTTTATTTGATACATCTATCTGGTTTTTGTCCATAATAGTCCATCGGTCATAAATATAAAGTGCGAGTATCCTCGTCAAATTACCCTTATACCCGAAGTCAAATATTCCAACTGATTAAGGATTTAAACTGTGACGCAGTTATCACTTCTGTCAACAATTACACCAGTTATCACTGTATGTAATCCACCCCTGTTTTAATTAGTTTATGAATATTAATTCATCCACTTGATCAGAATGAATAATCAATTACCCAACCCAATTGATTAATTAAATGATTATAACAGATTCCATATGAACATCACTAAATAGGACAACCATAATCATTATTAATTATTAGGTTAATTAATTTGAAGATAGGTTCGACAGACTCCAATGAGTTGTCACTCAATTAGACAATACCCCCCATCTATTAATAGTCAATAGTTCAATTTCCACAAGTGTCGGTCTTTTGCCCAAACCTTAATTATGGTACAAAGCCCAATTACCCAATTTTAGTAATTAGCCCAACATCATGATTACTTCGTTTTAAATAAGCATAATAATAACTTAGCTACGAGACATTAATGTAAAAAGGTTGAACATAACTTACAATGATTAAAAATAGCGTAGCGTTACACGGACAGAATTTCGACTTACACACTCAAACGATCTCTATCATAAATCTTATTATTATCATAATTTAAAATTAAAATTAAGATTATTGTTATATCTTATTAAGTTAACATTATGATAGAGATATAGAATATAGATATTGATATTTGATATTAAGGGGAAAGATATAGAAATAGAAAGATAGATTTAGGATCAAAAAAATGGGTGATCTTCAATCGATCGTTACATAGCTTTTTATAGGCTAAATTAGAAATTGAATTTTCATTTACGACCCCTGAACTATGCTCAATTAACAACTTTTTATTAATTAATATTATTCTTATTATGAATTATTTAAATATTATATTTTATTCTTGTGCATAGTTGACTTGTAATTTTTACACCATTGCGTCGAGCGTTGAGAGTTGGTTCATGTCCCGGTTCCGGATTTTCGAACGTCCTTTCGTACAATTTTATATCGTGTACTTTGCGTTTTGTAACTTGTACTCTTGTCATTTTTAGACGTTCTTCATCAATAATTTGAACCTTTTTAATTGTATCTTGTACTTTTTAGCTTTTTGGACGTTTTGGTCTTTCAAATCTTCGTTTTTGTCTTTAAATCTTCATTTTCGAGCGATTTGCGTCTTTCGTCTTCGCACTTATTTATTTAACTATTACAACTAAAAATAAGGAAATTACATTTAAAAACTTTACATATTGGAACGATATTGCTACTAAATATATGTTCATTTGGAGCACTATCAAATATCCCCACACTTGAGCGTTGCTTGTCCTCAAGCAATACAGAACTTGAAATAAAAACATACATGAATCACTTCTTTATTCTTCACACTTTGTACATCAGTGATTTTGATAAAGCGGTATAAACAATGATATTAACAATAGAACCATGGTTAAAGGTGGTTGTGTCATCCACAGTTGCCTCGGGTTTAGGTCAACGACACTTGCAATCAAATAGCCGATTTACTTTCGGTTTCCAAAGCAAAGTGCACATTTGAAAGGCGGTTTACAGTCCCACATGACTATAAAAATTTAGATCCTTTAGGAAATAGGATCTTTATGAAAACATTTGATCTTTTGAAAATTCAATCTAGCTTTTACCCTAGATAAGTTTTCTGATTTGATCCACCATTGGTGTTGCAAAATATATTTGTGGATCAATATTTTGGCTAAAAACATTTAGGTTCGTGTAATCCACTGCTATCCCGGTATCGGAAAGCACACATCCAGTTTACTTGTTCCGTATATTACCTTTCGGTAAACTACCGTCCGGTTGTAAAGGAAAGCGATGAACAAGAAACTGTTAAGGCAATGTCCCGTGACATGCATTTGATTATGGTCTTTTAACGTGTCGGATGCTAGAACTATCCTTGGTAGGAGCGATAGTAAAGATCATCCTATGATTTTTCGGTCTGGCACAAGGTCCTGTCTCCGACCATGCTATGCAACCACCGTTCTTACGGTTGACACCCGATTTGGTTCAGGTGACCTAATGAATTCTGATGAATTCTCAGGATTTTACGTTCAATGGTAATGAACGCATTGAAAATGGGTTTTCAGAAAACA
The DNA here is from genome assembly GCF_046630445.1 of Rutidosis leptorrhynchoides. Classification (NCBI taxonomy): domain Eukaryota; kingdom Viridiplantae; phylum Streptophyta; class Magnoliopsida; order Asterales; family Asteraceae; genus Rutidosis; species Rutidosis leptorrhynchoides. The sequence goes on from NC_092335.1 coordinate 600,413,969, forward strand.
AATCGGTTTGTATTTTTGATCAAAATATTTTCTCGTTCAAGCTCGAGTTTAGATATCATCGAATTCCATGAGTTTGAATTCTCAATCTTTAAGGTCAATCTCTAGGATTGAGTAATATCAGTCTTAAAAGCTGATTTTTAATCTTTAAGGAGATTATCCTTTTCTGGGGATCTGATTCATTAGTCTTATCAAGCTAATTTGCACGGTGCCTCCCCATTGTACGAGATAAATCCTTCTCATGGTTAGGATAAATCTGACCACTTGGCGACCCTGTTTGATGCTGAGGTCCGTGGATTTCCTGCTGATTTTAGAGATGACTTTTCTAGATTTTTCGTCAACCTACAGCTGGTCTGGACGACAACTTCTTGACCTAAATCAAGAAGCGCGTGTCTTTTTCGGAAGACTTTACTTCCTTTTAATGATGGAATTGATTCATCGTGTAGATCCATCTTTCTTTCAAATATATTACAGTAAACCGGGTAAAACTGATTAGTATCATCCAAAATAAAAGTACCTGCAATAATCTTGTACAAAGATATGTAATAGATAGTTTTTAATTGAATAACTTGGTACATTCTCCCCACACTTAGTTTCTTTCTTTGCCTTTTTATTCTCCTTTATTCCATTTTAAATGAATTCAATCGTTTTAGGGTGTTTCTCAATTTATGTCCTTTTCGAGGTAACGATAATTTCGGTATTAACACCTAGTTTTCATCGTTCATAAATATGTATAAACATGATTTTGAGTTCATTTAGTTGAAAATTTTTCAAATTTTCACAAAATTTGGCAATTAAACTAAGTGTAAACCCGAGAGAATTTATAACCCTTCCCTACACTTAAGATCATGCAATGCCCTCATTTGCATGAAATCAGACTATAATTATAAATTCATGAGGGTGATTAACGTAGAAAAGTGATTAAAAATACCGAGTTTGCAAACATATTGTTATTTCACATTTGATTTTTTTTTTTTGCGTCTTGTCAAAATCAGTAGCTTTTGCTGAACTTCATGACAGTCTTTGAAAGTGCGCTGTTTTACCCTGTTGTGTACATAACATAAAATACAAACATATATATACATATTTTTGAAGTTTGGTACATAACCCCACGTTCAAAAATTTATAATATATAATATTTTTGGCATCCTTTAGATCAATAAAAGTAAAAATAATGATAACAAAATTTATCGCCCCGCCCTCGGGTAAAGCAATTTCGGTTCAATGACCTAGTGTTCAACTTACGACGAATTTTAGAAAGCATTTTTTCAACTTAATGAAATAAAGTAAATTTTGTTTTTTAAAATTCACACAAAACTTAAATTTAAAAAAAAAAAAACATATTAATTTTATATAAAACCTACAAAACAAAAATTCAGAATGGAGGGAGAAAACTAGTTCTTTAGTGTCTGCTAGCGGAAAAGACCAATCGGATTCCATTCTCGGAACTACACGAGAACAGAACAACTAACTCCAGACAGCATTTTCTTTTTAGAACATTTGAATCTCCCCACACTTAGGTAGCTGGGGTGTCGAAATTGTGATTAACTTCGTCGTTAATTTCTCTTGGTCCATAATCAACTTGCCTATCTGTGACTTTTTCTTTAAGCCAGTGCCCGGCTTCTTCCGTAATATCCCAAAATTCAACTAGTTTCGCCCTTTCTTTAGGCGACAGATTGGATACTAACCGGTTACATAACTTAAAGTTCCCCTTACTTCTAGCATCAATAGCCCGTTTAAAAAGTTTCTTCATTGAACTGTTAATAACGGGGTCATTTAATTTCGTATCAATAACGGGGTTCTTTGTTATCATGTCATCATTAGGTGTTACTTCATTTTCCCCACACTTAGGCGTTTTATTATTATTAAGCACTACCGTTGGAGTTGGTAAAACAACATGGTTCTTACCAATCATTTTTTCTGGTTCAACGGTCTTGGTTGGTGGAGATTTAGACTTTCGAATCATAAAGGTGATTGATTTGTCACCACTACTAAGTGTCATTCTACCGTTTCTTACATCAAAGAACGCCCCGGTGGACGCTAAGAATGGTCGACCTAAAATTAGAGGAATGTTTGGGTCCTCTTCTATGTCAATGACAATGAATTCGACTAGAAAGGTTAAATTACCTACTTGAATGGGTAGGTTGTCAGCAATTCCAACTGGGTGCTTAATGGTTTGATCAAAGAATCGAACACTCATATCCGTTGGAGTTAACTCACCTACACCTAATCTCTTATATAAGGAAAGAGGCATAACACTCACACTTGCACCTAAATCTGCTAGTGCATCATACATGACACAATCACTAAGTAGGCAAGGAACAATAAATTCACCCGGATCACCTACCTTAGGTGGAGGTTTTGGTGGAACTGTATTCACCGGGTTTACTTCTACGGCTTTTGTTTCTTGTACTTTCTTATTCTTTTTCTTCTTCTTCTTTCCAGAAGTATCACAATCTTTATTACTTATTACTTGCTCATACTCAACTCCTTTTCTTGGAAACGGGATGGGTGGTTTGTATGGTGTCACCACTGGCTTTACATACTCGGGTGGTGGTGGTGGTGTAACTTCTTCATTGTTACTCACATCTAAAACCTTCCCATCTTCTGGAGCTGGTTTTTCAGAATTTGTTGACACCATATTAACATTCTCTTTCCGAGGATTTACTTCAGTATTACTCGGTAGCTTTCCTTGTTCCCTCTCACTCATCATGCTAGCAAGAGTACCTACGTGTTTTTCTAGATTCAAAATGGAAGCTTGTTGAGTTCTTAATGTCTGATCAAACCTCTCGTTCGTTTGGGTTTGAGATGTAATGAATTGTGTTTGAGATTCAACTAGCTTAAATACCACTTCTTCCAGATTTGAATTTTTCTCTTCGGTTTGTTGTGGTGGTTTATACAAGCCAGGTCTTTGTTGATTGAAAGTGTTGTTTTGAGTTGGTTGGTTATTCGGACCTTGTTGGTTATACGAGTTATTGTCGGGTCCTTTTGGATTGTAAAGAATGTTTTGATTTCGATTGAAGTTTGGCCTTGGCGGTTGATAATTATTTTGATAATTATTTCCAGGCCTTTGGTTCATATAAGAAACATTCTCTCGTTGTTCCATCGTTGGTTCAATGTGACAATCTTTCAATAAGTGTGGTCCACCGCATTGCTCACAACTGATTCGTATTGCGTGAATATCTTTATTCATCTTTTCCATTCGTCTTTCGAAAGCATCTATTTTTGCGGAAACGGAATCAAAGTCATGGCTAGAATCGGCTCTAGCCGCTTTAGATGATCGAAAGATATCTTTTTCTTGATGCCACTCATGTGAGTGGGAGGCTGTGTTATCAATAATTTTGTAAGCTTCAGTTGCGGTTTTTTTCATAATGGATCCACCAGCGGTTATGTCGATGTCTTTTCGTGTGGCGATGTCTACGCCTTTATAGAAGATTTGTACTATTTGAAAAGTATCTAATCCGTGTTGAGGACATCCTCTCAACATCCTTCCGAATCTTGTCCACGCCTCATATAATGTTTCATTTGGCTTTTGCGCGAACGTAACAATTTCTCCTTGAAGTCTCACGGCTTTAGATGCCGGAAAGAATCGTTTAAGAAATTTTTCAACTAAAACATCCCATGTGTCAATCGCCCCTTCAGGTAACGATTCTAACCAATCTTTGGCTTCTCCCTTTAAAGTCCAGGGAAACAACATGAGATAGATCTGCTCATCTTCCACTTCTCGGATTTTGAATAGTGTACAAATTCTTTTAAACGTACGAAGGTGTTCGTTAGGATCTTCATTCGGTGCACCACTGAATTGGCATTGGTTAGTTACCATGTGTAGGATTTGTCCTTTAATTTCATAATCTGGAGCATTAACTTCTGGTTTAATAATGGCGTGACCTTGGCCCGTGCGTGTGGCTCTCATTCGATCTTCCATACTTAGAGGTTCCGTTACTTCCATAATTGAATTCGTTGAATACGAATCACTAGAGGACTCTGATTTAACGGTTTGTGGTTCAGGATCTTGGAATTGTCCTTGAATATGCTCCGGGTTCTTAATTGTGAAGTCGGGTTCAAAAGATGGATTATCGGAAATTTGAGTTGGAGTTCTTGTTCGACTAGATGACGATTCTAAAGAAAAATCAACGGCGACAATATTTGCTAAATGTCTTGATCGAGTTACAGGTGGTGAACGTATGAAAGGTGGTGAACGTTTTACTCGGTGCATTCACTGAATATCCTATTAGTTTTTAAAAGGAAAGAAAAATTATATAAGTTATCCAATTAGTAGACTTTTCTGATTTTGCCCACGTTTCGAATAGCCAAAAGATGCAGCAGAGGGGCAGGATTCGTTTGGTCTCAATATAATTGAGTACTGTTTGGCTCCAATAACCCGGTCCACGTACAAATTCAACTATTACTACGAACCAGAAAATTTTGATGTCTATTAATTTAACCACTTAAAATAAATTTTCGTAATTTTAAGAAATTTAGATAAGAAGTAGAATAAAAATCTAAGTCCTAAAACTAGAATAGCGAGAAATAAGAAAGAAAAAGAGTTCGTCGAAAAAGATCGAAAAATAAAAGGTCAAAAAATAGGCGTCGAAAAATAAAAATAAGAAAGTAGTGCGAAATACGGCGTCGTAAAATTCTAAAGCACCTAAAACTTAGTCTAAGGAATAAGCACTTAAGGGATTTTACGGCAAAGCCTAAAAATTCTAGAAGTAAAAATAACTATGGCAAAACTAAACTTAATACTAAAAGTTGCGACTATAGTCTAAAAATCTAAAGGTAATAAAACTAAAAAAAACATTTTTTTTTTTTTTTTTTTTATAAAATTTTTTAAAAAAAAAAAACGATTTTTTTTTTTACAAATTTTTTTTTTTAAAACGAATTTTTTTTTCTTTTAAAAAAAAACGATTTTTTTTTACACAAAATTTTTTTTTTTTTTTTTTTTTTTAAAAACGAAATTTTTTTTTTTTTTTTTTTTTAAAAAAAAAACGATTTTTTTTTTTTTTTTTTTAAAAAAAAACGATTTTTTTTTAATTCATTTACTATTCATGAATAGTAAATGAAAATAAATTAATTAATTTACTATTCACATGAAAGCGATATGATAGCAATTATTAATTATAAGTTACATAATATACCCCTGAAGTATTTAATAAATACGACTTTTTTTAAAATTTACGTATATTTTTGATTCTTAAATATTATTATATTATTATATTCTATTTCAATATTATTATATTATTATATTCTATTTCAATATTATTATATTATTATATTTTATTTCAATATTATTATAATTAAAAATATAGCGTTTTAGCGCTCCCCGGCAGCGGCGCCAAAAACTTGATGGTGTAGCGTGAGGGTACGAAATAGTATTATTTTTAATACAAAATACTACAAAATATGACACAAGTTTTATTAATTTACGGATGGGATATACCTAAACCTTGCTACAACACTATAGGCAGTGTACCTAATCGTAGAGTAGTGTAGTTTTTAGTAAGTCCGGTTCGTTCCACAGGGAGCTGGTGAAGTTAACGCTATATTATTAAGTTTATTTGTAAAAATATATATATAAATAAGTAGTAGTATTATTATAAAATGGGGGTTTTACCGTTTAATGACCGGTTTGTCGATTTTAAGCGTAAAAATAAATGACAAAAATTAAAGTGCGTAAAATAAAATGACAGTAAATAAAGATACGATGAGAAATATAATAAAAGAATTATGCTTATTTAAACTTCCGTAATCATGATGTTTGACGTGTTGATTTTAATTTATTACCATGGGTTAATTGTCCTTTGTCCTGGTTTATTTGATACATCTATCTGGTTTTTGTCCATAATAGTCCATCGGTCATAAATATAAAGTGCGAGTATCCTCGTCAAATTACCCTTATACCCGAAGTCAAATATTCCAACTGATTAAGGATTTAAACTGTGACGCAGTTATCACTTCTGTCAACAATTACACCAGTTATCACTGTATGTAATCCACCCCTGTTTTAATTAGTTTATGAATATTAATTCATCCACTTGATCAGAATGAATAATCAATTACCCAACCCAATTGATTAATTAAATGATTATAACAGATTCCATATGAACATCACTAAATAGGACAACCATAATCATTATTAATTATTAGGTTAATTAATTTGAAGATAGGTTCGACAGACTCCAATGAGTTGTCACTCAATTAGACAATACCCCCCATCTATTAATAGTCAATAGTTCAATTTCCACAAGTGTCGGTCTTTTGCCCAAACCTTAATTATGGTACAAAGCCCAATTACCCAATTTTAGTAATTAGCCCAACATCATGATTACTTCGTTTTAAATAAGCATAATAATAACTTAGCTACGAGACATTAATGTAAAAAGGTTGAACATAACTTACAATGATTAAAAATAGCGTAGCGTTACACGGACAGAATTTCGACTTACACACTCAAACGATCTCTATCATAAATCTTATTATTATCATAATTTAAAATTAAAATTAAGATTATTGTTATATCTTATTAAGTTAACATTATGATAGAGATATAGAATATAGATATTGATATTTGATATTAAGGGGAAAGATATAGAAATAGAAAGATAGATTTAGGATCAAAAAAATGGGTGATCTTCAATCGATCGTTACATAGCTTTTTATAGGCTAAATTAGAAATTGAATTTTCATTTACGACCCCTGAACTATGCTCAATTAACAACTTTTTATTAATTAATATTATTCTTATTATGAATTATTTAAATATTATATTTTATTCTTGTGCATAGTTGACTTGTAATTTTTACACCATTGCGTCGAGCGTTGAGAGTTGGTTCATCTCCCGGTTCCGGATTTTCGAACGTCCTTTCGTACAATTTTATATCGTGTACTTTGCGTTTTGTAACTTGTACTCTTGTCATTTTTAGACGTTCTTCATCAATAATTTGAACCTTTTTAATTGTATCTTGTACTTTTTAGCTTTTTGGACGTTTTGGTCTTTCAAATCTTCGTTTTTGTCTTTAAATCTTCATTTTCGAGCGATTTGCGTCTTTCGTCTTCGCACTTATTTATTTAACTATTACAACTAAAAATAAGGAAATTACATTTAAAAACTTTACATATTGGAACGATATTGCTACTAAATATATGTTCATTTGGAGCACTATCAATTTACATTAAGTCTGTGTTCCGCAATATGACGCGGAACACCAGTCATATCATTTTCATACCAAGCAAAAACATTCATATACTGCACAAGTAACTGCACAATTTGCATCCTAGTATCCACACTAACATTGCATCCTACTTTAATTTTTTGCTCGGGATATGCAGGATTAATCATTACCATGTTGTTCGCGGCATCAGCGGTTTCTTGCCCAGCACTTTTTACATTAACAGCCGCACATATGGGCAAGATTCTCATTGAACTTATTGTTGCGACACCTTTATGTGTTGCGAATTTAATCATGCCATGAATTATAGATGAGACAATTCCGAATTTACCTAAGGCAGTTCTGCCTAACAACATGTTACAGCGAGATGAGGTTCGTATAACATAGAAATCTAGCCGTGCTCGGCGCACTAAACCATCATCATTTTCATCAACAAGCTCAACATCTAAGGGCAAAACGCCCATAGGCAATGAGGATTCTCCCGTAAAACCGGTTAGCGAAGCTGTGGTTGGTTGTAAAGTTGCTCTAATACTCTCCGGCAGTTGAATAAAACATTGTTCATAAACAATATCAATGCTACTGCCGTTATCAACATGAACTTTCATGATTGTGATTCCATTTTCCACGATTTTGCACGATACTACTATCGGCATTTCAGAGAAATCATCACTTTGCATTTTTGAAAACTAATTGGCCCGAACTTGTAGTGACCCGAACTTTTCCATGTTTATATATATATATTAAATGAAATTGTTATTTACATAATTAAGTGTTTCCAACATGTTAAGCAATCAAACTTGTTAAGACTTGATTAATTGAAATAGGTTTCATATAGACAATTGACCACCCAAGTTGACCGGTGATTCACGAACGTTAAAACTTGTAAAAACTATATGATGACATATATATGGATATATATATATATAGTTAACATGATATTATGATAAGTAAACATATCATTAAGTATATTAATAATGAACTACATATGTAAAAACAAGACTACTAACTTAATGATTTTGAAACGAGACATATATGTAACGATTATCGTTGTAACGACATTTAATGTATATATATCATATTAAGAGATATTCATACATCATAATATCATGATAATATAATAATTTAAAATCTCATTTGATATTATAAACATTGGGTTAACAACATGTAACAAGATCGTTAACCTAAAGGTCTCAAAACAACACTTACATGTAACGACTAACGATGACTTAACGACTCAGTTAAAATGCATATACATGTAGTGTTTTAATATGTATTCATACACTTTTGAAAGACTTCAAGACACTTATCAAAATACTTCTACTTAACAAAAATGCTTACAATTACATCCTCATTCAGTTTCATCAACAATTCTACTCGTATGCACCCGTATTCGTATTCGTACAATACACAGCTTTTAGATGTATGTACTATTGGTATATACACTCCAATGATAAGTTTTTAGCAGCTCATGTGAGTCACCTAACACATGTGGGAACCATCATTTGACAACTAGCATGAAATATCTCATAAAATTACAAAAGTATGAGTAATCATTCATGACTTATTTACATGAAAACAAAATTACATATCCTTTATATCTAATCCATACACCAACGACCAAAAACACCTACAAACACTTTCATTCTTCAATTTTCTTCATCTAATTGATCTCTCTCAAGTTCTATTTTCAAGTTCTAAGTGTTCTTCATAAATTCTACAAGTTCTAGTTTCATAAAATCAAGAATACTTCCAAGTTTGCTAGCTTACTTCCAATCTTGTAGAGTGATCATCCAACCTCAAGAAATCTTTCTTATTTATAGTAAGATATCTTTCTAATACAAGGTAATACTCATATTCAAACTTTGATTCAATTTCTATAACTATAACAATCTTATTTCGAGTGGAAATCTTACTTGAACTTGTTTTCGTGTCATGATTCTACTTCAAGAACTTTCAAGCCATCCAAGATCCTTTGAAGCTAGATCCATTTATCTCTTTTCCAGTAGTTTTATCCACAAAACTTGAGGTAGTAATGATGTTCATAACATCATTCGATTCATACATATAAAGCTATCTTATTCGAATGTTTAAACTTGAAATCACTAGAACATAGTTTAGTTAATTCTAAACTTGTTCGCAAACAAAAGTTAATCCTTCTAACTTGACTTTTAAAATCAACTAAACACATGTTCTATATCTATATGATATGCTAACTTCATGATTTAAAACCTGGAAAAACAAAAAACACCGTAAAAACTGGACATACGCCATCGTAGTAATACCGCGGGCTGTTTTGGGTTTGATAATTAAAAACTATGATAAAATTTGATTTAAAAGTTGTTCTTCTGGGAAAATGATTTTTCTTATGAACATGAAACTATATCCAAAAATCATGGTTAAACTCAAAGTGGAAGTATGTTTTTCAAAGTGGTCATCAAGACGTCGTTCTTTCGACTAAAATGACTACCTCTTACAAAAACGACTTGTAACTTATATTTTCGACTATAAACCTATACTTTTTCTGTTTAGATTCATAAAATAGAGTTCAATATGAAACCATAGCAATTTGATTCACTCAAAACGGATTTAAAATGAAGAAGTTATGGGTAAAACAAGATTGGATATTTTTTTGATTTTTGTAGCTACGGGAAATATTAACAATTCTATACAAATCATATCCTAGCTAACTTATATTGTATTATACATGTATTCTAATATATTATGTAATCTTGGGATGCCATAGACACGTATGCAAATGTTTTGACATATCATATCGACCCATGTATATATATTATTTGGAACAACCATAGACACTCTATATGCAGTAATGTTGGAGTTAGCTATACAGGGTTGAGGTTGATTCTAAAAATATATATACTTTGAGTTGTGATCTAGCCTGAGACGTGTATACACTGGGTCGTAGATTGATTCAAGATAATATATATCGATTTATTTCTGTACATCTAACTGTGGACAACTAGTTGTAGGTTACTAACGAGGACAGCTGACTTAATAAACTTAAAACATCAAAATGTATTAAAAGTGTTGTAAATATATTTTGAACATACTTTGATATATATGTACATATTTGTTATAGGTTCGTGAATCGACCAGTGGCCAAGTCTTACTTCCCGATGAAGTAAAAATCTGTGAAAGTGAGTTATAGTCCCACTTTTAAAATCTAATATTTTGGGATGAGAATACATGCAGTTTTATAAATGTTTTACGAAATAGACACAAGTAATTGAAACTACATTATATGGGTGAATGATCAAAACCGAATATGCCCCTTTTTCTTGGTAACCTAAGAATTAGTAAACCGATCTACTAATTGACGCGAATCCTAAAGATAGATCTATTGGGCCTAACGAACCCCATCCAAAGTACCGGATGCTTTAGTACTTCGAATTCGTTTTTATCATGTCCGAAGGATTTCCCGGAATGATAGGGGATATTCTTATATGCATCTTGTTAATGTCGGTTACCAGGTGTTCACCATATGAATGAATTTTATCTCTATGTATGGGATGTATATTGAAATATGAAATCTCGTGGTCTATTATTGTGACTTGATAATATATAGGTTAAACCTATAACTCACTAACATTTTTTGTTGACGTTTTAAGCATGTTTATTCTCAGGTGACTATTAAGAGCTTCCGCTGTTGCATACTAAAATAAGGACAAGATTTGGAGTCCATGCTTGTATGATATTATGTAAAAGCTGCATTCAAGAAACTTATTTTTGATGTAATATATTCTTATTGTAAACCATTATGTAATGGTCGTGTGTAAACGGTATATTTTAGATTATCATTATTTGATAATCTACGTAATGCTTTTTAAACCTTTATCGATAAAATAAAGGTTATGGTTGTTTTTAAAATGAATGCAGTCTTTGAAAAATGTCTCATATAGAAGTCAAAACCTCGCGACGAAATCAATTAATTGGAACGTTTATAATCAATATGAACGGGACATTTCAGTTGGCATCAGAGCTGGTATAACGCCGTCCATGTGTGGCGGGTTAGTCGTAAAGGAGGTTCTCACAGTGTTACCTGTGACGAAGCATTGGCTCTTACTCCTTGCGATCCCTTACGAGGGTTGGCAGTAGCCGAGAGGCAGGCCCTAAAATCAGTATCTGAGGTACACTCAGTGGTCACCAGGCGGTTAGCTGGGAAGGCACTGGGTGGGACGGTGGTTGTCCCCAACTGTATTTCAGTTGGTATCCGAGCGTTGGTCTTAGAGAACCAGAAAATTTGCATTAGTGTGTCTTATCGAGTTTGTTAGGATGCATTAGTGAGTCTGGACTTCGACCGTATTTTCTTTAAAAATGATTGCTTAACATTTTTGTTGGAAACTATATATTATTAACATGTAAATATTATGTGATATATTAATCTCTTAACATATTTGATATTGTGTGATAGATGTCTACCTCTAGCACAAATCCCATTGATTCACCTAATAATAATGAAGAGTCGAATATATTTTGGGAAGATTCACAAATTCCCGAAGAGGAACCGAAAGAGGAGGAACCGGAAGAGGAGGAACCGGAAGAAGAGGAACCAGAAGAGGAGGAATCGGAAGAGGAGGAACCAGAAGAAGAAGAGGTTCCGGAGGAAGAAATATTGATACCTATAGTAAATTGATTAAATAAACGAAAATCCTCAACCAACGAACCAAAGTTAATAATGGTCAATGGTGTTTCCGCCGAGGAAGCAAAATATTAGGAAGATTACCAATTTTCTGATGAATTGGATCCCGATGAGGATTCCGATGATGTTATAGAAATTACCTCGACCCAATTTAATAAAGTGAAAGAAAATAATAAGGAAAAAGGTATAAAAATAGAGAAACCCGATTCCAACCCCGATGAACTTTATATGTATCGACAACATCCGTATTTCCTAAAATGTAACAATGACCCGGGAACCTCTAAACCACCAGGTTTTTCTAAACCATTATGGAAAACGACGGCTCGTATTAGAGGAACATCATATATTCCTAGAAAATTAGGAAAACGAACCAAGTCCGAAGAAGAAGAAACCAGTGATTCAGATTAGAGGGTTGTAATCATGTTGTGTATTATATGTATTGTACTGTGCTTGTACTTTTATGTTCTATGTAAAAATTGCTTGTATTGTTTGTTAATTATCTTTTACGAATCTAATCCTTGTCTATTTTACAGTATAAATACAAAATGGACGTTAAGGGTAGACAACCGAATATTTTAGAAGACCTACCAGAGGATATGATTGAGGAAATCTTGTCTAGAGTCAGTCAGAATTCATCAGCACATTTAGTTATGGCGAAATTAACTTGTCAAACATTTGAAAGACTTTCCGGAAATGCCTTAGTTTATAAAAGGCTTTCCTTTGATAGGTGGGGTATATCACATTGGGGAGACCGTAAGTTACGTTGTGTTTTCTTTAAAGCGTTAAATGCGGGGAACCCAAATGCAATTTTACGCTACGGGTTAAGAACCTATTTTGACTCAGCATATCCCAACATAGAATTTCGTGAATTAGAAAGAGCTTCTAACATGCAACATAAAGAAGCATATTATGCTTACGGGTTAGTGATGTTCGCTTCTTACCAGAGTGAGAAAAAGAACATCGGATTGCAACTTTTAAATAAAACTTTCCCACAAGTGACGGATTCAGTAGTTGGGGTGAGAAACAAGGTTTTTAGATTATTACGGGGCTGTTGGACATTATGAAACCCTCGTCCTTTTGACGACATTACAACATGCTGCCTAGCCAATGGTCATAACGGTTATTTTCCACAAGACCAAGGATGGGAAGTCGTCTTAGTAAAACCAGAATGCATGACTTGTTTCTGGACTTATGAATTACGTGTCTTTATTTCCTTTGCTGAACAACTTGCGTATTAACTAGATTTATCTTCAAAACTGTCCTGTATCATAGTGTACTATATTTCATGTTATATGTAATATAGCGAAGTTGTAAGTTTGAAGAATATTTGTATGTGATATATTATTATAATCAGTTTTTCATATGGAATTGTAGTAGTTGAATTGTATATTAGCTAATAAGTATGAACTTAACGGGTAGGTAGTACCCGAATTTAAACTTATAAAACGCTAATATGAAGAAAAAGCTTTTATAAATGAGTTCATATTATTCTACGAAATACTATTGACTACTCTTAATATTCTGTATGATTAACTCGATTCAGTTGTCTATTTTGAAGGAAATGGCACCGACTACTCGACACACCATGAATATGAACGAAGAGGAATTTCGTACCTTTCTTACTGCAAACATAGCCGCAGAAATAGAACCGCTATACTTATTTTCAGCGAATATTCCATACCTTTTGATTATAGTTCGCGTAACTTCTGCTTTTATCCTTTAACAAATAAAATATACATATACAATACTATGTATATGATCATTACATTCAATGTGGTAAGGCTTATCTAAGTAGCAACCTTCGGTTCCAAAAGGGTAAGGTATGGTAACATCTCCACATTTATCAGGACATATATGCTTTTTTTTTTGTAGCATTCGAAAAACTGATTAACAAAACTTGCAGGAGCACTAGTACTGTCACGACCCGGAAAATTTCGACTAATTTTAAACCAAACTCTCGATACGATAGTGTAATTTCAACACGATAAGCAAAGTCTGTTAGGTTGAGTCTCAAAAAGTTTGAACTGATTCATATATTCAATTACTCTTTGACTGTTCTCGACAATTCACGAACAACTATTTGTAAATAGATAACATATATATATATATATATATATATATATATATATATATATATATATATATATATATATATATATATATATATATATATATATATATATATATATATATATATATATATTGTAACATCCCGCCTTTTTCCATTTACTTTTCCGTTATACTAATTTAAACTCCGTTATATGTTTATAACATCTCCCGTTAATACGCGTTTTAAATTATCTCGTTTAGGTAATTCACGCACCCGATTCAAATTAGAGGGACTAAACTTGCCAAGAGGCTAAAGATTTGACTAGGTCAACTAGTCAAACCTTCAACCTCCTCCTCTCATTTCAACATCTCCATCTTTCTTCTACTCCCTTTTTCTCTCAAGAACACCAACAAGAATTCATCATCTAAATTCGGATTAGGAAGCTAGCAACAAAACAAATTACAAATTCGTGATCCTTGCATCTTCCTCTTCGATTCCATACCGATTTCATTACATTTGGGTAACTTTCTTTTATCACAAGATTTTGTGTTCTTTATGTTTTTAACTTATAAAAGTGTTAATTAGTGTCTATGGCTCAAGTCTAACATGATTATATGATTTATATGCTCGATCTCGTTGTTTTAGTGTAACTAGCATGAACTTGAATTTTGGTGTGTTGTTCTTGAATTTTGGATGATCATATGTTGTTAGATGCTAAAAGTTCATGTTCTAATTGTGTTCCTAGTATCACTAGCTTCAATTTGATGTGTAGGTTGCTTTAGAAAAGTTCATGAACTTGATTTATGATTTTGGTGAATTTGGGTTAGGGTTTGATGAACTTGAAATGTACTTTTGATGCATTGAATGCCATGGATTATTGTTGGTAAGTGTTTAGTTGGATTGTATGCTTGATTACCTTCGAAACGGCATATCATTCATGTAAATTGGTTGCCCGAATCATTGAATTGCATTTATGAACTTGTATGCGATTAATGTTGAGCATTAGATACGGTTTTGGTTGTTATAATAGGTAGATTGATTGATGAAATGTATTTAGTTGTCTTCCTCATCAAATTACCTTCCCAACGGTATAAAATACTTGACTTGATTGTTTGCGGATCATAAATTGTGTTTATTTGGTTTTTGGTTCGTGCACTTAGAAGGTTTCTGCATCAGACTTGAATACCAATCTGGACGCCGTCCAGACCCTTGGACGCCGTCCCAGATTTCAAGGCTGGACGCCGTCCAGATACTTGGACGCCGTCCCAGTCTTCAAAGCTGGGCGCCGTCCAGACAATCTGGACGCCGTCCAGATACACTGGCAGGCTACTGTCTTCACTGGTCATTTTACGGAAAATGTTTGCTATGCTATGGACCTCCGATTCACATGTAACTTGTTCTAACATGCTCATACATGATTAAAAACCTCAGAAAAATAGTTTGGGACCCGACCCGAACGTGTTGACTTTTTCGTTGACTTTGACCCGACCAAGTTGACTTTTAATCAAACTTAACCAAATATTTGTGCAAATCGTTCTAACATGCTTTTATACTCGTATCTTGCATGAAACATGACAATTTGACTCACATGTTGTAGTATTCGAGTCGTAACGAGCCATAGGACTAATTGAACTTCCTTGATCAAATATGCTCACCATTATTGATACGACCTATTTGTTTAGGTCAAGACTAGCATTGTTCTTTGCACACGTCACTTGTCGAAGTACTTAGTTACGCTTGCGCTCAAGGTGAGATCATAGTCCCACTTTTACTCTTTTGCACTTACATTTGGGATGAGAAAACATAAACGTTTCTTTTTACTAAGTGAACACAAGTACAGGAAAACAAACATTCTACATACGAGTTTGAACAAAAATCCTCAATTCGATTATCATTAGTTACACTTGCCGGGTGTAAGCGAGAACTTATGTTATATGGCCATATGGGTTTGACAAACCCTCATTCAAACGGTTCGCTACCGTTTACGAATGAAATGTATTTTCGAGAAACAGTGTATGTTCTAACACTATTGTGATGGGGTTCTATGGAAGGAATGTTAAGCATTGATAATTGGGTGCTCGTGAAACAACTTTTGGAATGTATTACTATTATCTCATTGTTGCAAATCTTGTGGTTCACTTGTACTTACTTACTCAAACCTATGATTTCACCAACGTTTTCGTTGACAGATTTCTATATTTTTCTCAGGTCCTTGAACGATACATGATACATGCTTCCGCTCATTATTTTGATACTTGCATTGGACGTCGAGTATATATGCATACATGGAGCGTCTTTTGGCTACTTTTAAATTGTGTCGCATAAGTTTCATTTGTACTTATAACTTTGTAACGTAACTTGTGGTGGAACTATTCTTGTAAACTTAGAACAATCTTTATATTTGAAATGAATGCGACATATCTTTTGGTCAAACGTTGTTTTAAAGACTTATGACCACGTAACGGGACCTAAGTAGACGGCGCCGTCAATGACGATTTTATCGGGTCGCTACAGATGGTATCAGAGCATTGGTTGTAGGGATTTAGAGTTCATTGGTGTCAACCTCGAGTCATAGGGTACATTGGTGAGTCTAGACTACAACCGGCATATAGACTTGAAGTAGGAATTACTTGACTACTTGTGCATTTATACTCGAACGCTTCTACTCATATCTACTCTTAGTTCATCTTAATCTCACGTTGTTTAATTTGATTGACACGCCACCTTGACTATATGAAATGATGTCGAATGCACATATGAATCAGGGTAATATAATTTCCGGGATTATATTACGGTGACTCATATGAATGTTCCGACATTGTGGCATAAAGAATTTAGGCGAGTCAAGGAAAATTTTCTCTCTATCTTTATTCCATATCACGGTTAGTATTATTTAGAATACTAACCAACGGTATTCTTTTGTTTTGAAGGAACAATGGCTCCTCGCCGTGCGCCACGCCGTGAAACTCCCGAACAAGCTCTACAACGCATGATAGCCACCGCCGTAGATGCGGCCATGGCCGGTCACTCATCCAACAACAATAATAATAACAACCACAACAACAACAACAACAACAATGGAGCCGGTAACTCAAACGAGGGATGCTCCTATAAAGCTTTCATGGGGTGCAAACCTCACACTTTCGATGGAACCGGAGGACCGGTTGCTCTCACTCGATGGTTTGAGCAAACGGAAGCCGTTTTTAGCATAAGCGGTTGTCGGGACCAAGACAAGGTCAAGTACTCCACTCACACTTTTTCCGGCGTCACTCTCACTTGGTGGAACACCTATGTACAATCGGTGGGTACCGATGAAGCCCACGCTCTCCCTTGGTCCGATTTGAAAGGAAAGATGATCACCGAATACTTTCCGCGCGAGGAAACCCGAAAGCTCGAACAAGAGTTAAGAACTCTAAAAGCGGTCGAAAACGATCTCAAGGCCTATAATCAACGATTTTCTGAACTAGCCTTGATGTGCCCAAACCTTGTGAACCCCGAGTCTTTAAGGGTTGAACTTTACATGGATGGTCTTCCGAAGAGCATCAAACACGGAGTAATGTCATCCAAACCCCCTAATCATCAAGAAGCTTTGAACATGGCCCGCAAATTGATAGAGACGGTGGACGAAATCGTAGTACCGACACCTAAAGCTGAGGACAAGTCGGGTAACAACAAAAGAAAATGGGAAGCTCCCCAATCAAGCAACAACAACTTTGCCAAGAAATCTTTCACCTCCGACGGCAAGAAGGGTTATGCCGGAAATCTACCTCTTTGCAACAAATGCAACAAACATCACTTTGGCGAATGTAGTAAGCTAATTTGCCATCGGTGCCAAGGAATTGGTCATAAGGCCAACGATTGTAAAAGTGCCACTCCCGTCGCTCGAAAGTAGCCCAATGCACCAAAGACAGGCACTTGTTACGAATGTGGCCAAACGGGTCATTATAGAAATGCATGCCCAAAGAAGAAAGATAACCCCAACACGCGCGGCCGAGCTTTCAACATCAACACCGAGGAAGCCCGGGATGACACTGAACTAGTCACGGGTACGTTTCTTCTCAACAACACTTATGTTACTTGTTTATTCGATTCGGGTGCCGATAAATGCTTTGTATCCGAGACTTTGATTCATTCTTTTAGCACTCCACCACTCCCACTAGATACCACTTATACCATTGAAGTGGACAACGGGAAACTATTGAGTGCCGACACATATTACCGGGGGTGCATATTAAACATTTTGGGTAATGAATTTGAAATTGACTTGATACCCATGGAACTAGGAAGCTTCGATGTAATAATCGGTATGAATTGGCTAGCCAAAACGAAATATCACATCCTTTGTGATCTTAACGCAATCCGAATTCCTATCGAGAATGGTGAACCTTTGATTATTTATGGCGATAAGAGTTGCACCAGACTCAACCTCGTTTCGTGCCTTAAAGTTAGAAAACTACTCCGTAAGGGTTGTTTTGCGATCCTTGCCCACGTTAAGAAAGTCGAGTCCGATGAGAAGCATGTCGATGATGTGCCAATTGTTAGTGACTTTTTCGATGTATTTCCCGACGAATTGCCGGGTCTTCCACCTCATCGACCGGTAGAATTCCAAATCGATCTTATTCCGGGAGCCGCACCCGTAGCACGTGCACCGTATAGACTTGCTCCATCCGAAATGCAAGAATTGCAAAGTCAAATCCAAGAACTACTTGACCGTGGTTTTATCCAACCTAGCCATTCACCATGGGGCGCTCCGATTTTGTTTGTTAAAAAGAAAGACGGATCCCTACGAATGTGCATTGATTATCGTGAACTAAATAAATTAACGGTTAAGAACCGATATCCTCTTCCTCGCATCGATGACCTCTTTGATCAACTACAAGGGTCTTGTGTATATTCAAAAATCGATCTCCGCTCGGGTTATCATCAATTAAGGGTTAAGGGGGAAGATGTCTCCAAAACCGCTTTCCGGACACGTTATGGTAGTTATGAATTCCTTGTCATGCCATTTGGTCTCACTAACGCACCGGCGGTGTTCATGGATCTTATGAACCGCGTGTGCAAACCGTATCTCGATAAATTCGTTATTGTGTTCATCGATGACATATTGATCTATTCTAAAAATGAAGAAGAGTACGAACAACATCTCTGACTTGTGCTTGAACTCTTGAGACAAGAAAGACTTTATGCCAAATTCTCCAAGTGTGAATTTTGGTTGAAGGAAGTTCAATTTCTTGGTCATGTTGTAAGTGATCAAGGTATTAAAGTCGATCCATCAAAAATTGAAGCCATTAGTAAACGGGAGACTCCTACTACTCCTACTCATATCCGTCAATTCTTGGGTCTCGTCGGATACTACCGTAGATTCATCAAGGATTTTTCTTTGGTTGCTCGTCCTCTAACCACGCTAACTCATAAGAGAAGAAAATTCGTTTGGGCAACCGAACATGAATCTGCATTCCAAATCTTGAAAACGAAGCTAACCACCGCTCCTATCTTGTCACTTCCGAAGGTAATGATGACTTTGTTGTATATTACGATGCCTCGAAACATGGTTTTGGGTGTGTATTGATGCAACGAACGAAAGTCATTGCTTATGCTTCTCGACAACTCAAAATTCATGAACGAAACTACACGACGCATGATCTCGAACTCGGAGCCGTTGTCTTTGCACTTAAAATGTGGAGACACTATCTTTATGGAACCAAGAGTACTATCTTTACCTACCACAAAAGTCTCCAACACATTTTCGATCAAAAGCAACTAAACATGAGACAACGAAGGTGGATTGAAACCTTAAACGATTACGATTGCGAGCTTCGTTACCATCCCGGAAGGCAAATGTAGTAGCCGATGCCTTAAGTCGAAAAGAAAGAGCGGTGCCTCTTCGTGTCCGAGCCTTAAACATCACCATCCACACAAACCTTAATAGCCAAATTCGGGTAGCCCAAGATGAGGCTCTCAAGGATGAAAACCTTTCACACAAGCTCTTGAACATTCTCGTCTCTCGATTCGAAATTAGGGAGACCGGACTCCGATATTACGCCGGAAGGATTTGGGTGCCTAGTTATGGGGACCTACGAAGCCTTATTTTAGATGAAGCCCATAAGTCACGATACTCGATTCACCTCGGTGCCAATAAGATGTACCACGACCTTAAACAACTATATTGGTGGCCGAACATCAAAAGGGACGTAGCTACTTATGTTTCCAAGTGTTTGACATGTTCCAAAGTCAAAGCCGAACACCAAAGACCGTCTGGACTACTTCAACAACCCGAGATCCCGCAATGGAAGTGGGAAAGGATAACGATGGATTTTATCACCAAGCTACCAAAAACGACGGGCGGTTATGATACCATTTGGGTTATTGTTGACCGTCTCACCAAATCCGTACACTTCCTTGCCATGAAAGAAACGGACAAAATGGAGAAACTTGCACAACTTTACATTAAGGAGATCGTAGCCCGACACGGTGTACCTTTATCGATTATCTCCGACCGAGATGGCCGTTTCGTTTCTAGATTTTGGCGTACATTGCAAGAAGCGTTGGGAACGCGTTTAGACATGAGCACCGCATATCATCCTCAAACCGATGGACAAAGCGAACGTACAATTCAAACCTTAGAGGACATGTTACGAGCTTGCGTGGTTGATTTCGGAAAAGCTTGGGACAAGCACTTACCTCTCGCCGAGTTCTCTTATAACAATAGTTATCACGCGAGTATTAAAGTCGCACCTTTTAAAGCGCTATATGGCTGAAAATGTCGTTCACCTATTTGTTGGGCCGAAGTAGGCGACGTACAAATCACCGGACCCGAACTCATTCACGAAACCACCGAGAAGATCGTTCAAATCCGAGATAGGCTTCGGACGGCCCGGAGTCGTCAAAAGTGCTATACCGACAAAAGACGCAACGACCTTGAATTTCAAGTCGGTGACCGCGTCATGTTAAAAGTCGCACCTTGGAAGGGTGTAATCCGTTTTGGGAAACGCGGGAAGCTAAATCCGCGGTATATTGGTCCTTTCGAAATCTTGGAGCGTATTGGAACCGTTGCTTATCGTTTAGATCTTCCGCCTCAATTGAACTCCGTTCATCCTAGCTTCCATGTATCTAACTTGAAAAAGTGTCTTGATGAACCCGATATCTTCATCCCTCTCGAGGAACTTACTATTGATGACAAACTTCATTTTGTGGAGGAACCGGTTGAAATTGTGGACACCTCCGTCAAGACATTGAAACAAAGCCGAATCCCGATTGTTAAAGTCCATTGGAACGCCAAAAGGGGACCCGAGTTTACTTGGGAAAGACAAGATCAAATGCAAAGGAAGTATCCTCATCTATTTGTGAATTCGGAAACGCAAGATCTCGAGGAAGAAATAACGACTACTACGCCTACTTAAATTTCGGGACGAAATTTCTTTTAAGGAGTAGGTAATGTAACATCCCGCCTTTTTCCATTTACTTTTCCGTTATACTAATTTAAACTCCGTTATATGTTTATAACATCTCCCGTTAATACGCGTTTTAAATTATCTCGTTTAGGTAATTCACGCACCCGATTCAAGTTAGAGGGACTAAACTTGCCAAGAGGCCAAAGATTTGACTAGGTCAACTAGTCAAACCTTCAACCTCCTCCATTCATTTCAACATCTCCATCTTTCTTCTACTCCCTTTTTCTCTCAAGAACACCAACAAGAATTCATCATCTAAATTCGGATTAGGAAGCTAGCAACAAAACAAATTACAAATTCGTGATCCTTGCATCTTCCTCTTCGATTCCATACCGATTTCATTACATTTGGGTAACTTTCTTTTATCACAAGATTTTGTGCTCTTTATGTTTTTAACTTATAAAAGTGTTAATTAGTGTCTATGGCTCAAGTCTAACGTGATTATATGATTTATATGCTCGATCTCGTTGTTTTAGTGTAACTAGCATGAACTTGAATTTTGGTGTGTTGTTCTTGAATTTTGGATGATCATATGTTGTTAGATGCTAAAAGTTCATGTTCTAATTGTGTTCCTAGTATCACTAGCTTCAATTTGATGTGTAGGTTGCTTTAGAAAAGTTCATGAACTTGATTTATGATTTTGGTGAATTTGGGTTAGGGTTTGATGAACTTGAAATGTACTTTTGATGCATTGAATGCCATGGATTATTGTTGGTAAGTGTTTAGTTGGATTGTATGCTTGATTACCTTCGAAACGGCATATCATTCATGTAAATTGGTTGCCCGAATCATTGAATTGCATTTATGAACTTGTATGCGATTAATGTTGAGCATTAGATGCAGTTTTGGTTGTTATAATAGGTAGATTGATTGATGAAATGTGTTTAGTTGTCTTCCTCGTCAAATTACCTTCCCAACGGTATAAAATACTTGACTTGATTGTTTGCGGATCATAAATTGTGTTTATTTGGTTTTTGGTTCGTGCACTTAGAAGGTTTCTGCATCAGACTTGAATACCAATCTGGACGCCGTCCAGACCCTTGGACGCCATCCCAGATTTCAAGGCTGGACGCCGTCCAGATACTTGGACGCCGTCCCAGTCTTCAAAGCTGGACGCCGTCCAGACAATCTGGACGCCGTCCAGATACACTGGCAGGCTACTGTCTTCACTGGTCATTTTACAGAAAATGTTTGCTATGCTATGGACCTCCGATTCACATGTAACTTGTTCTAACATGCTCATACATGATTAAAAACCTCAGAAAAATAGTTCGGGACCCGACCCGAACGTGTTGACTTTTTCGTTGACTTTGACCCGACCAAGTTGACTTTTAATCAAACTTAACCAAATGTTTGTGCAAATCGTTCTAACATGCTTTTATACTCGTATCTTGCATGAAACATGACAATTTGACTCACATGTTGTAGTATTCGAGTCGTAACGAGCCATAGGACTAATTGAACTTCCTTGATCAAATATGCTCACCATTATTGATACGACCTATTTGTTTAGGTCAAGACTAGCATTGTTCTTTGCACACGTCACTTGTCGAAGTACTTAGTTACGCTTGCGCTCAAGGTGAGATCATAGTCCCACTTTTACTCTTTTGCACTTACATTTGGGATGAGAAAACATAAACGTTTCTTTTTACTAAGTGAACACAAGTACAGGAAAACAAACATTCTACATACGAGTTTGAACAAAAATCCTCAATTCGATTATCATTAGTTACACTTACTGGGTGTAAGCGAGAACTTATGTTATATGGCCATATGGGTTTGACAAACCCTCATTCAAACGGTTCGCTACCGTTTACGAATGAAATGTATTTTCGAGAAACAGTGTATGTTCTAACACTATTGTGATGGGGTTCTATGGAAGGAATGTTAAGCATTGATAATTGGGTTCTCGTGAAACAACTTTTGGAATGTATTACTATTATCTCATTGTTGCAAATCTTGTGGTTCACTTGTACTTACTTACTCAAACCTATGATTTCACCAACGTTTTCGTTGACAGATTTCTATGTTTTTCTCAGGTCCTTGAACGATACATGATACATGCTTTCGCTCATTATTTTGATACTTGCATTGGACGTCGAGTATATATGCATACATGGAGCGTCTTTTGGCTACTTTTAAATTGTGTCGCATAAGTTTCATTTGTACTTATAACTTTGTAACGTAACTTGTGGTGGAACTATTCTTGTAAACTTTGAACAATCTTTACATTTGAAATGAATGCGACATATCTTTTGGTCAAACGTTGTTTTAAAGACTTATGACCACGTAACGGGACCTAAGTAGACGGCGCCGTCAATGACGATTTTGTCGGGTCGCTACATATATATACATATATATATATATATATATATATATATATATATATATATATATAAATAGGTATTTATAATTTGAAATATAATTTTGAATATTATAATTATAAGAATTTATATTGTAAAATAAAATGCGATATGATGAAAACTATATTTAAGAATATATAGATATAAATAAACATGTATATAAATATTACTTGTAAACATATAAAGTTATATTAAAACTATTTGTTCAAAAACATATAATATATTTGTTTTGGTAATTAAACTTGCTATTTTTAAAACTGTTTATATATAAAAAGGGAATAAAGGATTTCGAGCTTAATTAATAAACGTCAGTAACACTTAGTTGACGTTTCGTTAGTTTTAATATAGAGATAATACATGTTCATGAATGATTAAAATAAAAGTTGAACTGAAAATTAATTACGAAGATTTTAGTTTTGACAAAAATATTTTTTTCCTTTTAGTTTAAATTTTAGTACTCCGTACATAATAATTGGAACAGAAAAATAAATAATTATAGAACCTTTTTTTGATCAGGTTTCAACCAGTTAATGAGTGAAATAATTAATTATATTTAATCTAAAAGTTTGGGATTTTTAGGAACACTTTTATACGTCAACTGTTTAGCAATGGACACGATAAAGCACTCCGCGAAGTAAAAATATCTATAGTGTCGGCAGATATTTTTCTCAATTCACATGTTTTAAATTATGATTATTATTATACTATCATTATTAATTATTATTAGTACAAGTTGCATTTATATATACAATGATATGATTCACTACTACAACTCACATTCCTAACTTTGTTTTCTGTCCGGGAGTTATTCAACAAACACACAACCACACATTCATAAAGTTTAATGTATATATATACACATGTGATTGAACATGAGCAAGCACCACCTTCTATATTATCTTTCTGCTGCTGTACTACCTACAACAAACACCATCTATCTATCTAACTTTTCTGTTTAAATCATAAACCCACTTCCAACTTCCTTTCTCCTAATTTGTGATGCTGGAACACTAGCACCACGCTTCATCAATCAAGTATCACCTTTCCCTCCTAATTGTTTTTGTCAACCGAACAAATAACCACCACCATCTTTCGTTTCCCTCTTGTAGCCGAGACCCATTTAGTAACACCCACATATATTTGAGCTACTAATCAATATCCATGACCGCTGTTGTTGATTCTATTTGTTGGTCGAAAATCTAACCATAACAACCACCCTCATATTGTTTGAATTACCACCTTTGAACTTTCACCTTCCATCACCTTATTTCCATCTCCCACACCAACTCACCACCGGCACCATCTACCATCACCATGAACACCCACGTCACCCTACACCTCCACCGCAGAACCACCATGGTCACCATCGAACATAACATCATTACCTCACTCTCTCTCCTCACTATCTTAAGTTTAGACGTAAACCACAGACCCATCAAGGTTATAACCTGCAAACTGCTTGTTTGGTGCTACTTCCATTCACGATTTCTATTCCAATCCTCTCAAACTCGAACACCCTTTTTGTATAAAACCCATTCGGGTTTTGCAACTGTCAAAAGCAAAAGCACCATTGTATCCGCCACCTTCCCTCTTCTTTAATCCTATCGACACCATTAACCATAAACACCACCGCACCCGTTTTTCCTTCTTATTTATGGTTCCTGTTTTTGCTCATTGAAACATCAATTCCTTGCTATTACTGTCTTAAGGCGAATAAAGAAGATGATATAGTAAATGAGGAGTGATGATTACGGCTGTAAAGTGTTGATTATGTTCCTGAATCTAAGGCCATACACCGACACCCCTTTAAACTAATAACCCCACTTGTTAATTAATAAAGAAAAAGAAACCAGATATACATATTACTAGTTTATTGAGCTGTTAAAATGGGCCATTTTAAAAAAAAATTGTTAAACAGGCCATTTAAAATCGTAATCGGGCTTGAGTTATTTCTGTTGGGCCGTTTTCTGTTGGGCCGTAACTCATTTCCTGTTGGACCGAAAGGATAACAATGATGATAATTAGAGGATTATACGAGTTATATATATTTATACTGTAAATAAAATAGATAAGAGGTAATAGAGGGATGGTGTGGTGATGATGGGTTTAACCAAGAGGTCTCGGGTTCGAGCCCGGACATAGGCATTATTTTTAAGTCAATTTCTTTTGAGGTAGAATTTCTATTTATTATTATTATTATTAGTATTATTAGTATTAATATTATTATGATTATTAAGATTATTATTATGAAAATTATTATTAAGTAAAGTTAACATTATTATTATTACAATTATTATTGTTATTATTAATATTATTATTAATAAGTATTATTAATATTAAGAGTTACTATCAAAATTATAATTTTTATTGTAAAAAATAATACAACTTTTTATTTTATTATCATTATTGTTAAAATTATCATTTTTACTAAAACTATCTTTTTATAAAAAGTAACATTATTAATAAAATTATCATTTTTATTATTATTTGAATTGACATTATTGATATCATTATTATTATCATTATAAAGAGATTACAATTTTTTTAATTATTAGTATTAGTATTATTTTACCAAATAACAATTAGTACATGACACTATATTTAAAACATATAACAAATAATTTATTAAAATAACAAGTGTCTCACTAATAATATAAATTTGTTCGATTACAATTATGTATATTAATAGACATACAAATGATATAGGTTCATAAATCCGAGGCCAACCCTATACTTGTTCAATGTCGTCATATGTATTTTTACTACAAAATACAGTATGGTGAGTTTCATTTGCTTGCTTTTTAATTGCTTTTGCAATATATATTTTTGGGCTGAGAATACATGCGCTGCTTTTATAAATGTTTTACGAAATAGACACAAGTACTTAAAATACATTCTACGTTGAGTTGTACCACTGGCATACTTCCCTGTAGCTTGGTAACTACTATTTACATGGGTATTGTAAACGCGAATCCTGTTGATAGATCTATCGGGCCTGACAACCCCAATCGGGCTGGATGACCAGCATTCAACGGTTGCACAGTACTTCGTTTTGTTACTACACTTGGTACGGTGTAGTGAGATTTTATAATAAAGGGAATATGCGACGTTGATTAAATGTTAAGTATGGTTACCAAGTGCTCAACCACTTAGAATGCTTTACATACACTTGCGAGTGTATTATGTTTATGATTATGAAATCTTGTGGTCTATTAACATATTTAAATGATTGTTATGATAAACCTATGAACTCACCAGCCTTTTAGTTGACACTTTTAAGCATGTTTATTCTCAGTTACGAATTAAGTCTTCCGCTGTGCATTTGCTCATTTTAAAGACATTACTTGGAGTCATTCATGGCATATTTAAGTCAGTACCTCCCAATGGGACCAGATGTTGATGATTTCATCCAGGAGGATAAGGACGGGTCGTTTCAAGTACTCCAGAAAATTTCATTGGATATGGGTTCAAATGTGTTTAAAGTTAATGATACCGCAACCGGCATGCGCAATACATACATATGCGGGCACTCGCTTTTAATGTGTATGCGTATACTTTGTATGCGGTATGCGGCATGCGGATTCGTATCGAATGCCTTTGTTCCCGGTACGGCGGTTACTTGGTCCTCAAGTAAGTATCTTTTCCATAATTGTATCCGTGATTCGGGGGAATTGGTTATGGAAGGGATTACCACTATCTCGGATGGTTCTAGAATTAGGGTTTGCCTATATATACAAACCCTAATTATCACTCTAAAAAACAACCACGTTACATAACAATTGAAATGTCCGTTCTTATTGATTAAAAACGTTCCATATTAATTGATTTCGTTGCGAGGTTTTGACCTCTATATGAGACGTTTTTCAAAGACTGCATTCATTTTAAAACAAACCATAACCTTTATTTCATCAATAAAGGTTTAAAAAGCTTTACGTAGATTATCAAATAATGATAATCTAAAATATATTGTTTACACACGACCATTACATAATGGTTTACAATACAAATATGTTACAACAAAATAAGTTTCTTGAATGCAGTTTTTACACAATATCATACAAGCATGGACTCCAAATCTCGTCCTTATTTAAGTATGCGACAGCGGAAGCTCTTAATAATCACCTGAGAATAAACATGCTTAAAAC
Source organism: Rutidosis leptorrhynchoides (assembly GCF_046630445.1). Lineage (NCBI taxonomy): Eukaryota > Viridiplantae > Streptophyta > Magnoliopsida > Asterales > Asteraceae > Rutidosis > Rutidosis leptorrhynchoides. Next base: position 600,441,801 of record NC_092335.1, read on the forward strand.
GTCAACAAAAATGTTGGTGAGTTATAGGTTTAACCTATATATATCAAATCATAATAATAGACCACAAGATTTCATATTTCAATACACATCCCATACATAGAGATAAAAATCATTCATATGGTGAACACCTGGTAACCGACATTAACAAGATGCATATATAAGAATATCCCCATCATTCCGGGATACCCTTCGGATATGATATAAATTTCGAAGTACTAAAGCATCCGGTACTTTAGATGGGGTTTGTTAGGCCCAATAGATCTATCTTTAGGATTCGCGTCAATTAGGGTGTCTGTTCCCTAATTCTTAGATTACCAGACTTAATAAAAAGGGGCATATTCGATTTCGATAATTCAACCATAGAATGTAGTTTCACGTACTTGTGTCTATTTTGTAAATCATTTATAAAACCTGCATGTATTCTCATCCCAAAAATATTAGATTTTAAAAGTGGGACTATAACTCACTTTCACAGATTTTTACTTCGTCGGGAAGTAAGACTTGGCCACTGGTTGATTCACGAACCTATAACAATATATACATATATATCAAAGTATGTTCAAAATATATTTACAACACTTTTAATATATTTTGATGTTTTAAGTTTATTAAGTCAGCTGTCCTCGTTAGTAACCTACAACTAGTTGTCCACAGTTAGATGTACAGAAATAAATCGATAAATATTATCTTGAATCAATCCACGACCAAGTGTATACGTATCTCAGTATTAATCACAACTCAAACTATATATATTTTGGAATCAACCTCAACCCTGCATAGCTAACTCCAACATTCACATATAGAGTATCTATGGTTGTTCCGAAATATATATAGATGTGTCGACATGATAGGTCGAAACATTGTATACGTGTCTATGGTATCTCAAGATTACATAATATACAATACAAGTTGATTAAGTTATGGTTGGAATAGATTTGTTACCAATTTTCACGTAGCTAAAATGAGAAAAATTATCCAATTTTGTTTTACCCATAACTTCTTCATTTTAAATCCGTTTTGAGTGAATCAAATTGCTATGGTTTCATATTGAACTCTATTTTATGAATCTAAACAGAAAAAGTATAGGTTTATAGTCAGAAAAATAAGTTATAAGTCATTTTTGTAAAGGTAGTCATTTCAGTCGAAAGAACGACGTCTAGATGACCATTTTAGAAAACATACTTCCACTTTGAGTTTAACCATAATTTTTGGATATAGTTTCATGTTCATAATAAAAATCATTTTCTCAGAATAACAACTTTTAAATCAAAGTTTATCATAGTTTTTAATTAACTAACCCAAAACAGCCCGCGGTGTTACTACGACGGCGTAAATCCAGTTTTACGGTGTTTTTCGTGTTTCCAGGTTTTAAATCATTAAGTTAGCATATCATATAGATATAGAACATGTGTTTAGTTGATTTTAAAAGTCAAGTTAGAAGGATTAACTTTTATTTGCGAACAAGTTTAGAATTAACTAAACTATGTTCTAGTGATTACAAGTTTAAACCTTCGAATAAGATAGCTTTATATGTATGAATCGAATGATGTTATGAACATCATTACTACCTTAAGTTCCTTGGATAAACCTACTCGAAAAGAGAAAAATGGATCTAGCTTCAACGGATCCTTGGATGGCTCGAAGTTCTTGAAGCAGAATCATGACACGAAAACAAGTTCAAGTAAGATCATCACTTGAAATAAGATTGTTATAGTTATAGAAATTGAACCAAAGTTTGAATATGATTATTACCTTGTATTAGAATGATAACCTACTGTAAGAAACAAAGATTTCTTGAGGTTGGATGATCACCTTACAAGATTGGAAGTGAGCTAGCAAACTTGAAAGTATTCTTGATTTTATGTAACTAGAACTTGTAGAATATATGAAGAACACTTAGAAATTGAAGATAGAACTTGAGAGAGATCAATTAGATGAAGAAAATTGAAGAATGAAAGTGTTTGTAGGTGTTTTTGGTTGTTGGTGTATGGATTAGATATAAAGGATATGTAATTTTGTTTTCATGTAAATAAGTCATGAATGATTACTCATATTTTTGTAATTTTATGAGATATTTCATGCTAGTTGCCAAATGATGGTTCCCATATGTGTTAGGTGACTCACATGGGCTGCTAAGAGCTGATCATTGGAGTGTATATACCAATAGTACATACATCTAAAAGCTGTGTATTGTACGAGTACGAATACGGGTGCATACGAGTAGAATTGTTGATGAAACTGAACGAGGATGTAATTGTAAGCATTTTTGTTAAGTAGAAGTATTTTGATAAGTGTATTGAAGTCTTTCAAAAGTGTATAAATACATATTAAAACACTACATGTATATACATTTTAACTGAGTCGTTAAGTCATCGTTAGTCGTTACATGTAAGTGTTGTTTTGAAACCTTTAGGTTAACGATCTTGTTAAATGTTGTTAACCCAATGTTTATAATATCAAATGAGATTTTAAATTATTATATTATCATGATATTATCATGTATGAATATCTCTTAATATGATATATATACATTAAATGTCTTTACAACGATAATCGTTACATATATGTCTCGTTTAAAAATCATTAAGTTAGTAGTCTTGTTTTTACATATGTAGTTCATTGTTAATATACTTAATGATATGTTTACTTATCATAGTATCATGTTAACTATATATATATATATCCATATATATGTCATCATATAGTTTTTACAAGTTTTAACGTTCGTGAATCACCGGTCAACTTGGGTGGTCAATTGTCTATATGAAACATATTTCAATTAATCAAGTCTTAACAAGTTTGATTGCTTAACATGTTAGAAACATTTAATCATGTAAATATCAATCTCAATTAATATATATAAACATGAAAAAGTTTGGGTCACTACAACAATCATCAACCACACATCTTACGTAACTAGCATCATCTCTCGTCTTCTCAAGGTTAACAGGTTAGTTCTTTGTTGACTAGCACCTACAGCCTTATATGGGGCCTTCCGATCAATGACCATTATCGAAGGTGGACTTAATCACTTGGCCACCCCGCCGACATCATCATGTTGGCCAGGGTTATTCACGGTAGTCGGACCGGAGAGCCTTGTTCTAAGATCCTTAAACCCCTCTTTACGTATTGAGCAGGCATATTAACCCTATGGTAAAAATATGCATGATCAAGTGGTGCTTTCATTGAGAGTCGAAATAATTCAAGACGTGTTTAATTGTTTTTTCTTTTAAAGTTTTGAATTATAAAGCTCATTATTCACAAAATTTCTGAATTTTTTGTCTCTTTAACAGTATCATTACTTCCGGGGACTCATCGGAACGTACTCAAACAGACAGTCAAAACACGCCGTCTGGTAATCAGCAGACGCAAGCTATGAATACGGGGGCGGGATATACGCCTTACCCTCCACCAGTGTCCGGCGAGCCTTTCCAAAGGTACAAGCCGATATATCCGGATGGAATTACACCGCCAAGGGCAAACTCGCCGGTCACAACTACGCGGCTAGATTTTTCTGCAGTGGATCCAAGAGTTATCTTTGCAGGCACTAACGGCGAACCTATAGGCCCGTATGTAGTATGCTGCAGTCAGGTGCCTATTTACAGCACCACTGTATCAATCCCTCTGCAGACGCAGGGTTGTCAGCAGAGTTCGTCCTTTACACCACTGCAGCCTTAGCAGCCACCGCGCCCAATTTCATAGTTTCTAATCCCTGCGGATGCGCATGCATTACTTAATAGTTGGGGGTTTGGTGTCATTCCAGATGCCAATTCTCATTAGACGCCGATAACTGTAGAACAGCAAAGCACTGCGCATACGGTTGGACTTATAACAGCATATCCTCAGGTCTCGCAGGCATCTGCGCCACAGGTTTCGGCACCTTTTCAGCTACCCGTATACTCTGCGCCGGCAAGCCTGCCTTCTTTTCCAACGCATCAGCCTTGGTTATATCCGCAAACGCCGGGGCAACCTTGGCAAAATATTCAGGGGCAGGCGAACCTCGCAAGCCAATTTATGCAGGCGGCACCTCCTGACATGATCCACCTATTTTCGTAACCTGATTTTGTTCAGGATATGATGAAGCATTTCTTCGCAGGGCTCAAAGGTGACCCTGTTAAACCACCTTTTGAGCTACCAACTACTTTTGATAAGTTTCCTCCGCATATAACTGCATATCCGTTTCCATCAGCACCAAAGATACCCGACACACTGGGTACTTATAATGGTTTAACTGATCCAGATGACTTCCTGCAGCGTTTCGAAGGCGCAATGCGCACCCAAGGTTGGGTGGATCCGGTTGCATGTCAGATATTTCCCATGACGCAGGGCATTGCTCGCGAATGGTTTAATAAACTCCCATCATGTAGCATATCCGGGTTCATGGATCTACGGACGAAGTTCTTGCTGCAATATCAGAATCATAGGCCACGCAAACGTACTCATATTGAATGTCATGATATTGTGCTGAAATCCAAGGAATCGTTGGGTGTATTTCTCACAAGATATACTAATGAGTGTCTGCGTATACCAGATCTTAAGCCAGAGCAGCAGATTTCCGGACTCATACATGGTATAAACTCAGAGCGTCACCCAATGTTGGTCAAGCGTTTGCGCCATACGGTGCCAACAACTTATGCTGAAGCACTTAAAGAATGCCATGATTATATGCGGAGTGGCGAAGATAACGATATTCCCACCGCCAGCTCGTGCAATGAAAGGAAAGACGATGATGATCGATCGCGTGATCAAAACCACGGAAGTAACTCTCGTGGAAGGTACCCTAGCGGTGGTCCTATCAGAAATGATAAAGGGAAATCAAGTGGTAATTATCGAAACAGTAACCAGCGTGGCATCAATAATCAGAACTATGCGCTGCTGAAAAGTTTGTCTAAAACACCAAAGGAAATTTTGCAACTGAACCAGTGTGCGCGACCTTTGTTCCAACTCCGCTTACAGAATTTGGTAAGCGGGATAAAACAAAGTATTGTGAATTCCATGATGATTACGGTCATGACACTAATCGATGTAAACACTTGATGGAATGAGTGCTTGAGGCACTACGCGCAGGTAAATTGGATCACCTAAAACCACCTAAGAAGGACAAGGGAAAAGCCGCAGAGTAGGGGTCCAAGGCTAAAACTTTCGCTTGGCAAAAAGTTGATAAAACAAAAAACGCTGACTTAACCATTAATATGGTCGACGCAGAGAAAGTTAGCCAGCGGAGAAAGTACAATGATCACCAGGATTGGGAGCTTCTCCCAATCACTTTCCCTCCTGTAATGTCAATCGACACAATTAATGAGCCCAGTGTCATTAAGTGTCGCATCCCTAATTGCGGAATACAGATTAAACGCATGCATGTTGACATCGGGAGTGGCGTCGATATTATGTACGGGCATTGCTATCGTTTCCTTCCTGCAGAAGTTAAAGCGCAGTTACACCAGCCTGATATTACGTTATTGGGGTTCAGCGGAGAAAGCTCATGGCTGTTAGGCCGGATAGAGCTAATCATGGAGCTCGCAGATGATCAGGACCCGCAGTTGGTCAGGCACGAATTAGTTGATTTTTATGTGGTTCGTTCGACTTCGCGGTACAATTCGCTACTAGGGAGAAATTTCATACGACGTTTTAACATTATACCATCGGTAGTGCATGGCTTGATCAAGTTCCCTACGGTGGGTGAAATTGCCACGATTGTGTCGCATCAAACAACTGAGTTATGTGGTTCAGTCGTGCCTGTAAGCATTCCCAGCATGGGAGAACAACTTGCAAGCAGTACGGTCATAGCCAACCGCTTGCATCCAGACAAGCGTATCAAAATTGGCGCAGACTTGTCAGTCGAAACTAAGGCAAAGTTGCATGGAATATTATTCGCTAACACAGATGTTTTCGCGTGGCAAGAATCAGATATGACTGGGGTCCCGCGTGATATTGCGGAACATAAGTTGAACGTCAATCCATCACTCACACCCATAAGACAAAAGAAGCATCATATGATTCTTGAGCGCAGTGATTGGTTATGCGCGGAGGTAGATAACCTTGTCAAAGCAAACATCTTGCGGGATGTGCAGTATCAGACGTGGGTTGCTAATCTTGTGTTGGTGAAAAAGGCCGACGGTAATTGGCGAATGTGTGTCGATTTTAAAGATATTAATAAAGCGTGTCCTAAGGAAAACTACCCTCAAATGGAGATAGACTGGAAGGTAGAATCATTATCAGGTTTTCGATACAAGTGTCTTCTAGATGCATACAAGGGTTATCACCAAATCTTAATGGCTGCGGAAGATGAGGACAAAACTGCTTTTCATACGCCGCAGGGTATTTATTGTTATACGAAGATGCCTTTCGGATTAAAGAAAGCAGGCGCAACCTATCAGCGCGTAATTGACGCAGCCTTCAAGCACCAAATTGGTAGAAATCTTGAAGCATACGTCGATGACTTGGTAATTAAAAGTAACGCCGAAGAAGAAATACTCGCGGACATCCTAGAAACGTTTGCGTCTCTGCGCAGGATTAACATGAAGCTTAACCCGCTCAAATGCAGTTTTGGGGAAGATGAGGGCAAGTTTCTAGGTCATGTAGTGACGGCGCAAGGAATCAATGCGAATCCCAAGAAGATTGAGGCCATTGATAGTTTACCATCTCCAAGGACAAAGAAAGATGTGCAGAGTCTAACCGGGAAGCTTGCGGCAATCACGCAGTTTTTATCAAAAGCTGCAGAGCGATAGTTGCCATTCTTCAATACTTTGAAGAATTGCTTGAATAAAAAGGACTTCGTATGGACTCAGGAAGTAGAAACAGCCTTTCAGGAGATGAAGAAGGTGCTCGCTGAATTACCAACACTCACCGCGCCAGTATCAGGAGAAACGCTTACGCTGTACCTTGCGGCATCGAAAGAAGCTATCAGCTCGGTTCTTATCGCAGATCGCGGAAAGGTAATCCACTTTTATTTACATGCATTATTTATTTTGCAGAAATATAACGCTGAGGTTTTCTCAGACGCAAATGCCGGTCTACTTCGTAAGCAAGACGCTGACATCAAGCGAAGTAAACTATTCACCAATAGAAAAGCTCATATATGCTCTAGTCCACACGGCGCGGCGTTTGCGCCGGTACTTTCAAGCACATCCAATCGTGGTTCTAACTGATCAACCGATCAAACAGGTTGGCACATGCCTAATTTGCGGCAATGTCCGGGGTTACCGCATTGACTAACGCAATCATTTTTCTTTCAGGTGTTATACAAGCCTGAGATTTCTGGCCGAATGGCTAAATGGGCTGATGTGCTTAGGGGTGTATACGAAATAGCTTATATTTTACTAGGAAATACTATTAAATACGATACAATTTTACAAAAGTTATTTATTTATTTATAGAGTAGAAATACCTAAACCTTGCTACAACACTTATAGGCAGTGTACCTAATCGTACAGTAGTGTAGTTTTTAGTAAGTCCGGTTCATCCACAGGGAACTAGCCAAGTTTAACGCTATATTTTTAAACTATATTTGTATAAATATAAATATATAAGTAAGTAGTATTATTATTTTAAAAGGGGGTTTTTACCGTTTAATGACTGGTTTGTCGATTTTAAAACTTTAGTCGCAGTTAAAATCTAATGTAAAATATTAAAAATAAATATAACTTAATTTAAAGCGTAAAGTAAATAACGATAAACGAAATTGTGATAAATAAAATGACAATAAATAAAATTGGGATAATTAAAAAGTACGATAATTAAAAGTGCAATTAAATAAAATGACAGTAAATAAAAGTGCGATGAAATATTAAATAAAGGAATTATGCTTAATTAAACTTCCGTAATCATGATGTTTGACGTGTTGATTTTACTACCTCCGTCCCACTACAAGTGTCCACATTTCTATTTTGGGATGTCCCATTTCAAGTGTCCACTTTGTGTTTCAACCAATGAGAAGAGGTTATTCTGGAGAGAGAAGATTTCTGATTGGTGGAGAATGGAGTTAGTGGAATTTCCTAAAACTGTGTGCAAAAAGTAAGTGGACACTTGTAATGGGACGGAGGGAGTAGTTTATTACCATGGGTTAATTGTCCTTTGTCCTGGATTATTCGATATGTCCATCTGGTTTTTGTCCATAACAGTCCATCAGTCATAAATATAAAGTGCGAGTGTCCTCGTCAAATTATCCTTATATCCGAAGTCAAATATTCCAACTAATTGGGGACTTAAACTATAATTACACCAATATTCCTTGTATATAATTCACCCCTGTTTTAATAAGTCAATTGACTATTAATCCATTCCCGTGTCCGATTAAATGAACGATTATTAGTACTTATAAATATCCCGCCCATCGTGTCCGATCGAGTGTATATGGTTATTTATAGGTACATCCAATTGTAAATCTTTATATTAAATTAACGAACTATCATTCAATTAAACAAATATAAAGCCCATTAATAGCCCATAGTCTAATTTCCACAAGTGTCGTTCTGTTGTCCAAACCCCAATTATGGTACAAAGCCCAATTACCCAATTTTAATATTTAGCCCAACATCACGATTACTTCGGCTTAAATAAGCATAATAATAACTTAGCTACGAGACATTAATTTAAAAAGGTTGAACATAACTTACAATGATTAATAATAGCGTAGCGTTACACGGACAGAATTTCGACTTACACACTTACAACATTCGCTAACATACCCTTATTATTATTAAATTAAAATTAATATATATATATATATATATATATATATATATATATATATATATATATATATATATATATATATATATATTACGTGAGAGATAGAGAGGATAGAAAAAGATGTGTTAAAATCGATCAGAATGCGCGACTTTTATAGGCCCACGTTATACTGTAGATCTCCGCGAGTGCTGTACTTTTATGCTTTAAACCTCCGCGAGTGCGGAGGCCTGGAATCCAGCTCACCAATTGAATTAAACGTGGGCTGCTTTGATTAAAATAATATATAATATATATATAATTAATTATATATAATATTATATTCTTGTGCATAGTTGACTTGTAATTTTTGGTCCATTGCGTCGCATGCTGAAAGTTGGTTCATGTCTCGGTTCCGGATTTTCAAACGCCTTTTCGTACAATTTAATATCTTGTACTTTGTGTTTCACGGCTTGTATTCTTGTAAATTTTTGACGTTTCTCATCAATAATTTGAACCACTTTGATTGTACTTTGTACTTTTTAGCTTTTTGGTCATTTGCGTCTTCAATTCGTCGAATCTGTCTTTTGTCTTCACCTTTTATTATTTAAACGAATATCACTTTTAAATAAAACAATTGCAACTAAAAGCTTGTCTTTCTTGAGGGATAATGCTATGAAATATATGTTCGTTTTTAGCATTATCAAATATTCCCACACTTGAGCGTTGCTTGTCCTCAAGCAATATAGTCTTGAAATAAAAATACTAGAATCACTTCTTTATTCTTCACACTTTGTACATCAGTGATTTCTATACGGCAGTATGAACAATGGTAGTAACATTGTAGTTTACAGTCCCACATGACTATGAAAATTTAGATCCTTTAAAGAAATTGAATCTTTATGAAAACATTTGATCTTTTTGAAAATTCAATCTAGCTTTTATCCTAGATAAGTTTTCCGAAATAACCCTTCACCGGTGTTTGCAAAATGTTTTTGTGGGTTTTGTGGGTTTCAGATTTGAAAATTTTAGCTCAAAACTTATGGTTTTGTGTCACCCACTTGCTAACCTTGTATTGGGAAAGTAACACGTCCAGTTTACTTGCTCCGTATATTACCTTTCGGTAAACTACCGTCCGGTTGTAAAGGAAAGCGTTGAACAAGCAACTGTTAAGGCAATGTCCCGTGCCATGCTTTTGATTATGGTCTATATCGTGTCGGATGCAATTATTATCCTTTGTAGGAGCAATAGTAAAGATCACCCTATAGTTTTTTGGTCTGGCACAAGGTCCTATCTTTGACCATGCTATGCAACCACCGTTCTTACGGTTGACACCTGATTTGGTTCAGGTGACCTAATGAATTCTAGGTGAATTTCTAGGATTTTACGTTCAATGATAATGAACGCATTGAAAATGGGTTTTCAGAAAACAAATCGTTTTGTAATTTTGATCAAAATATTTTCTCGTTCAAGCTCGAGTTTAGATATCATTGAATTCCATGAGTTTGTAATTCTCAATCTTTAAGGTCAATCTCAAGGATTGAGTAATATCAGGCTTAAAAGCTGATTTTTGATCTTTAAGGAGATTATCCTTTCTGGGGATCTGATTCATTAGTCTTATAAGCTAATTTGCACGGTGCCCCCATTGTACGAGACAGATCCTCTCATGGTTAGGATAAGTCTGACCACATGACGACCCTGTTTGATGCTGAGGTTCATGGATTTCTAGCTGATTTTCGAGAAAACTTTTCAAGGTTTTTCGTAGACTCTACAACTGGTCTGGACGACATCTTCCTGACCTAAATCAAGAAGCACGTGTATTTTTCTCTCGAAAGACTTTACTTCCTTTTAAATTTTATTTATATTACAATAAACTGGGTAAAACTGATTAATATCGTCCAAAACAAAAGTATCTTCAATTATTTGTACAAAAAATATGTGACATATGTTCTAAATAACTTGGTAAATTTTTCCCACACTTGGCTTTTATTTTCCTTTCTTTGCCTTTTTATTTTCCTCTATTCCATTTTAAATGAGTTCTAACATTTTGGGTTGTTTCTCAATTTATGTCTTTTAAGAGGTAACAATAATTTCGGTGTTAACACCTAGTTTTATCGTTCATAAATATGTATAAACATGATTTTGAGTTCATTTATTTGAAAATTTTGAAAAATTTTACTAGAATTAGGTAGTCAGTATATAAGACTAGGGCTGTTCTTTAATATCAGAGAGCACTAGATTCTAATACAACTACTGCGTTACTAGTGTATAAGTCAAAAATTTTAAAAATCCGAAAGAATTTAACCCCTTCCCACACTTAAGATCTTGCAATGCCCTCATTTGCAAGAAATCAGTAACAATTTAAATTATTGAGGGTGATTAGCGTAGAAAAATGATTAAATTTTACCAAAGTTTTCAAACATATTGGCGTTTGTTTGTTGAATGATAAATGGTGCACATCATTTGTTCATTCATGCAGTTGTTATTTCACATATATTTTGCACCTTGTCGTCAAAATTAGTTGCTTTTGTTGAACTTAATGCCAGTCTTTGAAAATGCACTGTTTTACCATGTTTTGTACATGACATAAACTACAAACATATATATACATATTTTTGAAGTTGGGTATATCACCCCACATTCAAAAATTATTAAAAATCTAATAATAAAAGTTAGAAAATTATAAAAACTATTATAGTATCAAAAGAAAATATTAAAAGTATAAAATTACAAATTACCAAATAAATAAAAATAAGCATAAAAGAAAATTAGGGTTGATGAGGATGGTGCCAGTAGGGATCCCATGCATAGCCGTATGTGCTATAGAATGCTTGATCTGGGTCATATGTAGGGTATGGTGGTCGGGTCTGTATAGTCCAGGGAGGAAATACGGGCATTGGAGTAGGAATATAGTTTGTATTTATGTGTGCACAATGACTTATGATTTGGTTTTGATGATACTGCCAATCTTGAAATGCTCGTTGTCTAGCCATTTCATACTCATGTGTAGCCATAAAAATTTACATTTCTGTCATCTGATTCCCCCGTCCCGCATTACCTTGTTGCTGATCTCTTTCGACTTATGGATGCGGGCCATCATATGGTGCTGCAGCGTTATGTCATTTCTTTAAAACCTTAGCACCATGATATACTTTCAAACCAATTGTATCACGAGGTTCTGGTGCTGCAATTATTAATCCCCCTGACTTCTATCGACACCGAGATACTCAGCAATTAAAGTAATAAAGATACCACCTCCTATTATACCATTAGGCCGTATACTCTTAACTATAGCTGATAAATAATAACCCACACAATAAGGTATACTCACAGCGCTCTGTGGGTCTCGAATACACATGAGATAAAATAAATCATTCTCTTTTACTTTCTCTTTGTTCTTACCTCGCTGTGTAATCGAGTTTGCTAAGAACCTATGGATTACTCTTAGCTCAGCTCTATCAATATCAGTATAAGAGTTATTCCCCCCACGAAATCGGTTATGCCTAGTCATTCTACTCCATATTCCATTCATATCAAAATTTTCATCAACCCTCCTACTATTAACTATCAACCTTTGACAATCAGTAGATGCTAGTTCCTCAGGCGTATATATACACAAAGCCTGAGCCATGTCTAGTAGAGACATATGGCGCATCACACCTCCTAATAAAAATATAATAAAACTACGATCAGTTAAGGTAGCTACCCGATCATTTATTTCAACACTACATAATAATTCCACACACCATTCTCTATATACACGCCTATGTATATTAAACAAACGTTCCCAATCATTAAAAGTAGAATTACCATACCTTTGTGTACGTAATTCTCTGATTGGACCGGCCAATCCCACTGTTTCTAACTGTTCCCAATCTATTACTCTGGATACTTCAACAACATTAGACTGAAGGGTGTGCAAGTTCCTCTGGTATTTTGGATAATCTATCCAATGTCGGTCAAACCTTAAATTAGGATGTAAATCTGCCAATTCTATATTTGAATATGAAATGAATTGATGCGGTAGATTTTGTCTATATTGGTCGTTAATCTCCTGTTCTTCTGCATTCTCAGGAGGAGCATTGTGAGCCTGAGATGCGGATGAAGATTCACCTCTTTCAGTCGATCTCCTTGAGAAACTTCTTGATAGCATCCTTCTCAACATGATTTTAGCAAAAAAGTTGATGTTTAACGGTGAAAAATCGCGTTTTTAGAGGGTTTTGTGTGTGTTTTTCGCAGAAAAATGAGTGTGGGTTGTGTTGGGGACTGGTCTGTTGGACCAGTTATCCTCATCTGGGTTTTGATATCTCCGCGAGTGCGGCTGTGAGACCCTTTAAAGTACCGCGAGTGCGGTTTTTTTAAAAAAAAATCTTTAACTAATAAAACATAGATTAATAAATTTTAAAAATTTGTTTCTTTTAAGAATGAGGGCGTTTCGGATCATTGTCCTAGTCTGTCTCTCGACAAAATTTTAAAATTTGTCATTTTAAAGCGTTTGTTTTAAAAGCAAGGATTTTTGGGTTTTTTTAATGTTTTTGGTATACTTTAATTCAATAAGATTAAAAATAATGATAATAAAAGTTCTCGTCCCTCCCTTGTGTAAAGCAATTTCGGTTCAACGACCTAGTTTTCAACTCACGACGAATTTTAAAAATCATATTTTTAACTTAGTGAAATAAAGTAAATTTTTGTTTTTAAATTCACACCAAACTTAAATTTAAAAAACATAAAACTAAAAATTCATATAAATATCATTGATATATTTATACATTAATTTTACAAACTTATATTTAAAATATTTACAAACTTAAATATATTGGTTTTAGAAATTTTCAATAATAATATAATATTAATTTTAGAAACAAAATAAAATTAAAAATTAAAAATCTTTTTGGTCTTTTATCCCACTTTAATCAATTAAATATTAGCAAAAATATACGCCCCTCTTTTCGGTAAAGTAATTTCGGTTCCATAACCTAGTTTTACTCCTGACAAATTTTTGAAATATTTTGGGTAAATTGATTAAAGATATTTATACCTTAAGAATAAACGGTAAATTTCGTAGTGATGTAATAAATTTTTGTATGATATCAATAATTTTGGTTACGCATACCTAATTTTATTGAATACCAATTTAATACTTTATAGTGAACGATTCAGCGTTTATTATCAAAAGGTTAAAAGCAATAAAAATAAAAATAAAAACTGTACATACTTACCTATGAGAAAAAATTCTCAGAGACCTGCTTTAGCCGACTCATATGAGAGTCGTGTGATTTGATTTTCCATAGCTACGTAAGCGTAACTTCGATTCTTTAATATCTTTTCTTCTAAACATATGAACGGTCCTTCTCTGCATAGAGTAACAATTTCGGTATTTGAATATGTTTGATTGTTTAAACATTTACCTTCATGTGACCATTTTCCGCATTTATAACATCTTTCAAGGTGTCGTGCTCTTCTTTTTATTGCGGACTTTGATTTGCCTTTACCAAAATGTATCTTATGATGATCTTTCCTGAGTTCTTTTCTTACTCCGTCCATTTTTTCTCTTATAAATGATACCAGTTCACTCGGAAGTGTGTCATTATTACGTTTAGTAATCATAGCGTGTAGCATTAGACCATGGTTCAGATCAAAGGAATTCTTCAGCTCGTAAAACCTAAAAAAATAAAAATTCAGAATGGAGGGAGAAGACTAGTTCTTTAGGGTCTGCTAGGGAAAGACCATTCGGATTCCATTCTCGGAAACTACACGAAAACAGAATATCTAACTCTAACAGAAATATATATTACCCTAAAAAGATTCTAACCTTCCCACACTTAGTTAGCTGTGGTGTCAAAATTGTGATTAACTTCATCTTCAACTTCCATTAGATTATCTATGTAATGTTTAACTCTGTGACCATTAACCTTAAATTCAATTCCATTTGAATTTATTAATTCTACTGTTCCATATGGGAAAACTCTTTTGACTATGAATGGTCCAGACCATCTTGATTTCAAATTTTCAGGAAATAGCTTGAATCGTGAATTGAAAAGAAGAACTCTGTCTCCTTCTTTAAATTCTTTTGAATTTCTGATTCTTTTATCATGCCATTTCTTCGTTCTTTCCTTATAGATTAACGAATTTTCATATGCTTCATGTCTCAATTCTTCTAATTTGTTTAGTTGACTTAACCGTAAACGTCCGGCATTATGTAAATCAAGATTACATGTCTTCAAAGCCCAAAATGCTTTGTGTTCAATTTCTACTGGAAGGTGACATGTTTTTTCGTAAATGAGTCTGAAAGGTGTGGTTCCAATTGGAGTTTTGTAGGCTGTTCTAAAAGCCCAGAGTGCATCCTCCAATTTCATGGACCATTCCTTCAGATTTGATCCTACAATTTTCTCTAGAATACGTTTTAAAGCTCGGTTGGTATTTTCAACTTGTCCACTTGTTTGTGGATGATAAGCGGTTGAGATTTTATGAGTTACTCCATATATTTTGAGAACTTTCTCAAGTTGATTATTACAAAAATGAGTACCCCGATCACTTATTAAAGCTTTCGGTGTTCCGAACCTAGCAAAAAGACGTTTTAAAAAGTTGACTACAACTCGTGCATCGTTAGTCGGGAGAGCTTGTGCTTCTGCCCATTTAGATACATAATCAATGGCAACTAGAATGTAGAGATTATTATGAGATTTTGGAAATGGACCCATAAAGTCAATACCCCAAATGTCAAATACTTCACATACTTGAATGACATTTTGTGGCATTTCATCACGTTGACTTATTTTTCCGGCCCTTTGACAATCATCACAGGATTTGCAAAGAAGGTGTGCGTCTTTGAAAATTGTAGGCCAATAGAATCCAGCATCGTAGACTTTTCTTGCTGTGAGTTGAGGTCCATAATGCCCTCCTGTTGGTCCTGTGTGACAATGGTTTAAGATTTGACTAGCTTCATCTCCGAATACGCATCGGCGTATTATTCCATCGGGACAACTTTTAAACAAATGTGGATCTTCCCAGAAATAGTATTTTATATCACTAAAGAATTTCTTTCGTTTTTGGTATGACAACCCTTTTTCAAGGAACCCACATACTAAATAGTTTGCATAGTCTGCAAACCATGGAATTTCACTATAATCTATCTTCAATAGATATTCTATCTTGTATGGCCGATTCATTTAGAACTTCTAATTCAGGATTTTCAAGACGAGAAAGATGATCAGCGGTGAGATTTTCTGCTCCCTTTTTGTCTCGGATTTCAATATAGAACTCTTGTAAGAGTAAGATCCAACGGATTAATCGTGGTTTGGCATCTTGTTTCGAAAATAGGTATCTTAGAGCAGAATGGTCGGTATAGGCCACCGTTTTAGCTAGAACGAGATATGAACGAAATTTGTCAAAAGCAAAGACAATATCAAGGAGTTCTTTTTCAGTAGTTGTGTAATTTGTTTGTGCTCCTTGTAACGTCTTACTAGCGTAATAGATAGGTTGAAATTGTTTTTCAATCCTTTGTCCTAAAACGGCTCCCATTGCAAAATCAGTTGCATCACACATTAGTTCAAACGGTAGATTCCAATTTGGAGTTATCATGATCGGCGCATTAGTGAGTTTTTCTTTAAGAATATTAAAAGATTTGATGCATTCATCTGAAAAGATGAATGGAACATCCTTTTCTAGGAGTTTATTCATAGGAGTGGCAATTTTAGAAAAATCTTTTATGAAACGTCGGTAAAAACCGGCATGCCCTAGAAAACTCCTAACTCCTCTAACATTGGTGGGATGTGAAAGTTTAGCAATTACATCTACTTTAGCTCTATCCACTTCAATTCCTTCCTTTGAAATTTTATGACCAAGAACGATGCCTTCTTTAACCATAAAATGGCATTTCTCCCAATTAAGAAATAGATTTGATTGTTCGCATCTAATAAGCATTCGTTCAAGATTAACTAGACATGTTTCAAAAGTATCACCGAAGACTGAAAAGTCATCCATGAAAACTTCCATGCATTCTTCTATCATGTCGTGAAAAATCGCCATCATGCACCTTTGAAAGGTTGCAGGGGCGTTGCAAAGTCCAAATGGCATTCGTTTGTAAGCAAAAGTACCATAAGGGCACGTGAATGTGGTTTTCTCTTGATCCTCGGGTGCTATTGGGAATTGAAAATATCCGGAAAAACTGTCAAGAAAACAATAGTAACTATTTCCGGCTAATCTTTCTAACATTTGATCAATGAAAGGTAAGGGAAAGTGATCTTTTCTGGTGGCGTCATTTAATTTTCTATAATCAATACAAACACGCCATCCTGTTACAGTTCTAGTAGGAGTAAGCTCATTTTTTTCATTTGTGATGACAGTCATGCCACCCTTCTTAGGTACACATTAAACTGGGCTTACCCATGGACTGTCAGAGATTGGATAAATTAAACCTGCATCTAGCAGTTTAATAATTTCTTTCTTGACAACATCTTGCATATTAGGATTTAGTCTTCGTTGGCATTGCACATACGTTTTATGACCTTCTTCCATAAGGATTTTATGTGTGCAATACGAAGGACTTATGCCTTTAATATCATGAATCTTCCATGCAATAGCTGGTTTTGAGCTTTTAGCACAGAAATGAGTTGAGATTTTTCATTTTCAGTAAGAGAAGACGATATTATTATAGGTAATTCAGATTCACCATGTAAATAAGCATATTCCAAATGGTTTGGAAGTGGCTTTAATTCTAATGTCGGTGGTTCTTCTATCGATGATTTGTATCGATATCTGTCTTCCTCTTTTAACATTTGAATTTTTTCTGTTGTTGGTTCATATCCATTAGCTATGAGTGTAGCTAACATTTCAGCTTCATTAATTGGTTCAGTTCCTTCTCCTAAAGAACATTCTCCTGTTCCTTGTGATTCTGGAAATTCTTCTAACAATTCTGCATGTGAATCTATAGTTTGAATATAATAACATGTATCATCTGCAGATTGCGGTTGTTGCATGGCTCTATCAACAGAAAAGGTAACACTCTCGTCCTCTATACTTAGGGTCAGTTTCTTACCAAATGCGTCTATTATTGCTTTAGCAGTGTTTAAGAATGATATATATATATATATATATATATATATATATATATATATATATATATATATATATATATATATATATATATATATATATATATATATATATATATATATCTTCCTCATATGAGAGGAACTCGGGAATCTTCTTCCATATCCAGAATAACAAAATCTACTAGAAATACTAAAGTACCAACTTTAACTAGTATGTTTTCCATTATCCCTCTAGGATATTTTACTGATCGATCGGCTAATTGTATGATTATTCGTGTTGATTTCAATTCTCCAAGGTCTAGTTTAGCGTATAGTGAATACGGGTTTAGATTTATACTAGCACCTAAATCTGCCAATGCTTCTATTGAACTAAGACTACCCAGAAAACATGGAATTGTGAAACTTCCTGGATTAGATAATTTTTCTGGCATCTTATTCAACAGCACTGCAGAACAATTAGCATTCATAGTAACAGCCGAAAGTTCTTCCATTTTTTTTCTATTTGTGATTAGATCTTTCAAGAATTTAGCATATCTTGGCATTCCTGAAATCACATCAATGAAAGGAAGATTTACATTTATCTGTTTAAACATATCCAAGAATTTGGATTGCTCGGCTTCAAGTCTTTCTTTTCTCATTTTACTCGGGTAAGGAAGTGGTGGTTGGTATGGTTTAACATAAGGTTTAGCCTTAACTGTGTTATCTTCATTAACCTTTTCAACTACCGGTTCTGTTTCCTTTTCTTACTCAGGTTGTGGTTCTTGTGGAGTAGGAATAGCATCATCAGAAATTACAGGTATTTCAGGTGGTTTAAGTGTAATACCACTTCTCGTGGTAATAGCTTTAGCTGTTTCATTCCGGGGGTTAGCATTTGTATCACTCGGTAGACTTCCCAGTTTTCTTTCACCTATCAACCTTGCTAGGTTACTTACTTCTTGTTCTAAATTTTGAATAGAAGCTTGTTGATTTCTAAATGCTTGAGTATTTTGTTCATTAGTTTGTTTCTGAGATGTGAAAAACTGTGTTTGAGATTCAACTAGCTTCGACATCATATCTTCTAAATTTGGCTTTTTATCATCGATTTGTGGTGGTTTATTTTGAAAAATAGGTCTTTACTGATTGTAAGTATTGTTGGATACTTGTTGATTGCTAGGACCTTATTAATTGTTGTATGGAACATTTCGGTTATAATTCTGATTTTGATTGTAGATTGGTCTTGGCGGTTGATAATTATTCTGATAATTATTTCCAGGCCTTTGGTTCATGTATGAAACATTCTCTCTTTGTTCCATGATTGTTCAATACTGAGATAATCTTTTGTCAAATGTGGTCCTCCACACTGCTCACAACTAATTCGTATTGAGTGTAATCTTTAGTCATCTTTTCCATTCGTCTCTCGACAGCATCTATCTTTGCGGAAATGGAATCAAAGTCATGGCTAGAATCGGCTCAAGCTGCTTTAGATGATCTAACGATATCTTTTTCTTGATGCCACTCATGTGAGTGGGAAGCAGTGTTATTGTTGGTCCCATGATAACAACAGGAGTATTGTAGGGGGGGGGGGGTGAATACAATTTCTTTTAAGATAACTTAACAGTTAAACTCGATTAGTATTCAAGCATGCAAATAAGTAGAGTCACAGGTAATTTTCAATTGTTATTCTTTATTGATTGAATCACAAAAAATCACAACTATCCTTGGCGGAATAATAGTTGGTTGATACAGATTACCTAGATTATAGCTAAGAGGTAAACTAACAGATATTACACGTTTTGACTCTATAAAAATAAACCCACACCACTAGTTGTTACATTAGTGGATACAACAATTTATAGTAGTCCTATTAACCATGTAATGGTTCTATTGTCCACTGGTACATATGATGTCTGTACTTGTGGGGACAACTACATCAGAGGGCATGCTCTCTTCTTTCCTCTTTGGTAGCTATTTGCAGGAACAACCCAATTCGGTTTGGCACCACTATTTGATTAAACAAATAGAATGTTGTGTTCCCTAGGTGATGACAAAGTATAACCCATGTCTACACATGCGTTAAACTTCTGCATTCTCACGTGGTCTTGTAAGGTCACTTGTCAGCCGCCGACACGTGTCCTCTTCTGTTCAACTTTGTCTTAGACTTCTGTTGAATAGTACCATTGATGTAGACCACTTGGGAAACTACTATGCTTATAATGGAGCATAGCTGTCTTGTGTAGTAAGCTGCATTCCAGCTGTGCTGGTTCTTCATTGCTGAGCCACTTCATATTCTTGATTAGCTGAGTACACATCCTGTGCTTATTGAAGAACACTGTCTACCTTGTGCTGGTAGACTGAGCAGTAAACTCAACACTCGACACAGCAATATATGCTATCTATACATGAACAAACTTGTGCTGACTGCACATAACATTTTAGTGCAAATAAATTACAGTTTTGTCATAATTAAATCCTTAATTATTTTGGGGACTCAACAATCTCCCCCTATTTGATGATGACAAAACCTATGACATACAGAGAAAACACTAAAGTCAGCACCGAGGGACCTAATGAGAAATAGGCAGTAAATTTGTCCCTTTTTAAGTTTGTTTTTAGGATCTTTTGCTGAGCTATCCATATCTTATAATTTGATATGATTTTGAAGATAAACTCATTTCACTTTCATTACAACACAATATGTACAGTAATTACAACAACATCAAAATGAAAAGTGAATTAAACAAAAGATACAATTTGAGCACATAGGAGACTATCTATCTTTATCTTTATCTCATTCTTCTTCAGATAGCTCATCTTGTTTGATTCTCCAGGCTTCAGGGAACATATAAGGTACATCCGCAGGGTCAAATACAGGGATATGAGGAGGTAGAATGATGGGGCCTCTTTCGGTTGGTCCTGCACCAGTAGATTGCTTTCCTTTAGGCTTTTGAGAAAGGACTTCTTCTACATTCACCACTGGTGCATTCCCAAACCTTGTTGCTTTCTTGAAGAGCTGTTGGAGTTCAGATTTAAGTGTATTTTTGATAGCACTTTCTCCTTTACAAATGAAATACTCCAAGATCTCCATCCATTCAATAAATCCAAGGGATCTTAACTCGTCATAGTTTATTCTTTCTTGAACCTTATTCTCCCTCATGACATTGAAAGCTCTTTTTGACCCTCTATTTACTTTGATGATCCTGCTGGGATTGGATCTTGTATTCATCACATCACCATACCTACTCCTATAATAATGATCAGGAAATTCATTGGTACGGACAGATTCTATAGGAGCAGTAGCAGGTGCTTTCTCAGCAGCTTCCATCTCATCAAGTGCCTTATCCTATTCTTTGACAATGGTTTTGGCTAACTTTAGGGATTCAGCCTCTTGCTTTCTATCAGCTGCCAATTTGTCTTCTATATCCTGAAGCATTACCCTCTCAGCAAGTTCAGCATCAGCAGCCTCCCTTCTTTGAATTTCAGCTTGTAGGCCCAATAAATAATCGTCGGCAGTGATTTTCAGGGATTTTGCTATTTCAATCATCTTTCTACCCTCTTCAGTTCTAAGGGCAGCAGGATACTCCCTTAGATCCATATCAAGCTGGCGAGCCTCTTGAAATTGAGCTTTCTCCTCATCAGTAGAGAGCCTTTGACCACTGTTGTTTAAGTATACACCAATTTCAATTCCATAAGTCAGGGCAGTGATATAGAGTGGCTGATCAAGGGGATGATGCAGCAATCTAACTTGGCATATCCTTTCATTAATAGCAGCTTGTCTTTGCTCAAGCAATTCTTATACAGTAATCTCCAGCCTGTAAGCATCTCTTTCATCTGGATTCATTTTAAATAAGTCTGGCTCACCACGGGTAACTGAAACATCTTCCCAAGTTCTGTGTTTACCATGACGTTTTGGGGAAGATGGAGGATACATGATTGATTCACCTATGCCAGATGAACTCACTGGAAACTGATTGACACGATTATCCTTTGTTCTATTAAAATAAGTGAGGGTCTGGGGAGAGATAGGTGATTGAACAAATAAGTGATCTCCACTACCCCAGACTGTAAAGTCAGCAGGATTAACCGTATCATCATCTTGAATAGCACCCAGCTCAACCACCTTGGCTGGGTCTTCAACACTTGTAACACCCAGCAGCACACTTCTGGCTGGGTCTTCATTCACAACATTCCTTGTTGTGTCTTCAGTATCAGCTGACTGATTAGTATCAGCTAGTACAACCACCTCAGTATCTTCATCAGCTGCCTCAAATAAGGGTCCTTTCCTTAGGGGCTGATTGTCCCTAGGAGCAGATTTCACCCTTTGTTTATCTATGGGCATGGGTTCAGCTGATGGTTCTTGTGGTGATACTAGCTCAAGTAGAGGCAGGTAGGAAACGATAGCAAGATGCTCCCCCTGAATATCATCATCATCATCAAGATTGATTGTTTCTGCTGGCTTATGTTGTGTAGCTGGCTGTGCAGAAGATGTTGGGCGAGAAGATGAGCTGGTTTCTAACATAGCATCTAACCACTTCATAAAAATGTCAGCTCTAACTCCTCTCCCTGACTCAGTAGATGCAAGATAATCTATCATTTCTTTAGGAGTCATCCGTTTGATCCTGTCTGCTCGCTCAGCATACAGCTTTGCCTTCTTTTTGTCGTATTTGACCATGAATTTAGCATTTCTTTTTCGTGACCTTTTTGAATTTATCAATGCCAATCAGGTCATCATCAATGTCCCTCTTTTTTGGGGTCAGCCATCTCCTATGCTCAATTCTGTGGCGTTTAAGAGCAACATAGGCATCCCATTTGACATTGAAGGCATCATTTAATTCTTGCTGTCTCTTCTGATGTCTCTCCAGTTTTCTTTTCATTCTTCTTTCAATAGTTTGAGAGACAACAAAAGCTTCAGCAACAGCCAATGCAGAAACATCACTGGGCTTACTGCCAGAACCAATATAATCCACTAATGTGGCAGACACACTGGGTTGAGATTCACCAGCTGCCTTTACACCAGCTTCAGTATGAGCGTTGCTAGGCTTAGTGCCAGAGTCTTGACCAGTAGTACCATCACCACCATCACCATCACCATCCCTCCTTGGTTTTTTTAGAGCCTTTTCATGCTCATGCTCCCCCTCTGATTGTTTTCTCTTTTTGAGTTTGTTTTTAGATTTCTTCTCCCCCTTTTTGTCATCAGCAGGGGCAGAAAGGTGAACAGGGGAGACCTGTGCATTAAGGTCACTATCTGAATCTAGAATAGAGAATGCAAAATTGTTCCAGTCAGCAACTTCAGGAGTAAGATTGGCACCAGAATCCACGCCAATTTGTTGAAGAAGAAGATTGGAAGACCTAACTTCATTCCTTGCAACACCCATAGCCATCTGTTCAATAATGGCCCTAACATCACCCTGTAGGGTAGCCAGTCGTTGCATATTTTCAACCATTTGAACATAGGCAGAAGCAGGAATCATGTTAGCCATTTACTGTTCCTGCGAATCCAACTCTCATGTAGCACCGTATTTTCTTCATTAAGAAAAAGAATTCTGCGATTAGCAGCGTCCAAATCAGCTTGAAGACGGGCAATATCCTCAGTGTACTCATTGTGAGAGATGATTCGTTTCTTTAAGTCCTCCTCCTCTTCATGTTGTCTGACAATTGCATCCACCGCAAGATCTGCAAAAGCACATACTTTGTCGAGCTGGGCTTCAACATTGGAAGTGGTAACTTGCCCAGCGTTACGTATGGCTTCAGTCACACTATCAACAATAGCAGTGCGAATGGTGTTTTGTAGATCAGGTGTAACTTCTGCTAGTGTCTTATAGACAGCCAGGGTGGAGATGTCAGCCACCTCATCAGCATTAAATTTAACATAGCTGGTTAAGGGGTGGTCAGTAGCAGCTAACACAGAACTACCTCCGTGGGGTGGTGGAGGTGGAAGGTCAGAATCTGACTCGTCACCATGATCACCATCATTTTTACCTTCACCCAAAGGTTTAGAATCACTGGTATTCTTGTCAGCATCATTAACAGCATCATCAGTGAGATCCACTGGTTTGTCTTTAGTACCAGTCACATTATCATGAGTGACTGGTTCATCCTTACCAGTACCTTTATCAGCATCACCATCAGAAGAAGAAGATGATGAGGAAGAAGCTGATGAATCAGAAGGTACTGGTGAATCAGTAATATTCTACATAAGGTATTTACCAGTAGAGGGATCTCTGATGAACTTGAGAGGCCTCCATGTACCAGGCCATGGAGAAGCAGCTGGAGCCATGCCAAAATAATGATATTATGGCTACTCGTTGATCTGTTCTAAAGTAGCCAGCCTCTCATAAACTTCTTCTCTAGCTGGTCGATCAAGCTGAGACAATAGTTCAGTCAGCTCCTCGCGAGGCAATTTGCTGGCTGAGACTATGGCAGTTTGAGGATCAATAGTTAGCTGATCCACCAGCAGAGCAACTCTGGGAGTGATAGACGCTCTCCGATAGATGAAGTTAGGTACAACTTCATCAGGATCTGGCACCTGGCACACATATGGTTTCTTCTCAGCAGAAACAGTAGCCTGAGAAGAGTCAGTAGTAGCAGAAGCAGAGGTACCAGCATCCATAACGGGCTTCGCAGAGCCAGTAGCAGCAGTAGGTGACTGTGCAGTAGGTGAAGAAGCAGCATCTGCAGCACCTTTAAAGAATATATCCGGTGTTGAATCAGACACCTGTAGATTACCAGTGGAATCCACAGTAATAAATTGTCTTGATTGAAGATCAGAAACGTCCGAAATAACACTAGTAGCATCAGTATCCACCTTTGGCTCTTTGGAAACATAGCCAACATCCTGGAGAAACGAAGGCCAGGAGACAGCACCAGCATGCAAGCGACCACTAGTAACCACTTCAGTAGTAACAGCAGTTGAAGTAACTGTGGTAGTGACAGCATTATCAAAATCAAGAACCTCCTGAACAATATTACCCTGTGCACCAGAGTCTGATGGAAAAGTAGCACTTTTACCAGCATCCATGATAACATCAGATGGAAAAGTAGCATAAGTACTAGTATCCACAATAACATTCTGTGCATCGATAGCAGCAGCAGAATCAATGTCACCCTTTGGTTCAGAGACAGGTTCATTAAGTAGAAAATCCTTGACAATATTGTCAATTACCTTTTTAAGAACATGATGATCCACTATGATTTCATCTTCCACTTCAGGTGCAGTAGTGGAAGCAGCAATACTGGGAGCAGTATCACCAGCAGTTGTAGAAGCAATAGTACTAGCATCAGCACCACCAGTAGGAGAAACAGTAGCACCAACACCAGTAGCAGAGGTAGCAATCTGCTCAGTAGGAATAATAACATCTTTAACTTGCTCCCCCTCTGCCTGTTCATCTACCCTGTTAAGAACTGAAACAATAGAACATTTTATGTTAACAACTGTAGAACCAAATAAATTTGACTCAACAATTGCATCTGTTGTTGGTCTCTGGGGACAGACTGGTGATTTGGTCAGCCCTTCAAATGAGATAGAATAAGGTGTCTGTAAGTACAGTTGTGACTCTGCTGACTCATTGGCGACACATGTTGACCCAGATAGTGTAAGAGTTCTGGCTGGTAATGATTTAGGAGTGAGACTCTTATCATGATCCGAGTAACATAATGGCTGTGCAGTACCCTGAGTTGGTTCAACACGATGAGGACCCAGCTCAAGTTTGCTTTGGGGGTCAGGTATGTGCTCTGCTGGTTGTACTGTCAGCAGAGGATATAGCATTAAGTTCAATTTAGAAAAATGTGGAAGTGTCTGGCTAGAAGAGTATGGGTTGCTACTCTTCTTAACACTAGTTTTAAAACCAGTCAATTTGGGAGCCAGGGTTATACCTTTAACTCCACTTTCATTTTTCAAGTCAGCAGTGAAAAGATTTTTAATTAAGTTAGAATTTTCTGCTGTTTGGTCTAGAAACGCACCAGGTTCCATAGCCACATCATTTGCAGGAGCAGCAGTTGAGACCGGTGCAATCTCTCCTGTGGTGTGCTTGGAGCCAGCTTTTGCTCATTTGGATTTGCCTGTTACCAAGAAATAGTTAAGCAACGGATTCCAATACTAGAAGTGGATAGTCAGTATATAAGACTAGGGCTGTTCTTTATGATCAAAGAGCACTAGATTCTAATACAACTACTGCTTTACCAGTATGTGAGACGGTGGCTGTACTAGTTGAGGCAGATGGCTTCTTCCTTTTTACAGCTGGCTTTTGCTGAGGTCCCTCCCCCTCAGCTGGTGCAGCACCAGAGGCAGTCGGTTGGTTCACTCCACCTCGAGCAGCAAGATACTCAAGCATGCCTGGTGTCAAGACATTATATGGAGCAGCAGGAGCATCTTTTGGCATTCCCCCTTGTTTTGGAGGCAGGTCGAATGATTCATCAGCAATCTGCTGGTAAGCTTCACCCAGCTCATTTTCAAAAACAAGGCTCAAAAACCTTGGAAAGGGAATTAAGTGTGTTCGTTTGGGTGCAAGCACCATTTCCCTTAACCTTAAGTAAATTTCACCGGCATAATCAATATTGCGATTGAACAGCATCTCGTGACCAATCTTCAGCTCAAAATCTGAGCACTGATCAAAGCTCCCGGATATCTGACTGATGCAATGGGTCAGCAAGCCAAAGAATTAATTCCACAGAGGTGGCATCTGCTTCCTTAAGGGCGTATGAGCCACTGGTCCATCAAACCCTATAATTTCCAGTACTTCTCTTCTAAACTCATCACTGGTTGGTGAATTAACGAATGGACCAATAGGTAATTGGAGAGCACGTCGGATGGCATCAACAGTGATGGAGCAGGCTAGGGTTTCAGTCACCATGCCACGAATACATGGAACATTCTGTTGAGTGGTGGCCGTGGTGGCAGTATACCAGAATCTGGCCAAACAGGCCGGATAAAGACGAGAAGGTACTCCGGTAATAGCTCGAGCCAGTGGTGATTGTCTTATGTAATCGATAAGCGTATCATAGCCCATGTTGGCTTTGAATTTGGGAATTGAAAGGGCATGAGCAGCATTGCCTCTCGATAGGCGAATGGAAGAGTGTTCTGGTGTATTTGCAGCCCTAACAAGGCTTGGGTACAGGTTGAACAAAGAGCCCTGCACCACTTGTTCTTCGATGACCGGTGGTGGTTGCTGTTCCGGTTATTGTTGTTCTACCGGTTGTTGTTGCTGTGGTTGTTGTTCCTCTGGCTGGTTTGTAGCAGGTGGTGATTGATGTTGTTGTTGTTGTTCTGCCATTGAAGATTTCGTAGAAGATAGATGTATGAATTGATTTGAAGATTTGGGGTTTTTTAGAGAGAAGAGTGTGAATTTGAAAACTGAATAACCGAAGGTTATTATGGAAGATAAAACACTCTTTTAACCATTGTGATTGGATGAAAAAGGTAGGAGAGAGAAAATGACAACTGCCATTAGCAGGCGCGTGGGTAGATGTGACAGACTGGCACACTCTCGAGGGGACACAGACTGTTGATTTGACATATATACGGCTTGAACACTCATACCTCCCATTTAGCATTAAATGCAGCAGGTTTTAATAAAAAAAATGATTTAAAAAACCACAAAATAAGTTTTGTATTAAATACAAAATACTTTGTTACATTTAATATGTTATGAATTTAATTTAAATCATTGGGAGTAAATGAGTTTTAGATTTAAGGAATCATTTAATTTTGTGAGCTATTTATTATTTCAATTAAAAACATTTTGAGTAACCAAAGTATGAAAGACCTTGTGGTGCTGAGTGTTTTACATGTAGGCAGTAAGTTAACAAAGATGACTTACTGGTTTGCCCTACATGTTGTAGAGCCAGCATACCAACAAAAATTTTTCTTTTATTTAAATTTCAAGCATACCCAGCTCAGAGATGAGATAGTTAAAACGTTTCTCATCTAAGGGCTTTGTGAATAGATCTGCTAACTGCTGGTCTGTTGAAATAAAATGTAGCTCCACATCTCCTTTTTGAACATGATCCCTTATGAAGTGATATCGAACGTCAATGTGCTTTGTTTTTTAATGCATCACAGGATTGTTGGTGATAGCTATTGCACTTGTGTTGTCACAGTAGATTGGAGTCTTTGTAACATGAACACCATAGTCTTTCAGCTGGCTTTGCATCCACAGTACTTGAGTAGTACAACTACCAGCAGAAACGTATTCTGCCTCAGCAGTAGATGTGGACACAGTATTTTGCTTTTTGCTCGTCCAGCTGACTAGCCTACCACCCAGTAACTGGCAACCACCAGTATTACTTTTCCTTTCTATTTTACACACTGCAAAATCAGCATCTGAATACCCAATTAGCTCAAAATCCTGGTCTTTGGGGTACCAAAGACCACGTTTAGCAGTAGCTTTCAGATACCTAAATATCTTTTTGACTGCTAGCAAGTGCGACTCTTTATGATCAGCTTGATATCTGGCACAGAGGCATGTGGTAAACATAATATCTGATCTGCTGACTGTGAGATAAAGTAGGGATCCAATCATACCTCTATATTCAGTGATATTGACTGGTTCACCATTGGGATCAGCATCTATTTTAATAGATGCTGCCATTGGGGTCCCTATATCTTTTAAATAGGTCAGACCAAATTTCTTTAGCATATCTTTGATATATTTATCCTGACTTATAAAAATTTCATCATCAAGTTGTTTAATTTGTAATCACAAAAAGTATTGCAAATCTCTTTGTAAGCTCATTTCATATGTCTTTGACATAAGTTTTGAAAAATCTTGACAATGTTTCTCATTTTTAGATCCATAAATAATATCATCCACATATATCTGTACCAGCAAGAGATCACCATCTGTCTTTTTTGAGAACAGAGTGGTATCAATTATTCCAACTTTAAAACCTATACCAGTGAGATACACATGAAGTGTCTCATACCATGCTCTTGGAGCCTGTTTGAGGCCATAAAGAGCTTTGTCTAGCTTGTAGACATGGTCTGGATATTTACTGCTTACAAAACCAGGAGGCTGTTTGTAGTGACCCGAACTTTTCCATGTTTATATATATTAATTGAGATTGATATTTACATGATTAAATGTTTCCAACATGTTAAGCAATCAAACTTGTTAAGACTTGATTAATTGAAATATGTTTCATATTGACAATTGACCACCCAAGTTGACCGGCGATTCACGAACGTTAAAACTTGTAAAAATGACATGACGATATATATATGGATATACATATGGTTAACATGAGATTATGATAAGTAAGTATCTCCATAAGTATATTAACAATGAGTTATATACATATAAACAAGACTACTAACTTAAGGATTTCGAAACGAGACATATATGTAACGATTATCGTTGTAACGACATTTAAATGTATATATATCATATTAAGATATATTAATATATCATAATATCATGATAATATAATAATTTAACATCTCATTAGATATAATAAACAATGGGTTAACAACATTAATTGAGATCGTTAACTTAAAGGTTTCAAAACAACACTTACATGTAACGACTAACGATGACTTAACGACTCAGTTAAAATGTATATACATGTAGTGTATTCAGATGTATTAAAATACTTTTGGAAGACTTCAAGACATATATCAAAACACTCATACTTAACGAAAATGGTTACAGTTACTTTCCCATTCTTTTCTTTCATCAAGAATTCTAGTCGTATTCTTACCCGTATTATACACAGCTTCAAAACGTACTTACTATAGGTATATACCAATAGGAACTAGCATGGGATTCCACTCTTGATTATGTCATGTATGACTAATCAATTTTAACTTCTACCATGAGCTAGTCAACTAACTAGAACTCCTTTTAACCCCACTCACCACTCACCAATTACCACTCATCATTCACTGCATTTCACTTCCAATTCTCTTTCTAATTCTCTCTCAACACACACACACTATTATGAACGTATTTTTCCAGTAGTTAATCATCATCTTCATCAAAAATCACTTCAAGAATCAAGCTATAATCATCATAGGAAGAACACTTCAAGAACACTTCAAAAATCCCTTCAAGTTTACTAATTTACTTCCAAGCTTTCTAATCCATTCCAAGTAATCATCTAAGATCAAGAAACCTTTGTTATATATAGTAGGTTATATTTCTTATTCAAGGTAATATTCATATTCAAACTTTGATTCAATTTCTATAACTATAAACTATCTTAATTCGAGTAAAAATCTTACTTGAACTTGTTTTTGTGTCATGATCCTACTTCAAGAACTTTCAAGCCATCCAAGATCCTTTGAAGCTAGATTATTTCTTGTCACTTCCAGTAGGTTTACCTACTATACTTGAGGTAGTAATGATGTTCATAACATCATTCAATTCATATATATAAAACTATCTTATTCGAAGGTTTAAACTCGTAATCACTAGAACATAGTTTAGTTAATTCTAAACTTGTTCGCAAACAAAAGTTAATCCTTCTAACTTGACTTTTAAAATTAACTAAACACATGTTCTATATCTATATGGTATTCTAACTTAATGATTTAAAACCTGGAAACACGAAAGACACCGTAAAACCGGATTTACGCCGTCGTAGTAACACCGCGGGCTGTTTTGGGTTAGTTAATTAAAAACTATGATAAACTTTGATTTAAAAGTTGTTATTCTGAGAAAATGATTTTTATTATGAACATGAAACTATATCCAAAAATTATGGTTAAACTCAAAGTGGAAGTATGTTTTCTAAAATGGTCATCTAGACGTCGTTCTTTCGACTGAAATGACTACCTTTACAAAAATGACTTGTAACTTATTTTTATGACTATAAACCTATACTTTTTCTGTTTAGATTCATAAAATAGAGTTCAATATGAAACCATAGCAATTTGATTCACTCAAAACGGATTTAAAATGAAGAAGTTATGGGTAAAACAAGATTGGATAATTTTTCTCATTTTAGCTACGTGAAAATTGGTAACAAATCTATTCCAACCATAACTTAATCAACTTGTATTGTATATTATGTAATCTTGAGATACCATAGACACGTATACAATGTTTCGACCTATCATGTCGACACATCTATATATATTTCGGAACAACCATAGACACTCTATATGTGAATGTTGGAGTTAGCTATACAGGGTTGAGGTTGATTCCAAAATATATATAGTTTGAGTTGTGATCAATACTGAGATACGTATACACTGGGTCGTGGATTGATTCAAGATAATATTTATCGATTTATTTCTGTACATCTAACTGTGGACAACTAGTTGTAGGTTACTAACGAGGACAGCTGACTTAATAAACTTAAAACATCAAAATATATTAAAAGTGTTGTAAATATATTTTGAACATACTTTGATATATATGTATATATTGTTATAGGTTCGTGAATCAACCAGTGGCCAAGTCTTACTTCCCGACGAAGTAAAAATCTGTGAAAGTGAGTTATAGTCCCACTTTTAAAATCTAATATTTTTGGGATGAGAATACATGCAGGTTTTATAAATGATTTACAAAATAGACACAAGTACGTGAAACTACATTCTATGGTTGAATTATCGAAATCGAATATGCCCCTTTTTATTAAGTCTGGTAATCTAAGAATTAGGGAACATACACCCTAATTGACGCAAATCCTAAAGATAGATCTATTGGGCCTAACAAACCCCATCTAAAGTACCGGATGCTTTAGTACTTCGAAATTTATATCATATCCGAAGGGTGTCCCGGAATGATGGGGATATTCTTATATATGCATCTTGTTAATGTCGGTTACCAGGTGTTCTCCATATGAATGATTTTTTATCTCTATGTATGGGATGTATATTGAAATATGAAATCTTGTGGTCTATTGTTACAATTTGATATATATATAGGTTAAACCTATAACTCACCAACATTTTTGTTGACGTTTAAAGCATGTTTATTCTCAGGTGAATACTAAGAGCTTCCGCTGTTGCATACTAAAATAAGGACAAGATTTGGAGTCCATGTTTGTATGATACTGTGTAAAAACTGCATTCAAGAAACTGATTTCGATGTAACATATTTGTATTGTAAACCATTATGTAATGGTCGTGTGTAAACAGGATATTTTAGATTATCATTATTTGATAATCTACGTAAAGCTTTTTAAACCTTTATTTATGAAATAAAGGTTATGGTTTGTTTTAAAAATGAATGCAGTCTTTGAAAAACGTCTCATATAGAGGTCAAAACCTCGCAACGAAATCAATTAATATGGAACGTTTTTAATCAATAAGAACGGGACATTTCAGTTGGTATCCGAGCGTTGGTCTTAGAGAACCAGAATTTTGCATTAGTGTGTCTTATCGAGTTTGTTAGGATGCATTAGTGAGTCTGGACTTCGACCGTGTTTACTTGAAAAATGATTGCTTAACAAATTTTGTTGGAAACTATATATTTTTAACATGTGAATATTATGTGATATATTAATCTCTTAACGCGTTTGATATTATGTGATAGATGTCTACCTCTAGAACAAGTCCCATTGACTCACCTAATAATAATGAAGAGTCAAATATAAATTGGAATGATTCGTGGACTGATTCACAAGTTCCCGAAGAGGAACCGGAAGAAGAGTCGGAACCGGAAGAAGAATCGGAACCGGATGAAGAAATAGAACTGGTGGGGGAAATAATAAAACGGTTAAGTAAAAGAAAATCCCTAACCAACCGACCAAGGTTAATTATGGTCAATGGTGTTTCCGCCAAGGAAGCAAAATATTGGGAGGATTACCAATTCTCCGATGAATCGGATTCCGACGAGAATTCCGATGATGTTATAGAAATTACCCCAACTGAATTTAAAAAGGCAAAAGAAAATAATAAGGGAAAGGGCATAAAAATAGAGAAATCTAATTCCAACCCCGATGAACTTTATATGTATCGTCAACCCCCGAAGTCGTTAAGTTGTAACAATGACCCGGGAACCTCTAAACCACCAGGTTTTTCTAAACCAATGTGGATAACGACGGCTCGTATTAGGGGAACATCATATATCCCTAGAAACTTGGCAAAACGAACCAAAACCGAAGAAGAAGAAACAAGCGAGTCGGAATAAGATAGTTGTATTCGTGTGGTGTAATATAAGTAATATAGTGTGCTTATGCTTTATGATATATGTAAAAATTGCTTGTATTAATAAGTATTTTTTTTATGAATCTAACTCTTGTCTATTTTACAGTATAAAAACACAAAATGGATAGACAACCCAATATTTTAAGAGACCTACCCGGAGACATGATTGATGAAATCTTGTCTAGAGTCGGTCAGAATTCTTCGGCACAACTATTTAAGGCGAGATCAGTTTGTAAGACATTCGAAGAACGTTCCAAGAATGCCTTGGTTTATAAAAGGCTTTCGTTCGAAAGATGGGGGACATCACATTGGGAAATCCATAAGTTACGATGTGTTTACTTTGACGCATATATTGCGGGGAACCCAAATGCTATTTTACGCAATGGGTTAAGAAATTATTTTGACTCAATATATCCAAATATTGGACTTCGTGATTTAGAAAAAGCGGCTAACATGCAACATAAAGAAGCATGTTATGCTTACGGATTAGTAATGTTCGCTTCTCACCAAAGTGAGAACAAGAACTTCGGGCTACAACTATTAAACAAAACGTTCCCACAAGTGACGGAGTCGGTAATTGGGGTAAGAAATGAGGTTTTTAGATTGTTACGGGACTGTTGGACATTACGTAACCCTCGTCCCTTTAACGACGTTACAACACGCTGTCTTATCAACGGCCATAACGGCTATGTTCCACAAGACCAAGGATGGGAAGTAATCCTAGTAAAACCAGAATGCATGACTTGTTTCTGGACGTATGAATTACGTGTATTTATTGCCTTTGCTGAACGACTTGTGTACTAGCTAGAATTATCTTCACAACCATCTTGTATCAAATTTATTGTGTGCTATATTTCATGCTATATGTAAAATAAGCGGTATTGTAAGTTTGTAAAAGTTTGAACGCGAAATATTATTATAATCAGTTTTTCATATAGAATTGTAGTAGTTGAATTGTATATTAGCTACTAAGTATGAACTTAACGGGTAGGTACTACCCGAATTTAAACTTATAAAACGCTAATATGAAGAAAAAGCTTTTATAAATGAGTTCATATTATGCTACGAAATACTATTAACTACTCTTAATATTCTGTATGATTAACTTATTCCATTTGACTATTTTGAAGGAAATGGCACCGACTACTCGACACACCGTGAATATGAATGAAGAGGAATTCCGTACTTTTCTAGCTTCAAACATAGCCGCAGTACAGGCTGTGCTACATACCAACAATAGCCTTGGATCTAGCAGTACAGGAAATCGTGTAGGATGCACCTACAAAGAATTCACTGCCTGCAAACCTTTGGAAATTGATGGAACCGAAGGACCGATCGGATTGAAACAGTGGACCGAGAAGGTCGAATCGGTGTTTGCCATAAGTAAGTGTACTGAAGAGGACAAAGTAAAGTACGCTACGCATACCTTCACAGGTTCTGCGTTAACATGGTGGAATACCTATCTAGAACAAGTGGGACAAGACGATGCGTACGCACTACCGTGGTCAGCATTCAAGCACTTGATGAACGAGAAGTACCGTCCCAGAACCGAGGTCAATAAGCTCAAGACAGAACTTAGAGGGTTACGAACCCAAGGATTTGATATTACCACGTACGAAAGACGATTCACAGAATTATGCCTATTGTGTCCGGGAGCATTCGAAGATGAGGAAGAGAAGATCGACGCGTTTGTGAAAGGATTACCGGAAAGAATCCAAGAAGATATAAGTTCACACGAGCCCGCCTCCATACAACAGGCATGTAGAATGGCTCACAAACTAGTGAACCAGATTGAAGAAAGAATTAAAGAACAGACTGCTGAAGAGGCCAATGTGAAGCAAGTCAAAAGAAAGTGGGAGGAAAACGGTGATAAGAATCACCAATACAACAACAACAGCAATTACAACAATAATCGCAACAATTATCCCAACAATCGCAACATCAATCGCAACTACAACAAACGGCCCAACAACAACAACAACAACAACAGCAACTACAACAATCATCCCAACAACAATAATAACCGCAACAACAACAACAATCAGAAGCAGCTATGCCAAAGGTGTGAAAAGTATCACTCGGGATTCTGCACCAAATTTTGCAACAAGTGTAAAAGAAATGGTCATAGCGCGGCGAAGTGTGAGGTCTACGGACCAGGGGTTAATAGAACGAAAGGAACAAATGGTGTCGGAACGAGTAATGGCGGAGCAAGTAGTGTCGGAGCAAGTTATGCCAATGTAGTTTGTTATAAATGTGGAAAACCGGGCCACATTATTAGAAATTGCCCGAACCAGGAGAACACGAATGGACAAGGCCGCGGAAGAGTTTTCAATATTAATGCGGCAGAGGCACAGGAAGACCCGGAGCTTGTTACGGGTACGTTTCTTATTGACAATAAATCTGCTTACGTTTTATTTGATTCGGGTGCGGATAGAAGCTATATGAGTAGAGATTTTTGTGCTAAATTAAGTTGTCCATTGACGCCTTTGGATAGTAAATTTTTACTCGAATTAGCAAATGGTAAATTAATTTCAGCAGATAATATATGTCGAAATCGAGAAATTAAACTGGTTAGCGAAACATTTAAGATTGACTTGATACCAGTAGAGTTAGGGAGTTTTGATGTGATAATCGGTATGGACTGGTTGAAAGAAGTGAAAGCAGAGATCGCTTGTTACAAAAATGCAATTTGCATTATACGAGAAAAAGGAAAACCCTTAATGGTGTACGGAGAAAAGGGCAACACGAAGCTACATCTTATTAGTAATTTGAAGGCACAAAAACTAATAAGAAAAGGTTGCTATGCTATTCTAGCATACGTTGAGAAAGTACAAACTGAAGAAAAGAGCATCAATGATGTTCCCGTAGCAAAAGAATTTCCCGATGTATTTCCGAAAGAATTACCGGGATTACCCCCACATCGATCCGTTGAATTTCAAATAGATCTTGTACCAGGAGCTGCACCAATAGCTCGTGCTCCTTACAGACTCGCACCCAGCGAGATGAAAGAATTGCAAAGCCAATTACAAGAACTTTTAGAGCGTGGTTTCATTCGACCAAGCACATCACCGTGGGGAGCTCCTGTTTTGTTTGTCAAGAAGAAAGATGGTACATTCAGGTTGTGTATCGACTACCGAGAGTTGAACAAACTTACCATCAAGAACCGCTACCCACTACCGAGAATCGATGACTTATTTGATCAACTACAAGGCTCGTCTGTTTATTCAAAGATTGACTTACGTTCCGGGTATCATCAAATGCGGGTGAAAGAAGATGATATTCCAAAGACTGCTTTCAGAACACGTTACGGTCATTACGAGTTTATGGTCATGCCGTTTGGTTTAACTAATGCACCAGCTGTGTTCATGGACCTTATGAACCGAGTATGTGGACCATACCTTGACAAGTTTGTCATTGTTTTCATTGATGACATACTTATTTACTCAAAGAATGACCAAGAACACGGTGAACATTTGAGAAAGGTGTTAGAAGTATTGAGGAAGGAAGAATTGTACGCTAAGTTTTCAAAGTGTGCATTTTGGTTGGAAGAAGTTCAATTCCTCGGTCACATAGTGAACAAAGAAGGTATTAAGGTGGATCCGGCAAAGATAGAAACTGTTGAAAAGTGGGAAACCCCGAAAACTCCGAAACACATACGCCAGTTTTTAGGACTAGCTGGTTACTACAGAAGGTTCATCCAAGACTTTTCCAGAATAGCAAAACCCTTGACTGCATTAACGCATAAAGGGAAGAAATTTGAATGGAATGATGAACAAGAGAAAGCGTTTCAGTTATTGAAGAAAAAGCTAACTACGGCACCTATATTGTCATTGCCTGAAGGGAATGATGATTTTGTGATTTATTGTGATGCATCAAAGCAAGGTCTCGGTTGTGTATTAATGCAACGAACGAAGGTGATTGCTTATGCGTCTAGACAATTGAAGATTCACGAACAAAATTATACGACGCATGATTTGGAATTAGGAGCGGTTGTTTTTGCATTAAAGACTTGGAGGCACTACTTATATGGGGTCAAAAGTATTATATATACCGACCACAAAAGTCTTCAACACATATTTAATCAGAAACAACTGAATATGAGGCAGCGTAGGTGGATTGAATTATTGAATGATTACGACTTTGAGATTCGTTACCACCCGGGGAAGGCAAATGTGGTAGCCGATGCCTTGAGCAGGAAGGACAGAGAACCCATTCGAGTAAAATCTATGAATATAATGA
Organism: Rutidosis leptorrhynchoides; assembly: GCF_046630445.1. Taxonomy (NCBI): domain Eukaryota; kingdom Viridiplantae; phylum Streptophyta; class Magnoliopsida; order Asterales; family Asteraceae; genus Rutidosis; species Rutidosis leptorrhynchoides. The sequence goes on from NC_092335.1 coordinate 600,478,827, forward strand.
TTCATAATAACCTTACTACTCAAATAAAGGAGGCGCAACAAGGAGTTTTAAAAGAGGGAAATTTAAAGGATGAAATACCCAAAGGATCGGAGAAGCATCTTAATATTCGGGAAGACAGAACCCGGTATAGGGCTGAAAGGATTTGGGAACCAAAATTTGGAGATATGAGAGAAATGGTACTTAGAGAAGCTCATAAAACCAGATACTCAATACATCCTGGAACGGGGAAGATGTACAAGGATCTCAAGAAACATTTTTGGTGGCCGGGTATGAAAGCTGATGTTTCTAAATACGTAGGAGAATGTTTGACGTGTTCTAAGGTCAAAGCTGAGCATCAGAAACCATCAGGTCTACTTCAACAACCCGAAATCCCGGAATGGAAATGGGAAAACATTACCATGGATTTCATCACTAAATTGCCAAGGACTGCAAGTGGTTTTGATACTATTTGGGTAATAGTTGATCGTCTCACCAAATCCGCACACTTCCTACCAATAAGAGAAGATGACAAGATGGAGAAGTTAGCACGACTGTATTTGAAGGAAGTCGTCTCCAGACATGGAATACCAATCTCTATTATCTCTAATAGGGATGGCAGATTTATTTCAAGATTCTGGCAGACATTACAGCAAGCATTAGGAACTCGTCTAGACATGAGTACTGCCTATCATCCACAAACTGATGGGCAGAGCGAAAGGACGATACAAACCCTTGAAGACATGCTACGAGCATGTGTTATTGATTTCGGAAACAGTTGGGATTGACATCTACCGTTAGCAGAATTTTCCTACAACAACAGCTACCATTCAAGCATTGAGATGGCGTCGTTTGAAGCACTTTATGATAGAAAGTGCAGGTCTTCGATTTGTTGGAGTGAAGTGGGGGATAGACAGATTACGGGTCCGGAGATTATACAAGAAACTACCGAGAAGATCATCCAAATTCAACAACGGTTGAAAACCGCCCAAAGTCGACAAAAGAGCTACGCTGACATTAAAAGAAAAGATATAGAATTTGAAATTGGAGAGATGGTCATGCTTAAAGTTGCACCTTGGAAAGGCGTTGTTCGATTTGGTAAACGAGGGAAATTAAATCCAAGGTATATTGGACCATTCAAGATTATTGATCGTGTCGGACCAGTAGCTTACCGACTTGAGTTACCTCAACAACTCGTGGCTGTACATAACACTTTCCACGTCTCGAATTTGAAGAAATGTTTTGCTAAAGAAGATCTCACTATTCCGTTAGATGAAATCCAAATCAATGAAAAACTCCAATTCATCGAAGAACCCGTCGAAATAATGGATCGTGAGGTTAAAAGACTTAAGCAAAACAAGATACCAATTGTTAAGGTTCGATGGAATGCTCGTAGAGGACCTGAGTTCACCTGGGAGCGTGAAGATCAGATGAAGAAGAAATACCCGCATCTATTTCCAGAAGATTCGTCAACACCTTCAACAGCTTAAAATATCGGGACGAAATTTATTTAACGGGTAGGTACTGTAGTGACCCGAACTTTTCCATGTTTATATATATTAATTGAGATTGATATTTACATGATTAAATGTTTCCAACATGTTAAGCAATCAAACTTGTTAAGACTTGATTAATTGAAATATGTTTCATATAGACAATTGACCACCCAAGTTGACCGGCGATTCACGAACGTTAAAACTTGTAAAAACGACATGACGATATATATATGGATATACATATGGTTAACATGAGATTATGATAAGTAAGTATCTCCATAAGTATATTAACAATGAGTTATATACATATAAACAAGACTACTAACTTAAGGATTTCGAAACGAGACATATATGTAACGATTATCGTTGTAACGATATTTAAATGTATATATATCATATTAAGATATATTAATATATCATAATGTCATGATAATATAATAATTTAACATCTCATTAGATATAATAAATAATGGGTTAACAACATTAATTGAGATCGTTAACTTAAAGGTTTCAAAACAACACTTACATGTAACGACTAACGATGACTTAACGACTCAGTTAAAATGTATATACATGTAGTGTATTCAGATGTATTAAAATACTTTTGGAAGACTTCAAGACATATATCAAAACACTCATACTTAACGAAAATGGTTACAGTTACTTTCCCATTCTTTTCTTTCATCAAGAATTCTAGTCGTATTCTTACCCGTATTATACACAGCTTCAAAACGTACTTACTATGGGTATATACCAATAGGAACTAGCATGGGATTCCACTCTTGATTATGTCATGTATGACTAATCAATTTTAACTTCTACCATGAGCTAGTCAACTAACTAGAACTCCTTTTAACCCCACTCACCACTCACCAATTATCACTCATCATTCACTCCATTTCACTTCCAATTCTCTTTCTAATTCTCTCTCAACACACACACACTATTATGAACGTATTTTTCCAGTAGTTAATCATCATCTTCATCAAAAATCACTTCAAGAATCAAGCTATAATCATCATAGGAAGAACACTTCAAGAACACTTCAAAAATCCCTTCAAGTTTACTAATTTACTTCCAAGCTTTCTAATCCATTCCAAGTAATCATCTAAGATCAAGAAACCTTTGTTATATACAGTAGGTTATATTTCTTATTCAAGGTAATATTCATATTCAAACTTTGATTCAATTTCTATAACTATAAACTATCTTAATTCGAGTAAAAATCTTACTTGAACTTGTTTTTGTGTCATGATCCTACTTCAAGAACTTTCAAGCCATCCAAGATCCTTTGAAGCTAGATCATTTCTTGTCACTTCCAGTAGGTTTACCTACTAAACTTGAGGTAGTAATGATGTTCATAACATCATTCGATTCATATATATAAAACTATCTTATTCGAAGGTTTAAACTCGTAATCACTAGAACATAGTTTAGTTAATTCTAAACTTGTTCGCAAACAAAAGTTAATCCTTCTAACTTGACTTTTAAAATTAACTAAACACATGTTCTATATCTATATGATATTCTAACTTAATGATTTAAAACCTGGAAACACGAAAAACACCGTAAAACCGGATTTACGCCGTCGTAGTAACACCGCGGGCTGTTTTGGGTTAGTTAATTAAAAACTATGATAAACTTTGATTTAAAAGTTGTTATTCTGAGAAAATGATTTTTATTATGAACATGAAACTATATCCAAAAATTATGGTTAAACTCAAAGTGGAAGTATGTTTTCTAAAATGGTCATCTAGACGTCGTTCTTTCGACTGAAATGACTACCTTTACAAAAACGACTTGTAACTTATTTTTCTGACTATAAACCTATACTTTTTCTGTTTAGATTCATAAAATAGAGTTCAATATGAAACCATAGCAATTTGATTCACTCAAAACGGATTTAAAATGAAGAAGTTATGGGTAAAACAAGATTGGATAATTTTTCTCATTTTAGCTACGTGAAAATTGGTAACAAATCTATTCCAACCATAACTTAATCAACTTGTATTGTATATTATGTAATCTTAAGATACCATAGACACGTATACAATGTTTCGACCTATCATGTCGACACATCTATATATATTTCGGAACAACCATAGACACTCTATATGTGAATGTTGGAGTTAGCTATACAGGGTTGAGGTTGATTCCAAAATATATATAGTTTGAGTTGTGATCAATACTGAGATACGTATACACTGGGTCGTGGATTGATTCAAGATAATATTTATCGATTTATTTCTGTACATCTAACTGTGGACAACTAGTTGTAGGTTACTAACGAGGACAGCTGACTTAATAAACTTAAAACATCAAAATATATTAAAAGTGTTGTAAATATATTTTGAACATACTTTGATATATATGTATATATTGTTATAGGTTCGTGAATCAACCAGTGGCCAAGTCTTACTTCCCGACGAAGTAAAAATCTGTGAAAGTGAGTTATAGTCCCACTTTTAAAATCTAATATTTTGGGATGAGAATACATGCAGGTTTTATAAATGATTTACAAAATAGACACAAGTACGTGAAACTACATTTTATGGTTGAATTATCGAAATCGAATATGCCCCTTTTTATTAAGTCTGGTAATCTAAGAATTAGGGAACAGCCACCCTAATTGACGCGAATCCTAAAGATAGATCTATTGGGCCTAACAAACCCCATCCAAAGTACCGGATGCTTTAGTACTTCGAAATTTATATCATATCCGAAGGGTGTCCCGGAATGATGGGGATATTCTTATATATGCATCTTGTTAATGTCGGTTACCAGGTGTTCTCCATATGAATGACTTTTTATCTCTATGTATGGGATGTATATTGAAATATGAAATCTTGTGGTCTATTGTTACAATTTGATATATATAGGTTAAACCTATAACTCACCAACATTTTTGTTGACGTTTAAAGCATGTTTATTCTCAGGTGAATACTAAGAGCTTCCGCTGTTGCATACTAAAATAAGGACAAGATTTGGAGTCCATGTTTGTATGATACTGTGTAAAAACTGCATTCAAGAAACTGATTTCGATGTAACATATTTGTATTGTAAACCATTATGTAATGGTCGTGTGTAAACAGGATATTTTAGATTATCATTATTTGATAATCTACGTAAAGCTTTTTAAACCTTTATTTATGAAATAAAGGTTATGGTTTGTTTTAAAAATGAATGCAGTCTTTGAAAAACGTCTCATATAGAGGTCAAAACCTCGCAACAAAATCAATTAATATGGAACATTTTTAATCAATAAGAACGGGACATTTCACTGTTTGACATAAACTTCTTCTTGCAGCTTCCCATTTAGAAATGCAGATTTAACATCCATCTAGAATACCCTAAAGTTCATCTTAGCAGCATATGCCAAGAACAGTCTGATAGCTTCCATCCTAGCCACTGGAGCATAAGTCTCTCTATAATCCAATCCTTCTTCCTGTTTGAACCCTTGAGCTACCAATCTAGCTTTGTTTCTGATCACAATCCCATCTTCATCCATCTTGTTCTTGAAAACCCACTTGGTACCAATAATTTTCTTAGTTTCATCATCAGGTTTAGGTACCAAGGTCCAAACCTTATTCCTATCAAACTGGGAGATCTCTTCTTGCATAGATCCTGCCCAGCTTGGATCTTTGATTTCTTCATCAGGACATTTAGGTTCAATGGTAGACACAAAATTTACATGCATACAGAAATTGCTGGTTGCATGCCTTCTTGTTTTAACACCACTAGCCAGATTACCAATAACTTGCTCAATTGGATGCTCTTTTGTCCATCTAGTGTTATGAACATGTGAGCTTGTCGTGGAACACACAACATCTTGATCATCAGCTGGTTCAAAGATATGAGCAGCAGTTGGAGACAGCTGTTCAGTATTAATGAAACCAGTACCAGTTTGTGATCCTTCAGAACCAGTAGACCTATGCTCAAGTTGTAGGACTTCAGTAGAGCCAGTAGGTCCACTTGGTTTACACACAGATGGAACAGAATGTTCCATCTCATCATCAGAGAACCCAGCAACATGGATTGGCGAGGGATCTACAGCTAGTTCCTCTTCATCATCAAGAGCTTGCTGAGTAGGCTCTTCAGACAATAACTCTTCATCTTCTTGACTGGAAGATAAGGCTGGTGCAGTTTCATCAAATGTAACATTAATTGATTCTTCAAAACAACCCCTTCTTTTATTGAAAACCCTATATGCCTTTGACATGTTGGAATATCCCAAGAATATACCTTCATCAACCTTAGCATCAAACTTTCCCAGCAGATTCCTATTGTTTAGAATGAAACAGGGAGTGCCAAATACATAAAGAAATGAGATTAAGGGTTTTCTTCCTTTGAGAACTTCATAAGCAGTTTTCTGATGTCTTTTCACTATTAAAGATCTATTCTGGGTAAAACATGCAGTGTTCACAGCTTCTGTCCAATATGAATTTTTCAGCCCAGACTCAGCTAACATAGATCTTGCTGCTTCAATGAGAGTTCTGTTTCTTCTTTCTGCAACACCATTTTGTTGAGGTGTTCTCATAGCAGAAAAGTTCTATAAAATACCTTTATCAGCACAAAATTCTTCTAATGTAGCATTTCTGAATTCTGTACCATGATCACTTCTTAGCTGTTTCACCAGTTGCCCATTTAAAAGCTCCATTTTTTTTTGATAAAATTGATAATTTCATCAACAGCTTCACTCTTTTGCTTTAAAAAGAATACCCAGGTGTATCTGGAATACTCATCAACAATAACCAGTGTATACTTCTTCTCACTACAGCTGGCCACATTAACAGGACCAAAAAGATCCATATAAAGTAAATTAAATGGTTTCTCAAAAGATGAGATTTGCTTTAATTTGAATGAGGCATGGTGATGTTTTCCTTTTTCACAACCAGGACACAGTCTGTCCTTTACATAAGACATGGTGGGTAGCCCAGACACCAAACTTCTACTGGATAATTTGTGAATATCTTTGAAGTTGAGATGTGAGAGTCTCTTGTGCCATAACCATTTCAGGTTGTCTTCTGCCTTCGAATAGAAACAAGTATCAGTTGTTGTGACTGCTGTGTTCATGTCAATTTGATACATGTTTTCATGACATTTTGCAGTCAGCAGTGGGTTCCCTATCTTATCAAAAATAGTGCCAATTTTTCTTCTGAATTGGACTATCTTGTTCTTACTTGTCAGTTGGCTTATGCTGAGTAAATTATGTTTAAGCCCAACGACAGATGCAACATTTGAGAATGTGACATTCCCATTAGTCAAACTACCAAAACCCTTTGTGTAACCCAACGAATTATCTCCATACGAAACAACTGGACCATCTTTTTCTTGATAGTCTATCAGCAGGGACTTACATCCAGTCATATGTCTCGAACAACCACTATCGAGATACCAGATTTGCTTGTTTTGAATGCCCTGCACAGTAGCTAAGAGATTAGTTCTTTTTAGGAACCCATCCAAGGATAGGTTCTGGAAGGGTCATCTTTGATGATCTCTTCCTGTCTGCTGGTTTGCTTGAAGAAGCAGCAGCAGACGGGGTTGGGGTAAAAGGACACCGGTTGGCTAAGTGAAACTTGCTGCCAAATTTGTAGCATTTTCTCACATTTGGTATTGGTGATGGGTCATACACAGAGTAAAGGGGATCGGGGCGATGTTTGGTTACTGCCTCAATTAGCTGGTCAAGCTTGACTGTCATAATCTCAGTGATAGACAGCTCTTTGATAATGCTAAAAATGAACATATATTTCATAGCATTATTCCTCAAGAAAGACAAGCTTTTAGTTGCAATTGTTCTATTTACAAGTGATATTCGTTTAAATAATAAAAGGTGAAGACAAAAGACAGATTCGACGAATTGAAGACGCAAACGACCAAAAAGCTCAAAAGTACAAAATACAATCAAAGAGGTTCTAATTATTGATAAGAAACGTCTCGAAATTACAAGAGTACAAGATTCAAAACGCAAAGTACAAGATATTAAATTGTACGCAAGGACGTTCGAAAATCCGGAACCGGGACCAGAGTCAACTCTCAACGCTCGACGCAACGGACTAAAAATTACAAGTCAACTATGCACATAAATATAATATAATATTTAAATAATTCTTATAATTATTTAATATATTATATTTATTTATAAAACCGTCGGTAAACAAAGAGCCAAACTTGTGTGAGCTGTATTTACAAACTCCGCGACTCGCGGAGTTTGAAGGCCAAAAGGGCCGCGAGTCGCGGAGGCCCAAATTCTGAAAGTCCCTATAAAGCCAATCGAATTCTGATCATTTTTCATACTCTTAATCTATCTGTCTTTCAATATATACGTAAAAATATATATATAATTTATATTTTAATTTTAATTTTAATTTTAATTCCTAATAATAAGGGTATGTTAGCGAATGTTGTAAGGGTGTAAGTCGAAATTCTGTCCGTGTAACGCTACGCTATTTTTAATCATTGTAAGTTATGTTCAACCTTTTTAATTTAATGTCTCGTAGCTAAGTTATTATTATGCTTATTTAATCCGAAGTAATCATGATGTTGGGCTAATTACTAAAATTGGGTAATTGGGCTTTGTACCATAATTGGGGTTTGGACAAAAGAACGACACTTGTGGAAATTAGATTATGGGCTATTAATGGGCTTTATATTTGTTTTACTAAATGATAGTTTGTTAATGTTAATATAAAGATTTACAATTGGGCGTCCCTATAAATTACCATATACACTCGATCGGACACGATGGGCGGGGTATTTATATGTACGAATAATCGTTCATTTAACCGGACACGGGAATGAATTAATAGCCACTAGAATAATTAAAACAGGGGTGAAATTATGTACAAGGATACTTGGTATAATTGATAACAAAATATTAAAACCTTGGATTACACTCAGTCGACATCCTGGTGTAATTATTAAACAAAGTATTAAAATCTTGTTACAGTTTAAGTCCCCAATTAGTTGGAATATTTAACTTCGGGTATAAGGATAATTTGACGAGGATACTCGCACTTTATATTTATGACTGATGGACTGTTATGGACAAAAACCAGACGGACATATTAAATAATCCAGGACAAAGGACAATTAACCCATGGGCATAAAACTAAAATCAACACGTCAAACATCATGATTACGGAAGTTTAAATAAGCATAATTCTTTTATTTCATATTTAATTTCCTTTATTTTATATTTAATTGCACTTCTAATTATCGCATTTTTTATTGTTATTGTATTTAATTGCACTTTTAATTATCGTACTTTTTAATTATCGCAAGTTTATTTTATCGCACTTTTATTATTCGCAATTTCATTATTGTTATTTACTTTACGCTTTAATTTAAGTCTTGTATTTATATTTATTATTTTACATTTGGTTTTAACTGCGACTAAAGTTTTAAAATCGACAAACCGGTCATTAAACGGTAAAAACCCCCCTTTATAATAATAATATTACTTATATATATATTTGTATTTTTATAAAAGTAAACTAATATAGCGTTAAGCTTTGTTTAAAAAGATTCCCTGTGGAACGAACCGGACTTACTAAAAACTACACTACTGTACGATTAGGTACACTGCCTATAAGTGTTGTAGCAAGGTTTAAGTATATCCATTCTCTAAATAAATAAATATCTTGTGTAAAATTGTATTGTATTTAATAGTATTTTCTGTAAAAATATAAGCTATTTTATATACTACTCTGCTAAAACATCAAGTATTTTTGGCGCCGCTGCCGGGGAAATCGCTTAAAAGCCGGAAGCGCAACGCTAATATAAAGAAGAAAAAAAAAGATTTTTAGTTTACTTTTATTAAAATTCATTTTTATAAAAATACGTTTTAAATATTCGAAAAAAAATATAAGTATTTTTAAGATTTTGTTAAATATTTAAGTTTTATAAAGTTTCTTTATTTTTATATAAGTTTTATTTAAGTATTTTGTTTTTATTTAAAACATATAAAAAAACCGAAAAAAAAATTTATTTTTATATATATAAATCTATTTTTAAGATATTTTTAAATTTATAAAGAAGTTCTATTTTTATTTAAGTTTTTAAATATAAGTTTTTTTTTATTATACAAATATTTTGATATAAACATAAAATATAAAACAGAAAATATAAAAAAAAACGCGTCGGTTTTAAACTGTTCCAGGGTTGAATTTTGAAACCCCGTGACTCGCGGGGTTTACTGCTTGAAATACCGCAAGTCGCGAAGATACTCTGACACGCGACAGAACCCTAATTCTGCATTTATTACGGGTAATTATTAATTATTATAATTATTAACCCTAATTATTATTATTATTATAATTAGTTTTATTTTAAAGTTTTACTTTTTATTTAATTTATATTTTAGTTAAATTAGTTTAATTAAATTGTAAAATTAATAGTTTTATAAAATAAATAATATAAAAATAATATTTTTATAAAAAATTGTACTTTTTACAACTTTTTGTATATTTTTATATTTTATCCCTTTTTAATTGTTTTAGCGTAATATTTGTATTTTTCGCTTATATTCAGTTTTAAACTTAGTTTTTGCCATAGTTATTTTTACTTCTAGATTTTTAGGCTTTGCCGTAGAATTCCTTAAGTGCTTTTTCTTTAGACTAAGATTTAGGTGCTTTAGAATTTTGCGACGCCTTTTTAAGTTTTAGTTTCTTTTTAAGTTATTTCCATTTGGGATTTAGTTTTTCCTGTAAGCTTTAATATTTTAGACGACTTTTACCTATGTATCAATTATCATTCCAATTAGTAATCTCAATTTGCGATTATAATTTTAAGTTAGTTGTAGTAATAAGGTTAGGTTAGTCAAGTATTTTTAAGTTTTATAAGTTTCTTTTATTTTTCCGTCACCTTTTATGTTTTAACCATTTTTCTTTTTCGACCTTTTTCGACGAACTCTTTTTCTTTCTTATTTCTCGCTATTCTAGTTTTTAGGACATAGATTTTTATTCTACTTCTTATCTAAATTTCTTAAAATTACGAAAATTTATTTTAAGTGGTTAAATTTATAGACATCAAAATTTTCTGGTTCGTAGTAATAGTTGGATTTGTACGTGGACCGGGTTATTGGAGCCAAACAGTCCTCAATTATATTGAGACCAAACGAATCCTGCCCCTCTGCTGCAACTTTTGGCTATTCGAAACGTGGGCAAAAATCAAAAAAGTCTATTGATTGGATAACTTATTATAATTTTTCTTTCCTTTTAAAAACTAATAGGATATTCAGTGAATGCACCGAGCAAGACGTTCACCACCTTTTGTACGTTCACCACCTGTAACTAGATCAAGACATTTAGCAAATATTACTGCCGTTGATTTTTCTTTAGAATCGTCATCCAGTCGACCAAGTACTCCAGTTCAAATTTCCGATAATCCATTTTTTGAACCCGACCTCACAATTGAGAATCCGGAGAATATTCAGGAACGATTCGTAGATCCTGAACCATTAAACTTTCCTCCGGAACCACCAATCATTCAAACAGAGATTGTTGAGGAACGAACCATTAAATTAGAATCCTCTAGTGATTCCGATTTAACAAATTCAATTATGGAGAATCTGGAACCTTTAAGTATGGAAGACCGAATGAGAGCTAAACGCACTGGCCAAGGTCACGCAATTACTCATCCAGACATTAATGCGCCAGATTATGAAATCAAAGGACAAATTCTACACATGGTGACTAATCAATGCCAATTTAGTGGTGCGCCGAAGGAAGATCCAAATGAACATCTACGTACCTTTAATAGGATCTGCACACTATTTAAAATAAGAGAAGTGGAGGATGAACAGATATATCTCATGTTATTTCCCTGGACTTTAAAGGGAGAAGCCAAAGATTGGTTGGAATCATTACCTGAAGGGGCGATTGATACATGGGATGTTTTAGTTGAAAAATTTCTTAAACAATTCTTTCCTGCATCTAAAGCCGTAAGACTTCAAGCAGAAATTGTTACGTTTACACAGAAGCCGAATGAAACTCTATATGAGGCATGGACTAGATATGGAAAGTTGTTAAGAGGATGTCCGCAACATGGTTTAGACACCTGTCAAATAGTACAAATATTCTACCAAGGATGCGACATCACTACAAGGAAAGACATAGATATGGCAGCTGGTGGTTCTATTATGAAGAAAACCGAAACTGATGCTTACAAAATTATTGATAACACTGCTTCCCACTCACATGAGTGGCACCAAGAAAAAGATATCGTTAGATCATCTAAAGCAGCTAGAGCCGATTCTAGCCAAGACTTAGATTCCATTTCCGCAAAGATAGATGCTGTCGAGAGACGAATGGAAAAGATGACTAAAGATATTCACTCAATACGAATTAGTTGTGAGCAGTGTGGAGGACCATATTTGACAAAAGATTGTCTCAGTATTGAATTAACAATGGAACAAAGAGAGAATATTTCATACATAAACCAAAGGCCTGGAAATAATTATCAGAATAATTATCAACCGCCAAGACCGATTTACAATCAAAACCAAAATTATAACAGAAATATTCCATACAACAACCAATAAGGTCCTAGTAATCAACAAGTATCCAATAATACTTATAATCAGCAAAGACCTAATTTTCAAAACAAACCACCACAACAAACTGATGATAAAAAGCCAAATTTAGAAGATATGATGACGAAGCTAGTTGAAACTCAAACGCAGTTTTTCACATCTCAGAAACAAACTAATGAACAAAATGCTCAAGCATTTAGAAATCAACAAGCTTCTATTCAAAATCTGGAACAAGAAGTAAGTAACCTAGCAAGGTTAATAGGTGAAAGAAAACCGGGAAGTCTACCTAGTGATACAAATGCTAACCCCCGAAATGAAACAGCTAAAGCCATTACCACAAGAAGTGGTACAACACTTAAACCACCTGAAATACCTGTAAATTCTGATGAAGCTATTCCTACTCTACAAGAACCACAACCTGATCAAGATAAGGAAAAAGAACCGGTAGTTGAAAAGGTTAATGAAGATAACACAGTTAAGGCTAAACCTTATGTTAAACCATACCAACCACCACTTCCTTACCCAAGTAAAATGAAGAAAGAGAAACTTGAAGCCGAGCAATCCAAATTCTTGGATATGTTTAAACAGATAAATGTAAATCTTCCTTTCATTGATGTGATTTCAGGAATGCCTAGATATGCTAAGTTCTTGAAAGATCTAATCTCAAATAGAAAGAAAATGGAAGAACTCTCGGCTGTTACTATGAATGCTAATTGTTCAGCAGTGCTGTTGAATAAGATACCAGAAAAACTATCTGATCCAGGAAGTTTCACAATTCCATGTTTTCTGGGTAGTCTTAGTTCAATAGAAGCATTGGCAGACTTAGGTGCTAGTATAAATCTAATGCCATATTCACTATACGCTAAACTAGACCTTGGAGAATTGAAACCAACCAGAATAAGCATACAACTAGCCGATAGATCAATAAAATATCCTAGAGGGATAATGGAGAACATGCTAGTTAAAGTTGGTACTTTAGTATTTCTAGTAGATTTTGTTGTTTTGGACATGGAAGAAGATTCTCAAGTTCCTCTCATATTAGGAAGACCATTCTTAAACACGGCTAAAGCAATGATAGACGTGTTCGGTAAGAAATTGACCCTAAGTATAGAGGATGAGAGTGTTACCTTTTCAGTTGATAGAGCAATGCAACAACCGCAATCTGCAGATGATACATGTTATTATATTCAAACTATAGATGCACATGCAGAATTATTAGAAGAATTTCCAGAATTACAAGGAATAGGAGAATGTTCTTTAGGAGAAGGTAATGAACCAATTGATGAAGCTGAAATGTTAGCTACACTTATAGCTAATGGATATGAACCAACAACAGAAGAAATTCAAATGCTAAAAGAAGAAGACAGATATCGATATAAATCATCGATAGAAGAACCTCCAAAATTAGAGTTAAAGCCACTTCCAAACCATTTGGAATACGCTTATTTACATGGTGAATCTGAATTACCTGTAATAATATCGTCTTCTCTTACTGAAAATGAGAAATCACAACTCATTTCTGTGTTGAAAGCTCATAAACCAGCCATTGCATGGAAGATTCATGATATTAAAGGAATAAGTCCTTCGTATTGCACACATAAAATCCTTATGGAAGAAGGTCATAAAACGTATGTGCAACGCCAACGAAGACTAAATCCTAATATGCAAAATGTAGTTAAAAAAGAGATTATTAAACTGCTAGATGCAGGTTTGATATATCCAATTTCTGATAGTCCATGGGTAAGCCCAGTTCAATGCGTGCCTAAGAAGGGTGGCATGACTGTCATTACAAATGAGAAAAATGAGCTTATTCCTACTAGGACTGTAACAGGATGGCGTGTGTGTATTGATTATAGAAAATTAAATGACGCCACCAGAAAAGATCACTTTCCCTTACCTTTTATAGATCAAATGTTGGAAAGATTAGCCGGAAATAGTTACTATTGTTTTCTAGATGGATTTTCCGGATATTTTCAAATTCCAATAGCACCCGAAGATCAAGAGAAAACCACATTCACGTGCCCTTATGGTACTTTTGCTTACAAACGCATGCCATTTGGACTTTGCAACCCTGCAACCTTTCAAAGGTGCATGATGGCGATTTTTCACGACATGATAGAAGAATGCATGGAAGTTTTCATGGATGACTTTTCAGTCTTCGGTGATACATTTGAATCATGTCTAGCTAATCTTGAACGAATGCTTATTAGATGCGAACAATCAAATCTAGTTCTTAATTGGGAGAAATGCCATTTTATGGTTAAAGAAGGCATCGTTCTTGGTCATAAAATTTCAAAAGAAGGAATTGAAGTGGATAGAGCTAAAGTAGATGTAATTGCTAAACTTTCACATCCCACCAATGTTAGAGGAGTTAGGAGTTTTCTAGGGCATGCCGGTTTTTACCGACGTTTCATAAAAGATTTTTCTAAAATTGCCACTCCTATGAATAAACTCCTAGAAAAGGATGCTCCATTCATCTTTTCAGATGAGTGTATCAAATCTTTTAATATTCTTAAAGAGAAACTCACTAATGCGCCGATCATGATAACACCAAATTGGAATCTACCATTTGAACTAATGTGCGATGCAAGTGATTTTGCAATGGGAGCCGTTTTAGGATAAAGGATTGAAAAACGATTTCAACCTATATATTATGCTAGTAAGACGTTACAAGGAGCACAAATGAACTATACAACTACTGAAAAAGAACTCCTTGCTATTGTCTTTGCTTTTGACAAATTTCGATCATATCTCGTTCTAGCAAAAACGGTGGTCTATACCGACCATTCTGCTCTTAGATACCTATTTTCAAAACAAGATGCTAAACCAAGATTAATCCGTTGGATCTTACTCTTACAAGAGTTTGATATTGAAATCCGAGATAAAAGAGGAGCAGAAAATCTCGCCGCTGATCATCTTTCTCGTCTTGAAAATCCCGAATTAGAAGTTCTAAATGAATCGGCCATACAAGACAACTTTCCTGATGAATATCTATTGAAGATAGATTATAATGAAATTCCATGGTTTGCAGACTATGCAAACTACTTAGTTTGTGGATTCCTTGAAAAAGGATTATCGTACCAAAGACGAAAGAAATTCTTCAGTGATATAAAACACTATTTTTGGGAAGATCCACATCTCTTTAAAAGTTGTCCCGACGGAATAATACGCCGATGTGTAGTTGGAGATGAAGCTAGTAAAATTTTAAACCATTGTCACACAGGACCAACAGGAGGGCATTATGGGCCTCAACTAACAGCAAAAAAAGTTTATGATGCTGGATTCTATTGGCCTACAATTTACAAAGACGCATACCTTCTTTGCAAATCCTGTGATGCTTGTCAAAGGGCCGGAAAAATAAGTCAACGTGATGAAATGCCACAAAATGTCATCCAAGTATGTGAAGTATTTGACATTTGGGGTATTGACTTTATGGGTCCATTTCCAAAATCTCATAATAATCTATATATACTCGTAGCCATTGATTATGTATCTAAATGGGCGGAAGCACAAGCTCTCCCAACTAACGATGCATGAGTTGTAGTCAACTTTTTAAAACGTCTTTTTGCAAGGTTTGGAACACCGAAAGCTTTAATAAGTGATCGGGGAACTCATTTATGTAATAATCAACTTGAGAAAGTTCTTAAAAGATATGGAGTAACTCATAAAATCTCCACCGCATATCATCCACAAACAAGTGGACAAGTTGAAAATACCAACCGAGCTTTAAAACGTATTCTAGAGAAAACTGTAGGATCAAATCCGAAGGAATGGTCCATTAAATTGGAGGATGCACTATGGGCTTTTAGAACAGCCTACAAAACTCCAATTGGAACCACACCTTTTAGACTTGTTTATGGAAAAGCATGTCATCTTCCAGTAGAAATTGAACACAAAGCGTTTTGGGCTTTGAAGACATGTAATCTTGATTTACATGAAGCCGGACGTCTACGATTAAGTCAACTAAACGAATTAGAAGAATTAAGACATGAAGCATATGAAAATTCGTTAATCTATAAAGAAAGAACGAAGAAATGGCATGATAAAAGAATCAGAAGTTCAAAAGAATTTAAAGAAGGAGACAGAGTTCTTCTTTTCAATTCACGATTCAAGCTATTTCCTGGAAAATTGAAATCAAGATGGTCTGGACCATTCATAGTCAAAATATTTTTCCCATATGGAACGATAGAATTAATAAATTCAAATGGGATTGAATTTAAAGTTAATGGTCACAGAGTTAAACACTACATAGATAGTCCGATGGAAGTCGACAACGAAGTTAATCATAATTTCGACACCACAGCTAACTAAGTGTGGGGAGAATCAAGTCTTTAAAGGATAATATGTATTTCTGTTAGAGTTAGATTATCTGTTTTCGTGTAGTTCTCGAAAATGGAATCCGAATGGTCTTTCCCTAGCAGACCCTAAAGAACTTGTCTTCTCCCCCCATTCTGAATTTTTATTTTTTTAGGTTTTTACAAAATGAAGACTGCCTGTGAACTAAACCATGGTCTAATGCTACACACTTTGATCACTAAACGTAATAATGACACACTTCCGAGTGAAATAGTATCAGTAATCAGAGAAAGAATGGACGGAGTTAGAAAAGAATCCAGATGCGAAGATAATAAGTTACAATTTGGTAAAAGAAAATCAAAATCCGCAGCGAAAAGAAGAGCACGACACCTAGAAAGATGTCACAAATGCGGAAAATGGTCACATGGAGGTAAATGTTTAAATAATCAAACCTATTCAAACACCGAATTTGTTACTTTATGCAGAGACGGACCGTTCATATGTTTAGAAGAAAAGACACTGAATGCTCGAGGTTACGCCTATGTAGCTATGGAAAACCAATTAAACCGACTATCTTATGAATGGGATAGATCATATAACTAAGAAATCTATTTCACTGGTAAGTTTGTACAGTTTTTTTTTTTTTTTTTTTTTTTTAACCTTTTGATAATAAACGCTAATTTGTTCGCTAAAAAGTATTAAATTGGTATTGAATAAAATTAGGTTTGGCGACCGAAATTATTGATATCATACAAAAATTTATTACATCACTGCGAAATTTAACGTTTATTCTTAAGGTATAAATATCTTTAATCAATCAACCTAAAATATTTCAAAAATTCGTCATGAGTTAAATTAGGTTTTGGAACCGAAATTACTTTACCGAAAAGAGAGGCGCATATTTTTGATAATATTTGATTGATTAAAGTGGGATAAAAAGCCAAAAAGATTTTTAATTTTATTTTTACCATGTTTTTAAAATTAATATTTAAATCTTAAATTAATATTGTAAACTTTGTAAAAACAATATTTTTAAAATTGTAAATATTTGAAAAAATTAATATAAGTTTGGTGTGAATTTTTAATGTTATGCATTTTAAATTGTAAGTTTGATGTGAATTTATAATATGAATTTTTAAATTAAGTTTGGTGAGAATTTTTAATTTTTAAAATATGAATTTTTAATTTTATGCATTTTAAATTGTAAGTTTGGTGTGAATTTTTAATATTAATTTTGAATTTTATATTTAAATTGTGTGAATTTAAAAACAAAAATTTACTTTATCTCATTAAGTTAAAAATATGATTTTTAAAATTCGTCGTAAGTTGAAGACTAGGTCTTTGAACCGAAATTGCTTTACCCGAGGGAGGGACGAGAACTTTTATTATCATTATTTTTAATCTTATTGAATTAAAGTATGCCAAAAACATTAAAAAACCCAAAAATCTTAGCTTTTAAAACAATCGCTACAAAAAGACAAATTTTAAAATTTTGTCGAAGGACGGACTAGGACATCGATCCGAAACGACCTCGTCCTAAATAACAAGGGAAACAAAATTTTAAAATTAATTACTTAATTGTTTTAATTAGTATAAGTTAAAAAAAAAATACCAAACTCCGCGACTCGCGGAGTTTGAAGGTCCAAACACCGCGACTCGCGGAGGGACCAAAACCCAGAAAAAAAATAAAACGTAAAAAAACAGATCAGTTCACTCCCCACATCACAAAACTGCGAACACAAACCCGAAAAAACCCGAAAAAACATCCCCAAAATCACAATTTTTAACCGTTAATCATCAAATCTTTTACTAAAATCATGTGGAGAAGGATGCTATCAAGGAATTACTCAAGAAAAATGGTAAATTTCTACACCTAAACACCATTTAATCCGAAAATTAGTGTTCTTGAGCAATTTTTTTCCCAATTTGATTTTGATGCTTTTTAGTGTAATTATTCTTAAATTGTTTATGTATTATGCTTGTATAACCTAGATTGATGCTATTTAACATGATTAGAAGCCTTAAACTTCAAATTTAGAGTAATCTAGGGTTTGTGTTCTTGAGCAAATTTGAGGCTTTTTGATATAAACAGGTTATGGCCGATTTTTGTCATGAATTGTTGCTAAATTAAGTAGTGTAACATGTTTAGGTAGTTAAATGATCCAAACTTTGAGCCTAAACATGATTTTGAGAATTAAAGTGGACTTTTTCAAGTCTAAAAATTCATGAACTTGATTTTTGAAAGATAATGCCATTTGAAACTTGTTTAATTGCTAGTAATGATTATTTTGACATGTTATTTGAGTTGAATGCTTATGAACTTGGCGAACATTTTCGTATATGCTATTTTGAAAAAGTGTAGATTTGATGAAAATATGAAAATGAGCTTAAGTTTGATATAAATTGATCATGTCATTGTAATTATTTTGATTGATGATTTTGCTGACACTAATGCATATTTGGATGCACAAAAATTGTGTTTGATGTGTTTTGCAGACTGAAAGGGGTGAATCTTCATCCCAAACTTGCAATGCTCCTGCTGAGAATGCGGAACAACAGGAGGTGGATAACTACTACAAGCAAGATATACCTCATCCAGTCATGACATTTTCTGATATGCACTTGGAAGAGTTGCACCCGAACCTGAGATTTGACAGACTTTGGATAGATTATCCAAAATACCAAAGGGGTTTGCATACTCTTCATTCTAAAGTTGTTGAGGTACCTAGGGTCATAGAATGGGGACCCTTAGAAGCTGTAGAATTGGCCGGGCCAATTAGGGAATTACTTGCACAGAGGTATGGTAATTCTACTTTTAATGACTGGGTACGTTTATTCACCATGCGTAGACCTGTATATAAAGTATGGTGTGAAGAATTGTTGTGTAGTATAGAATTAAATGATCGGGAAGCTAGTTTAACCGATCAATCTTTTATTAGATTTTTGTTAGGAGGTTCGATGCGCCACATGTCTTTACTAGACATGGCTCAGGCTTTACGTATATATAAACCTGAGGAGTTAGCATCTGCCGATTGTAGAGGGTTGATACTAAATGGTAGAAAGATAGATGCAAATTTTGATACACACGATGTATGGAGTCAAATGACAAGCCATCACCGATTCAAAGGGGGAAATTACTCTTATTTGGATATAGATAGAGCTGAATTAAGAGTAATTCATAGGTTTTTAGCTAATTCGATTACACAAAGAGGTAAGAACAAGGAAAAGGTAAATGAACAGGATTTGTTTTACCATATGTGTATTCGTGACCCACAAAGCGCTGTAAGTATACCTTATTGTGTGGGTTATTATTTATCAGCTATGGTTAGGGGGATGAGATCGCATAGCATAATAGGAGGTGGTATTTTTATTACTTTGATTGCTGAATATCTCGGTGTGGATATAAGTCGGCGGGAATTATTAGTCGAAGAACCAGAACCCCGCGATACAATAGGTTTAAATGTATACCATGGTGCGAAAGTTTTGAAGACGCGAAATAACGCCGCAGTACAATACCATGGTAGACATCCACAGGTTGAGAGAAACCAACAGCAAGGTAATGTAGGAGGGGGAAATGAAATGCAAGAAATGCAAAGGTTTATAGCTTCACAGGAATACAAAAATGCTAGACAGAGAGCATTTGAAGATTGGCAAGTTCATCAAAACCAAATCATAGCTCATTGCCAACATATAGGTAGAAACTATATTCCTACACCAAAACCCATATTCCCTCCCTGGTCTATAGAGATGCAACCAGCGTATCCTACGTATAACCCTGTCGAAGCATTCTATAGCACCTATGGTTATGCTTGGAACCCCTATTGGTATCAGTATCATCCCTAGTCTACTTAGTTTTATTTATTTTGTAATTTGTAATGTTGATACGTTTAATACTTATGTTAATATTGTAATGGTTTTTATAATTTTCTAACTTTTATTCTTAGATTTTAATAATTTTTGAATGTGGGGTAATATACCAAACTTCAAAAACATGTATATATGTTTGCAGTTTATCTTATGTACACAACAGGGTAAAACAACGCATTTTCAAAGACTGGCATTAAGTTCAGCAAAAGCAACTAATTTTGACGACAAGATGCAAAATATATGTGAAATAACAACAAGACGGAATGAACAAATGATGTACACCATTTATCATTCAGCAAACAAACGCCAATATATTTGGAAATTTTGGTAAAATTTAATCATTTTCACACAAATCACCCTCAATAATTTAAATTGTTACTGATTTCTTGCAAATGAGGGCATTGCAAGATCTTAAGTGTGGGAAGGGGTTAAATTCTTTCGGATTTTAAAATTTTTATCTTAAACACTTGGTTACCATTAAAAATACTAGTAAAGCAGTAGTTGTATTAGAATCTAGTGCTCTCTGATAATAAAGAACAGCCCTAGTCTTATATACTGACTACCCAATTCTAGTAAAATTTTTCAAAATTTTCAATTAAATGAACTCAAAATCATGTTTATACATATTTATGAACGATAAAACTAGGTTTTAACACCGAAATTATTGTAACCTCGAAAAAGACATAAATTGAGAAACAAACCAAAATGTTAAAATTCATTTAAAATGGAATAGAGGACAATAAAAAGGAAAATAAAAGCCAAGTGTGGAAAAATTCTCCAAGTTATTCAAAACATATATCACATATTTTTGTACAAATAACTGAAAATACTTTGCTTTGAACTAAACTAAAAAGTTTTACCTGATTTACTGTAAGAAAGATGGATCTACACGATGAATCAATTCCATCATTAAAAGGAAGTAAAGTCTTCCGAAAAAGAAACGCGCTCCTTGATTTAGGTCAAGAAGTTGTCGTCCAGACCAGCTGTAGGTTGACGAAAAATCTAGAAAAGTCATCACTAAAATCAACAGGAAATCCACGGACCTCAGCATTAAACAGGGTCGCCAAGTGGTCAAATTTATCCTAACCATGAGAAGGATTTATCTCGTACAATGGGGGGGCACCATGCAAATTAGCTGGATAAGACTAATGAATCAGATCCCCAGAAAGGATAATCTCCTTAAAAGATCAAAAATCAGCTTTTAAGCCTGATATTACTTAATCCTAGAGATTGACCTTAAAGATTGAGAATTCAAACTCATGGAATTCAATGATATCTAAACTCGAGCTTGAACGAGAAAATATTTTGATCAAAATTACAAACCGATTTGTTTTCTGAAAACCCTATTTTCAATGCGTTCATTACCATTGAACGTAAAATCCTAGGAATTCACCTGGAATTCATTAGGTCACCTGAACTAAATCGGGTGTCAACCGTAAGAACGGTGGTTGCATAGCATGGTCAAAGACAGGACCTTGTGCCAGACCGAAAAATTATAAGGGTGAGCTTTACTATTGCTCCTACCAAGGATAGTAATTGCGTTCGACACATTATAGACCATAATTAAAAGCATGTCAGGGGACATTGCCTTAACAGTTGCTTGTTCAACGCTTTCCTTTACAACCGGACGGTAGTTTACCGAAAGGTAATATACGGGACAAGTAAACTGGACGTGTTGCTTTCCAAATACAAGGTTAGCAAGTGGGTGACACAAAACCATAAGTTTTGAGCTAAAATTTTCAAATATGAAACCCACCAAAACCATAAAAATATTTTGCAAACACCGGTGAAGGGTTATTCCGGAAAACTTATCCAGGGTAAAAACTAGATTTAATTTTCAAAAGATCTAATATTTTCATAAAGATCCAATTTCCTTAATGGATCTAAATTTTTATAGTCATGTGGGACTGTAAACCATATCATTACTACCATTGTTTATACCGCCGTATAGAAATCACTGATGTACAAAGTGTGAAGAATAAAGAAGTGATTCTAGTATTTCAAGACGATATTGCTTGAGGACAAGCAACGCTCAAGTGTGGGAATATTTGATAATGCTAAAAACGAACATATATTTCATAGCATTATTCCTCAAGAAGGACAAGCTTTTAGTTGCAATTGTTCTATTTACAAGTGATATTCGTTTAAATAATAAAAGGTGAAGACAAAAGACAGATTCGACGAATTGAAGACGCAAACGACCAAAAAGCTCAAAAGTATAAAATACAATCAAAGAGGTTCCAATTATTGATAAGAAACGTCTCGAAATTACAAGAGTACAAGATTCAAAATGCAAAGTATAAGATATTAAATTGTACGCAAGGACGTTCGAAAATCCGGAACCGGGACCAGAGTCAACTCTCAACGCTCGACGCAACGGACTAAAAATTACAAGTCAACTATGCACATAAATATAATATAATATTTAAATAATTCTTATAATTATTTAATATATTATATTTATTTATAAAACCGTCGGTAAACAAAGAGCCAAACTTGTGTGAGCTGTATTTACAAACTCCGCGACTCGCGGAGTTTGAAGGCCAAAAGGGCCGCGAGTCGCGGAGGCCCAAATTCTGAAAGTCCCTATAAAGCCAACCGAATTCTGATCATTTTTCATACTCTTAATCTATCTCTCTTTCAATATATACGTAAAAATATATATATAATTTATATTTTAATTTTAATTTTAATTTTAAATCCTAATAATAAGGGTATGTTAGCGAATGTTGTAAGGGTGTAAGTCGAAATTCTGTCCGTGTAACGCTACGCTATTTTTAATCATTGTAAGTTATGTTCAACCTTTTTAATTTAATGTCTCGTAGCTAAGTTATTATTATGCTTATTTAATCCGAAGTAATCATGATGTTGGACTAATTACTAAAATTGGGTAATTGGGCTTTGTACCATAATTGTGGTTTGGACAAAAGAACGACACTTGTGGAAATTAGATTATGGGCTATTAATGGGCTTTATATTTGTTTAACTAAATGATAGTTTGTTAATGTTAATATAAAGATTTACAATCGGGCGTCCCTATAAATTACCATATACACTCGATCGGACACGATGGGCGGGGTATTTATATGTACGAATAATCGTTCATTTAACCGGACACGGGAATGGATTAATAGCCACTAGAATAATTAAAACAGGGGTGAAATTATGTACAAGGACACTTGGTATAATTGATAACAAAATATTAAAACCTTGGATTACACTCAGTCGACATCCTGGTGTAATTATTAAACAAAGTATTAAAATCTTGTTACAGTTTAAGTCCCCAATTAGTTGGAATATTTAACTTCGGGTATAAGGATAATTTGACGAGGATACTCGCACTTTATATTTATGACTGATGGACTGTTATGGACAAAAACCAGACGGACATATTAAATAATCCAGGACAAAGGACAATTAACCCATGGGCATAAAACTAAAATCAACACGTCAAACATCATGATTACGGAAGTTTAAATAAGCATAATTCTTTTATTTCATATTTAATTTCCTTTATTTTATATTTAATTGCACTTCTAATTATCGCATTTTTTATTGTTATTGTATTTAATTGCACTTTTAATTATCGTACTTTTTAATTATCGCAAGTTTATTTTATCGCACTTTTATTATTCGCAATTTCATTATTGTTATTTACTTTACGCTTTAATTTAAGTCTTGTATTTATATTTATTATTTTACATTTGGTTTTAACTGCGACTAAAGTTTTAAAATCGACAAACCGGTCATTAAACGGTAAAAACCCCCCTTTATAATAATAATATTACTTATATATATATTTGTATTTTTATAAAAGTAAACTAATATAGCGTTAAGCTTTGTTTAAAAAGATTCCCTGTGGAACGAACCGGACTTACTAAAAACTACACTACTGTACGATTAGGTACACTGCCTATAAGTGTTGTAGCAAGGTTTAAGTATATCCATTCTCTAAATAAATAAATATCTTGTGTAAAATTGTATCGTATTTAATAGTATTTCCTGTAAAAATATAAGCTATTTTATATACTACTCTGCTAAAACATCACTCTTCATTCGAGTCCATTTTTGTTTTTCCCTTAAGGGCAGCTTTCTTCTTGGAACCAGTACCATAGTCATGACGTAATGCTTTGCCTTTATCATTTGACGAGCCAGCGTGGGAAGTTACTGGCTTGTCTACTGAAGCTGATGAGCTAGAAGAAGTTTTTCCTGCTGCCTTGGACTTGCCAGTATTATGTTTGACTGGCTTGTCTGCAGCTACTGGTGGACCAGTAAGTTTTCATCAGCTGGCTCACAATTGGAACTCGAACACGAAGGGGAATCAGTTGGTTTAATTTTTCTAAGATTATTTTCAGTGATTTCCCTTTTGATACGTCTTTCTTTTGGAGTCATGTAGTAGATGCTTGAGGGGTCAGTAGTCTCATCAATTGAGGTACTGGCTTCTCTTGCTTTAACTTCATCCTCCAAAATTTCTTTCATGGCAGGTCGTGGGGACTGATGTGCGTAGAGGTGTATACGAAATAGTATTAAATTTTACTAGGAAATACTATTAAATACGAAACAATTTTACACAAGTTATTTATTTATTTATAGAGTGGATATACCTAAACCTTGCTACAACACTTATAGGCAGTGTACCTAATCGTACAGTAGTGTAGTTTTTAGTAAGTCCGGTTCGTTCCACAGGGAGCTAGCCAAGTTTAATGCTATATTTTTAAAACTATATTTGTATAAATATAAATATATATATG
Source organism: Rutidosis leptorrhynchoides (assembly GCF_046630445.1). Classification (NCBI taxonomy): domain Eukaryota; kingdom Viridiplantae; phylum Streptophyta; class Magnoliopsida; order Asterales; family Asteraceae; genus Rutidosis; species Rutidosis leptorrhynchoides. The sequence continues at coordinate 600,503,744 of NC_092335.1, forward strand.
TAGTATTATTATTATAAAAGGGGGTTTTTACCGTTTAATGACCGGTTTGTCAATTTTAAAACTTTAGTCGCAGTTAAAACCTAATGTAAAATATTAAAAATATAACAGACTTAATTTAAAGCGTAAAGTAAATGACAAAAATTAAAGTGCGATAAATAAAATGACAATAAATAAAATTACGATAATTAAAAAGTACGATAATTAAAATGACAATAAATTAAAGTGCGATAATTAAAAGTGCAATTAAATATGAAATAAAGCAATTCTGCTTATTTAAACTTCCGTAATCATGATGTTTGACGTGTTGATTTTAGTTTATTACCATGGGTTAATTGTCCTTTGTCATGATTATTCAAATATGTCCGTCTGGTTTTTGTCCATAACAGTCCATCAGTCATAAATATAAAGTGCGAGTGTCCTCGTCAAATTATTCTTATATTCGAAGTCAAATATTCCAACTAATTGGGGACTTAAACTATAATTACACCAATTTTCCTTGTATATAATTCACCCCTGTTTTAATAAGTCCATTGACTATTAATCCATTCCCGTGTCCGGTTAAATGAACGATTATTAGTACTTATAAATATCCCGCTCATCGTGTCCGATCGAGTGTATATGGTTATTTATAGGTACGTCTAATTGTAAATCTTTATATGAACTATCATTCAATTAAACAAATATAAAGCCCATTAATAGCCCATAGTTTAATTTCCACAAGTGTCGTTCTTTTGTCCAAACCCCAATTATGGTACAAAGCCCAATTACCAAATCTTAATATTTAGCCCAACATCATGCTTACTTCGGCTTAAATAAGCATAATAATAACTTAGCTACGAGACATTAATTTAAAAAGGTTGAACATAACTTACAATGATTAATAATAGCGTAGCGTTACACGGACAGAATTTCGACTTACACCCTTACAACATTCGCTAACATACCCTTATTATTAATAAAATTAAAATTAAAATTATAATATATATATATATATATATATATATATATATATATATATATATATATATATTACAGAGAGATAGAGAGGATAGATAGAAAAAGATGTGTGATATTCGGCCGAAAACTGCGAAATTTATAGATGTGGCCAGAAATTTGGGGCCATGCGATCGCATGGATTTCCTTTGCATTTTCCATGCGATCGCATGGAGTCTAGGAACAGCTCACATAACTTTGTTTTCTTGTTTGCCGACGGTTTTAATATATAATATAATATATATAATTTTAAGAATTAATTATATATTATATTATATTCATGTGCATAGTTGACTTGTAATTTTTAGTCCGTTGCGTCACGCGTTGAGAGTTGACTCTGATCCCGGTTCCGGATTTTCGAACGTCCTTGCGTACAATTTAATATCTTGTACTTTGCGTTTTGCGTCTTGTACTCTTGTAATTTCGAGACGTTTCTCATCAATAAATTGAACCACTTTGATTGTACTTTGTACTTTTGAGCTTTTTGATCGTTTGCGTCTTCAATTCGTCGAATCTGTCTTTTGTCTTCACCTTTTATTATTTAAACGAATATCACTTGTAAATAGAACAATTGCAACTAAAAACTTGTCTTTCTTAAGGGATAATGCTATGAAATATATGTTCGTTTTTAGCATTATCAAATATTCCCACACTTGAGCGTTGCTTGTCCTCAAGCAATATAGTCTTGAAATAAAAATACACTTCACTCGAATCACTTTTTTTATTCTCACACTTTATACATAAGTGATTTTGATACAATGGTATACACAATGATAGTAACGATGTGGTTTACAGTCCCACATGACTATGAAAATTTAGATCCTTAAGAAAATTGGATCTTTATGAAAACATTTGATCTTTTGAAAATTAAATCTAGCTTTTACCCTAGATAAGTTTTTCAGAATAACCCTTCACTGGTGTTTGCAAATTGTTTTTGTGGGTTTTGTGGGTTTCAGATTTGAAAATTTTAGCTCAAAACTTGCGGTTTTGTGTCACCCACTTGCTAACCTTGTATTGGGAAAGCAACACGTCCGTATACTTGCTCCGTATATTACCTTTCAGTAAACTACTGTCCGGTTGTAAAGGAAAGCGTTGAACAAGCAACTGTTAAGACAATGTCCCGTGACATGCAGATGTTCATGGTCTAAAACGTGTCGGATGCAATTACTATTCTTTGTAGGAGCAATAGTAAAGATCACCCTATAATTTTTCGGTCTGGCACAAGGTCCTGTCTTCGACCATGCTATGCAACCACCGTTCTTACGATTGACACCCGATTTGGTTCAGGTGACCTAATGAATTCCAGGTGAATTTCTAGGATTTTACGTTCAATGGTAATGAACGCATTGAAAATAGGTTTTCAGAAAACAAATCGGTTTTAATTTGATCAAAATATTTTCTCGTTCAAGCTCGAGTTTAGATATCATTGAATTTCATGAGTTTGTAATTCTCAATCTTTAAAGTCAATCTCAAGGATTGAGTAATATCAGGCTTAAAAGCTGATTTTTAATCTTTAAGGAGATTATCCTTTCTGGGGGTTTGATTCATTAGTCTTATCAAGCTAATTTGCACGGCGCCCTCCCCATTTTACGAGACAGATCCTCTCATGGTTAGGATAAGTCTGACCACTTGGCAACCCTGTTTGATGCTGAGGTCCGTGGATTTACTGCTGATTTTAGAGATGACTTTTCTAGATTTTTTGTCAACCTACAGCTGGTCTGGACGACAACTTCTTAACCTAAATCAAGAAGCGCGTGTCTTTTTCAGAAGACTTTACTTCCTTTTAATGATGGAATTGATTCATCGTGTAGATCCATCTTTCTTTCAAATATATTACAGTAAATTGGGTAAAACTGATTAGTTTAGTCCAAAGCAAAAGTACATGTAATAATCTTGTACAAACATATGTGATATGTGTTTTAAATAACTTGGTAAATTCTTCCCACACTTAACTTTTATTTATTTTTTTTCTTTGCCTTTTTATTCTCCTCTATTCCATTTTAAATGAATTCTAACGTTTTGGGTTGTTTCTCCATTTATGTTCTCTCCGAGGTAACAATAATTTCGGTATTAACACCTAGTTTTATCGTTCATAAATATGTATAAACATGATTTTGAATTCATTTAGTTACAAATTTTTCAAATTTTCACAAAATTTGGCAATTAAACTAAGTGTAAACCCGAGAGAATTTATAACCCTTCCCCACACTTGAGATCATGCAATGCCCTCATTTGCTAGAAATCAGTAAAAATTTAAATTCATGAGGGTGATTAGTGTAGAAAAATGATTAAAAATACCGAGTTTGCAAACATATTTTTTTATATCACATTTGATATTTTACGTCTTGTCATCAAAATTAGTAGCTTTTGCTGAATTTTAATGTCAGTCTTTGAAAATGCGCTGTTTTACCCTGTTTTGTACATAAGATAAACTACAAACATATATATAATATATATATTTATTTTTTTTATAAAAACCTTTATTTATTAAAACAATTTAAATGAATAATTTTTTTTAAAATTTTGTTTCCTTTTACTTTAGGTAGTTTCGGTATGTTTACCTAGTCCGTCCCTCGACAAAATTTAAAATTTGTCGTTTTTAAAGCGATTGTTTTAAAAGCAAAGATTTTTAGGTTTTTTAATTTTTTTGGTATACTTTAGATCATTAAAAATAATGATAACAAAATTTTTTGCCCGGCCCTCGGGTAAAGCAATTTCGGTTCCATGACCTAGTCTTCAACTTACGATGAATTTTAGAAATCATTTTTTTAAACTTAATGAAATAAAGTAAATTTTTGTTTTTAAAATCACACAAAACATAAATTTAAAAAGAGTATTAATTTCATACAAAGCTACAAAACAAAATAAAATTCAGAATAGAGGGAGAAAACTAGTTCTTTAGTGTCTGCTAGCGGAAAAGACCAATCGGATTCCATTCTCGAAACTACACGAGAACATTTGAATTTGAACAACTAACTCTAGACATCATTTTTTTCTTAGAATTTTTGAATCTCCCCACACTTAAGTAACAGTGGTGTCGAAATTGTGGTAAACTTCATGGTCAATTTCTCTTCGACCATAATCAACTTGCATATCTGTGACTTTTGCATTAAGCCATTGGTCGGATTCATGTGTAATATCCACAAATTCAATTAGTTTCGCCTTTTCTTTAGGTGAAAGATTGGATACTAACCGGTTACATAACTTAAAGTTCCCCTTGGTTCTAGCATCGCAAATCTGTTTAATAAGTTTCTTCATTGAACTGTTAATAACGGGATCATTTAATTTCGTACCAACAACGGGGTTCTTTGTTATCAAGTCATCATTAGGCGTTACTTCATCTTCCCCACACTTAGGCATTTTATTACTGTTAAGCACTACCGTTGGAGTTGGTAAAACAACATGGTTCTTACCAATCGTTTTTGTTGGTTCAACGGTTTTGGTTGGTGGAGATTTAGACTTCCAAATCACAAAGGTGACCGATTTGTCACCATCACTAAGTGTCATTCTACCCTTTCTTACATCGAATAATGCCCCGGTAGATGCTAAGAATGGTCGGCCTAAAATTAGAGGAATGTTTGGGTCCTCTTCTATGTCAATGATAATAAATTCGACTAAAAAGGTTAAATTACCCACTTGAACGGGTAGGTTGTCAGCAATTCCAACTGGGTGCCTAATTGTTTGATCAAAGAGTCGAACACTCATTTCTGTTGGACTTAACTCACCTACTCCTAATCTCTTATATAATGAAAGAGGCATAACACTCACACTCGCACCTAAATCTGCTAGTGCATCATACATGACACAATCACTAAGTAGGCAAGGAACAATAAATTCACCCGGATCACCCAACCTGGGTGGAACTTTTGGTGGAACTGTCTTCACCGGGTTAACTTTTACGGTTTTTGTTTCTTGCACTTTCTTATTCTTCTTCTTCTTTCCAAAGGTATCACAAACTTTATTACCTAATACTTGCTCATACTCAACTTCTTTTCTTGGAAATGGGATGGGTGGTCTGTATGGTGCCACCACTGGCTTTACATACTCGGGTGGTGGTGGTGGTGTTGTAACTTCTTCATTGTTACTCACATCTAAAACCTTCCCATCTTCTGGTGCTGGTTTTTCAGAATTTGTTGACACCATATTAACATTCTCATTTCGAAGATTTACTTCAGTATCACTCGGTAGCTTTCCTTGTTCCCTCTCACTCATCATGCTAGCAAGAGTACCTACGTGTTTTTCTAGATTCAAAATGGAAGCTTGTTGAGTTCTTAATGACTGATCAAACCTCTCATTCGTTTGGGTTTGAGATGTAATAAATTGTGTTTGAGATTCCATTAGCTTTGCCATCATTTCTTCCAGATTTGGCTTTTTCTCTTCTGTTTGTTGTGGTGGTTTATATAAGTCAGGTCTTTGTTGATTGAAAGTGTTGTTTTGAGTTGGCTGGTTATTCAGACTTTGTTAGTTGTACGAGTTATTGTTGGGTCCATTTGGATTGTAAAGAATGTTTTGATTTCGATTGAAGTTTGGCCTTGGCGGTTGATAATTATTATGATAATTATTTCCCGGTCTTTGGTTCATGTAGGAAACATTCTCTCATTGTTCCATGGTTTGTTCAATGTGACAATCTTTCATTAAGTGTGGTCCACCGCATTGCTCACAACTGATTCGTATTGCGTGAATATCTTTATTCATCTTTTCCATTCGTCTCTCGAAAGCATCTATTTTTGCAGAAACGGAATCAAAGTCATGGCTAGAATTGGCTCTAGCCGCTTTAGATGAACGAAAGATATCTTTTTCTTGGAGCCACTCATGTGAATGGGAGGCAGTGTTATCAATGATTTTGTGAGCTTCGGTTGCGGTTTTCTTCATAATGGAACCACCGGCTGTTATGTCGATGTCTTTTCGTGTAGCAATGTCGCATCCTTGGTAGATTATTTATACTATTTGATAAGTATCTAAACCGTGTTGCGAACATCCTCTGAATAACTTTCCAAATCTTGTCCACGCCTCATATAGAGTTTCATTTGGCTTTTATGTGAACGTAACAATTTTTCCTTGAAGTCTCACAGCTTTAGATGCTGGAAAGAATTGTTTAAGAAATTTCTCAACTAAAACATCCCATGTGTCAATCGCCCCTTCAGGTAACGATTCTAACCAATCTTTGGCTTCTCCCTTTAAAGTCCAGGGAAATAACATGAGATATATCTGTTCATCCTCCACTTCTCGGATTTTAAATAGAGTGCATATCCTATTAAAGGTTCGAAGATGTTCATTTGGATCTTCCTTCGGAGTACCACTATATTGGCATTGATTAGTTACCATGTGTAGGATTTGTCCTTTGATTTCATAATCTGGCGCATTAATATCTGGCTTAATAATGGCGTGACCTTGGCCAGTGCGTGTGGCTCTCATTCGGTCTTCCATACTTAGAGGTTCAGTTACTTCCATAATTGAATTTGTTGAATACGAATCACTAGAGAATTCTGATTTAACGGTTTGTGGTTTAGGAGGAATGATTAGTGGTTCAGGATCTTGGAATTGTCCTTGAATATCCTCCGGGTTCTCGGTAGTGAAGTAGGGTTCAAAAAATGGATTATCGGAAATTTGAGTTGGAGTACTTGGTCGACTAGATGATGATTCTAAAGAAAAATCAATGGCGACAATATTAGCTAGATGTCTTGATCGAGTTATATGTGGTGAACGTATGAAAGGTGATGAACGTTTTACTCGGTGCATTCACAGAATATCCTATTAGTTATAAAAGATAAAAATTATATAAGTTATCAAATTAATAGACTTTCTGATTTTGCCCACATTTCGAATAGCCAATAGATGCAGCAAGTAGCCAGGACCCTTTAAATCGGAAGCCCACAACTCGCCACTAACAAATCCAACTATTACTACGAACCAGAAAATTTTGGATGTCTAACAATTTAACCGCTTAAAATAATTTTTCGTTTTGAATTTTTAGAGAAGAAATAGAAAATTCTATGTCCTAAAAAACTAGAGCGTCGAGAAATAAGAAAGAAAAAGAGCGCGTCGGAAAACGTCGAAAAATAAAAGGTCGAAAAATAAAAATAAGAAAGAAAAACGTCGAAACTTAAAAGTCTAAAAACTAAATCTAAAAAGTTGCGCCTAAAGGTATTAAAGCTTAAAAGGAATTCTATATCCAAAACGGCAATAACTTAAAAAGTACTAAAATCTTAAAACGGCGTCACAAAATTCTAAAGCACCTATGGCTTTTACTACATCTTAAAACTAGTTACGAGCGAAAAATATACAAATAAATGATTAAAATATACAATTTATAAAAAGATAAAAATAATAAAATTACTTATTTTTATACAAATATTATTTTTATATTATTATTTTATAAAAGTATTAATTTATTATATTAATAAAACTAAATATAACTTAAAAATACAAAATAAATAACAACTAAACTAAATTATTATTAAAATAAACCCTAATTAGGTAATTAATAATAATAATAATTAATTAACTTAGCCCTAATTCGGCTGTCCTAGGTTTCAGACGTGTCAGACATCACCATGCGGTCGCATGGATTTGAAGTTTCCGGTTCATGCGATCGCATGGGCCTGAATTTCGGATCACAAATTGGGCTTCTACAGTACCAGGCCCGATTATTTTTACTCTTTTTTTTCTGTTTTATATTTTTGTAAAATATTTATATAAAACTTATAAATAAGAAAAATTTACTTATTAGTTTTTTTTATAACTTTTCACAATAAATAGAAATATAAACTTTTTAAATTTAACTAAACTTAAAAATATAGATATATATTTTTCTTTTTGTTTTATATTTTTGATTATATTATATAAAACATATTTTTATAAAAATGAATTAAAGCTTAAATTTTTTTTTTAATAGCGTTTCGCTTCGGCATTCCCCGGCAGCGGCGCCAAAAATACTTGATGTGCGTAGAGGTGTATACGAAATAGTATTAAATTTTACTAGGAAATACTATTAAATACGATACAATTTTACACAAGTTATTTATTTATTTATAGAGTGGATTTACCTAAACCTTGCTACAACACTTATAGGTAGTGTACCTAATCGTACAGTAGTGTAGTTTTTAGTAAGTCCGGTTCATTCCACAGGGAGCTAGCCAAGTTTAACGCTATATTTTTAAAACTATATTTGTATATATATATATATATATATATATATATATATATATATATATATATATATATATATATATATATATATATATATATATATATATATGTAGTATTATTATTATAAAAGGGGTTTTTACCGTTTAATGACCGGTTTGTATATTTTAAAACTTTAGTCGCATTAAAACCTAATGTAAAATATTAAAAATATAAAAGACTTAATTTAAAGCGTAAAGTAAATGAAAAAAATTAAAGTGCGATAAATTAAAGTGCGATAAATAAAATGACAATAAATAAAATTGCGATAATTAAAAAGTACGATAATTAAAATGACAATAAATTAAAGTGCGATAATTAAAAGTGCAATTAAATATGAAATAAAGGAATTATGCTTATTTAAACTTCCGTAATCATGATGTTTGACGTGTTGATTTTAGTTTATAACCATGGGTTAATTGTCCTTTGTCCTGGATTATTCAATATGTCCGTCTGGTTTTTGTCCATAACAGTCCATCAGTCATAAATATAAAGTGTGAGTATCCTCGTCAAATTATTCTTATATCCGAAGTCAAATATTCCAACTAATTGGGGACTTAAACTATAATTACACCAATTTTCCTTGTATATAATTCACCCCTGTTTTAATAAGTCCATCGACTATTAATCCATTCCCGTGTCCGGTTAAATGAACGAATATTAGTACTTATAAATATCCCGCTCATCGTGTCCGATCGAGTGTATATGGTTATTTATAGGTACGTCTAATTGTAAATCTTTATATTAAATTAATGAACTATCATTCAATTAAACAAATATAAAGCCCATTAATAGCCCATAGTCTAATTTCCACAAGTGTCGTTCTTTTGTCCAAACCCCAATTATGGTACAAAGCCCAATTACCCAATCTTAATATTTAGCCCAACATCATGATTACTTCGGCTTAAATAAGCATAATAATAACTTAGCTACGAGACATTAATTTAAAAAAGTTGAACATAACTTACAATGATTAATAATAGCGTAGCGTTACACGGACAGAATTTCGACTTACACCCTTACAACATTCGCTAACATACCCTTATTATTATTAAAATTAAAATTAAAATTAAAATTATAATATATATATATATATATATATATATATATATATATATATATATATATATATATATATATATTACAGAGAGATAGAGAGGATAGATAGAAAAAGATGTGCGATATTCAGCTGAAAACTACGAAATTTATAGATGTGGCCAGAAATTTGGGGCCATGCGATCACATGGATTTCCTTTGCATTTTCCATGCGATCGCATGGAGTCTAGGGACAGCTCACATAACTTTGTTTTCTTGTTTGCCGATGGTTTTAATATATAATATAATATATATAATTTTAAGAATTAATTATATATTATATTATATTATATTCATGTGCATAGTTGACTTGTAATTTTTAGTCCGTTGCGTTGTGCGTTGAGAGTTGACTCTGGTCCCGATTCCGGATTTTCGAACGTCCTTGCGTACAATTTAATATCTTGTACTTTGCGTTTTGCGTCTTGTACTCTTGTAATTTCGAGACGTTTCTCATCAATAAATTGAACCACTTTGATTGTACTTTGTACTTTTGAGCTTTTTGGTCGTTTGCATCTTCAATTCGTCGAATCTGTCTTTTGTCTTCACCTTTTATTATTTAAACGAATATCACTTGTAAATAGAACAATTGCAACTAAAAGCTTGTCTTTCTTGAGGGATAATGCTATGAAATATATGTTCGTTTTTGGCATTATCAGGGACACAGTAGGTCTAACAAACTTATTTGTCAAGACCTTTTTACCCTTAACTATCTTGGCAAAAGTATTTGGCAAGACAGCTTCAGGATCTGTTTCAAGAATTGGGTCCATGAAAGTAACTTCTACAATAGCAGCAGCAGCAGCATAGTCACCGGCAAAGAAAGCTTCAACTTGGGTAGGCACCTGCTCTTTAACACACTTTGATGTGCGTTGAGCAGATGTACACCACGAAGCGACAACCTTTTTAAGATTATCCAGCTGGTTCTTAACTTCTGCTGCCTCAACGTGAAGAGACCTTAAAGCAAAGTTTTATTTTTCAAGTTTGGAAATATCATCTTTCAAGATTTTAATTTCATCATTTTTGCATTTAAGTTTCTCATTTAAAGATTTGTTGTCAGTTTTCAAAACTTCTTCACGTTTGCTGCCTCTACATAAGTCAACTCTTAGGTAGTCAAACATTTCGGCCTTTTCATCATTAGTATAAGTTCGAAAATTATCAACCTTATACATCAATTCAGTTTTCCATTGAGGAGAATCTCTTTTCTGATCAGCTTCCCTCATATCAGCCAAAAACATGCTACCACGATCATCCTCATCAGACTCCTTGACCTCCTTGGCCATTAAATACAGCTTCTTTTCTGGAGCATAACCAGCACCATCATCATCAGTATCACTATCAGAGGAAGACGACGAGCTGGTTTCATCCCAATCATGATGCTCTGCAACTAGAACCTTTTCTGGCTTTTTACCCTTCTTATCAGTCTTAGCACTTTCCTTCATCTGAGCTTTCATAGCTTTGTACTTGTTCTTGTACTTGTCAGCTTTTGAGAAAGAGTTAGCATGTGAAGTTGAAGGTTTCCTGGACATGTATTCTGCAGCAAAATGTCCAACCTTCCCACAATTATAACACTCAGATTTAGGACCCTTGACTGACTTGCTGCTATACCTAGCACTCGGTTTCTTACTCCCTTTGTATGACTTGCTGGTTCTATTACGATTGAACCTTTTGAACTGCCTAGCCAGCAAAGCCATACCTTCAGCAAACCCTTCTGCATCACTTTCATCGTCACTGCTTTCTTCAGACCCAGTACCACTATCCACATCACTCTCAGCTGACTCTTCTTCTGCCAACAACTTTTGAACCAGTAAAGCCTTTTGAGCTTTCTTTTTAGCAGCAGCAATAAGAGCAGTATCATCTGTCTTAGAAGATTTTGAAGTGGTGGGAGCAGACCTAAAGTTTTCTTTCAAGTTAAGTTCAAATTTAGCCTCTGCCTTCTCATGGTTCCAAAGTGAACTGTAGAGAGAAGATATGTTAAAGTTCTTTAGGG